>NW_015539913.1:372497-373392 GCF_001515605.1 Sinocyclocheilus anshuiensis
TCGTGTTGTGGCGCGATCGGTTGAGAACTGGAGCAGTGGAGAATCGGGAACCTCAGAGGTAAACAAACACAGGTAATTAGCAATGGAGATAGTCAGGTTGAGTTCAGTAATGTGAACGGTAGACCGGGCCAGGAGCGTGTGTGAAGTGAGCACAGATAAAGGGGAGCTTGATGAGCTGCAGCAGGTGTGGGGAATCAGAACACAGATGATTGAGATCTGGTGAACGTGGGTGCTGATGACTGTGGTGACCGTGGTTGAGAATAGATGTGAGCTGGGGAGGATAGTGGGACATGGAGTCCAGAGCTGGTGACTGGTGACAGAGACTCCCTGACATTACCTCCCCTTCCCGGAAGGCACATCCCGCGCCGTAACATATCCACCGGGGAGGGGGCGTGAGCGCCCTGGAGACTGGTCCAAGACGGAGACACGGGAGGCCTCCAGGGCGGATCAGGGAGTTCAGGGGGCCATGGCGGAGTAGAGAGCTCGGGAGGCCCTGGCGGAGCAGGCAGCTCAGGGCGCCACGGAGGAGCAGGCATTTCGGGAGGCCATGGCGGAGTAGCCTCCGAGGCCGCAGCCCCCGCCCCCGCCCA
This sequence comes from Sinocyclocheilus anshuiensis, assembly GCF_001515605.1. Taxonomy (NCBI): domain Eukaryota; kingdom Metazoa; phylum Chordata; class Actinopteri; order Cypriniformes; family Cyprinidae; genus Sinocyclocheilus; species Sinocyclocheilus anshuiensis. Next base: position 373,088 of record NW_015539913.1, read on the forward strand.
GGATTCTACGGCTGGAGGCTTACTATCCCCCAAAGAAAAAATACTTAGGGATGCTTACGGGCTCCAAGGCCCTCTCAGGGCCAAAACCGGGGACTGGAGCCCTCCCTGGGCTTAACTGAGGATCAGGAGCCCTCCCTGGGCTAAACTTGGGAACAGGAGCCCACACTGGAGCAAGCTCTGGGGCTGGAGCACACAGTCCTTCCTCCGCCATCTCCTCTTTTGGGCCGAGGAGAGGGAGATGACAAGCAAGCTTGACAGCGGAGAGGCCGGCGAACTTGAGTGTTGAACGGCCGGCGGGCTTGGGG
>NW_015539913.1:373950-374239 GCF_001515605.1 Sinocyclocheilus anshuiensis
CCTGGGCTCAACTGGGGATCAGGAGCCCTCCCTGGGCTTAACTCGGGGGCAGGAGCCCTCACTGGGTTTAACTCGGGGAATGGAGCCCTCCGTGGGCTATACTCGGGAACAGGAGCCCTCCGTGGGTTATACTTGGGAACAGGAGCCCTCCATGGGCTAAACTCGGGAACTGAAGCCCACACTGGAGCGAGCTCTGGGGCTGGAGCAGACACTGGAGCGAGCTCTGGGGCTGGGATGAGGGCTGTGAACAGTCCCTTTCTCCTCATCCTCATCTTTTGGGTAGAGGTGT
>NW_015539913.1:374708-388103 GCF_001515605.1 Sinocyclocheilus anshuiensis
TCGGGGCCCGGAGCCCTCCCTGGGCCTAACCGGGGATCAGGAGCCCTCCCTGGGCTTAACCGGAGATCAGGAGCCCTCCCTGGGCTTAACCGGGGATCAGGAATCCTCCCTGGGTTTAACTGGCGATCCAGAGCCCTCCCTGAGCTCAACGGGGAATCAGGAGCCCTCACTGGGCTGAACTCGGGGGCAGGAGCTCTCCGTGGGCTATGCTTGGGAACAGGAGCCCTCCATAGGCTATACTCTGGAACAAGAGCCCTCCTTGGGCTAAACTCGGGAACCGGAGCCCTTCATGGGCTATACTCGGGAACTGGAGCCCTCCATGGGCTATACTCGGGAACTGGAGCCCTCCGTGGGCTATACTCGGGAACTGTGAAGCACTTACGAGGAGCTGGCACTGGAGGGTGCTCTGGAGGAGTAGGCACAGCAAGGCGCGTTCGAGGAGTTGGCACTGGAGTCAACTCAGGGGCTGGAGCCGGCGAGATTGACTGAGGAACGGCTGGCGGACTTGATGGCGAGCTAGTTCTGGATCGGAGATGGACGCTCTCCAGACACCAGAGGATCCCTTCTCTCCAGCTCAGTCCAGTGATGTCTGAGAGGTCCACGGGGCGATCGTAGTTGGCCCCGATCCAGAACAGAGTGTTGAGCGTCGCCTAACGCCGTAGTAGCGGCGAGCCCGCAGAATTCCCAGGCGAACTCTATGAAGGGAAGATCCAGGTGAGCTAGGGAGGCGAACTGTGCGGCCACTTCCATAGCCGCGGGGAGTGGCATTTTGTTTTTGGCTCCGGTCTTCTGTCACGACACAGGCTAGGAGACACAGAGGGATGTGATCAAACAGTGGTATTTATTGGTAGAATAGACAATGAGAACCAGGAGCAGACGAAAGGTGAGTATGACACTGAGAGTGAATGTCCAGGTGGCTTTGCTTGCCGTAATAGCTGGGTAACTTGCAGGAACCTCGTGGCGTGGCGGGATCGGTGGAGAACTGGAGCGGTGGAGAATCGAGAATCTCAGAGGTAAACAAACACAGGTAATTAGCAATTTAGATAGTCAGGCTGAGTTCAGTAATGTGAACGGTATACCGGACCAGGAGCGTGTGTGAAGTGAGCACAGATAAAGGGGAGCTTGATGAGCTGCAGCAGGTACGGGTAATCAGAACATAGGTGTGTGATCAAACAGTGGTATTTATTGGTAGAATCGACAGTGAGAACCAGGAGCAGACGGGAGGCGAGTATGACACTGAGAGTGAACGTCCAGGTGGCTTTGCTTGCCGTAATAGCTGGGTAACTTGCAGGAACCTCGTGGCGTGGCGGGATCGGTGGAGAACTGGAGCGGTGGAGAATCGAGAATCTCAGAGGTAAACAAACACAGGTAATTAGCAATTTAGATAGTCAGGCTGAGTTCAGTAATGTGAACGGTATACCGGACCAGGAGCGTGTGTGAAGTGAGCACAGATAAAGGGGAGCTTGATGAGCTGCAGCAGGTACGGGTAATCAGAACATAGGTGATTGAGATCTGGTGAACGTGGGTGCTGATGACTGTGGTGACCGTGGTTGAGAACAGGTATGAGCCGGGGAGGATTGTGGTACATGGAGTCCAGAGCTGGTGACTGGTGACATAGACTCCCTGACACACACACACACACACACACACACACACACACACACTGGTGCTTAATATTTAAACTATTTTATAATAATATAGATATACATACATACATACACACACATATATATATATATATATGTGTGTGTATGTATGTATGTATATCTATATTATTATAAAATAGTTTAAATATTAAGCACCACCCCCACATATATGCAAAACAAGCTATAGAAATATGTTACTTAAAAGTCACTTAATTTTACATTTTGTCATCATATGGCGTATATACAGTATATATATATATGGTGCTTAATTGTCATAAAGTATTTTACATTGCAATAAATACATAAATAAATGTTGTTTATATAAACATAAATATGCTCTCATTGGTCCCAGTTCTGCATAGCTATACTATAAATATGTTTTGATTGGCTGTGGCTGTGGTGCATTATGCAGCAGTTGCCATTAAAATAATGTCAAAATGTCTAAATGACATGAAAAATAATAAAAAAATATATATATATATTTTAAATTATGCAAAATATTATTCATTTTGATTTTGAGGTGAAATGCAACCCAGGCATTTTTTCGTGAGATTCACCCCAATGACCATTTCTAATAGCATCTATCATAGCACATTTTGTGAGAATAAACATGCAGTATCACATCATTAGAGCCTCAAAAGTTTATTTGCATGTGTTTAATTTTATTAATGAGTCTCAGGCTTCCAGCAGTCAGAGTTGACAGAACTCCCACCATCACTGTTTGTGGAGTTTTTCCGATTACTTGTGACAGCAGCGCCATGTTTTCCTTGAAATCAGTAGTTTGCAGCAATCAAACAAGAAACATAAAAGGATTCACACCGGGAAATAAATACATGCATTAATTGAAAGCAAAACAGCATATCTTATTCCAGATGAACACAGTTAAAAAGGCATATGGTGAGGATAATATGGATGTTTAGAGGAAAACGTATGATGGCCCAAAGTTGTGGACTGAGCATCTCAGTGACCCTCGGATTCATTTTTTTTTTACCAGCAGCTCTCTTAATCTTGGTTTGTGACAGCTAGAAGGCCTTGTGTGATACCATCTTACAGGCTAAGATAAATTCATTCAGTTGTCTGAAAGTGTCATTGGCAGCTCTACATATTTTCCACTCCAGCTCATTGTGTGCGACACGTTTACATTCATGATGTTACTCTGATTACACTTACAGAAATGTCCCAGGTTCAATACAAGTTCAGCTCTTCAGCATTTGTGGCATAAAGTCGATTACCACAGACAATAATTTTAGACTTGTCCTTCAGTTTAAGAGGCAATAATGAACATACAGACACAACACGTTTCTCTGCAGTTATAATCCTTTATTTCCACTCGTGGTCAAGTCTATTTCGCGTGATTTTGAGTTTTTAATGAGCAGATTTTTGATAGTTATCAGCATTAATATTTTGCAAATCAGCAAAGTTTTTCGCTGCTCTAGATATCAAACATGAACAGACATGCACACATTAAAACATCAAAATTGGGGAAATTCTGACCATTTGCTTAAACTTTATGGCATTCCCTGATAAAATAACAATTTAAAGTGTTTATAGGTTTACAGATTGCCTTAATTTTTGAGAAATTTAGGATTGCATCGCATGCTCACCAATGGATCCTCTGCAGTGAAAAGGTGCCATCAGAATGAGAATACTTCATACTTCAAAATGTTGCTTTCAGATAAAATATGAGTTCATAATCCATAACATTGCTTCCTCCACTATAAAAGTCCATTCCCTGTTGTCCTTGCACATCAAAATCCACCCATATATTTGTTAAAAATTAGAACTGTTTTGGCTTGTAAATGGTGTTTAACAGTGGTGGACGAAGTACACAAATCAAGTACTTGAGTAAAAGTACAGATACGTTTAATAAAATATTACTCCAGTAAAAGTAAAAGTACTCAGTCGGTTCATTATAATTCGTCAATGAATCGTTTGGTGCAATTTGCGAATCGATTTAAAAGGTTCATTGAAAAGAATCAGTGAGTTCTTGAATCAGACACCGCTTCTGCGTCTCGGAGCACGTGATATATTATTATAAGGAGTAATGATATGTTTTATGAAATGTAGTGAAGTAAAAAGTACGATATTATGCTTTGGAATGTAGTGAAGTAAAAGTAAAAGTTACTCAAAATAAAACGACTCCAGTAAAGTACAGATACTTGAAAAATATACTTAAGTACAGTAACGACGTAAAACTACTCCGTTACTGTCCACCACTGGTGTTTAATCTGTATATATTTCTCTCCTGATTCAGACCATATGTCTTTTTCACTGGAGGAAGCAATATTATAGATAGATGTCTCGTATTTAAGCCGGAAGCAACAGTTTGAAGTTAAACATGTCTTAATGATGGATTTGTTTGTTTGGTTTGTGGATTACTTGTGGATTGTTGTGATCTTTTTATCAGATGTTTGGACAGCTATTTATCATTCTCATGGCACTCGTTGACTGCAGAGGATCCATTGGTGAGTAGATGATGTAATGCTAAATTTCTTCAAATCTGGTGAAGAAACAAACCTGAGGGAAGGGAAATTTTCAGCAAACTTTCATTTTGGGTGAACTGTTCCTTTAAGCATTAATCATCATGTAAACTCACTCATTACACCAAGCATAAACCTGCATTGCACAGGGAAATCAATGTGTGTGTGGGTTAATTTGTTTATATATTCATAACTCTGATTAATGATGATTATATGTTGATTCATCATGCAAACATCTTTGTACATGTGTATATCCACATCTCTTTCTGTAGTTGTTTTGGCAGGTTCTTTCAAGAAGTTTAATAACATTTGCAAATTTGCAGCAGAGCTTCATTACTGCTTTGAGAAACATAATTACTAATAGATATGGTAATTGAGACGATACTTTTATACAGTCGACTTTTGATGGCTGAATGTCAGTAGCTGTTCTATAATCAGTTCTATAATCAGAACTGATTCATCGTGATCTTTTGATGTTATGAGTGTAAACATTCAGCAAACAGCATCATAGTTCATCTACAGTGCTGGCAAACATCCACAGCAGTTTAATAACTGTAATTAAGTGTATGTTTGATATGACTATATGAGCAAAGAAAGAGAAGATGGCTTTCATACTAATTATGTGTATGTTTCTGACTATATAAGTCTAAAGAAAGTTTAAGATTTTTAAGAACTAAAGTGTTGGAAAATTATAAACATTTAAATATGAAATATGAATATGTTTTATGGAAGCTTGTTTCTTCCACGGGATATACAAACATTTATAAAGGATTGCTGTATCGTTTTATATAAATTCTGAGGAAAGTCATAATTGTGTAATATAAACTAATAATTATGAGATGTAAACTCAGAATTGCAATAAAAAAGAGTTTATATTTCAAGATTCAAAATTTGTCACAATTCTGAGTTTATATCTTGCTATTCTAAATTTGAATCTCACAATTCTAAATGTATTTCTCTCAATTCTGAGTCTATACTTTACAATTCTAAATGTATATATTACAATTCTAAATGTATATCTCACAAGTCTGACTTTATATCTCTCAGTTCTGAGTTAATATCTCACAATTCTGACATTATATTTCGCAATTCTAAATTTATATCTCACAATTCTGAGTTTTTATCTCACAGTTCTAAATTCATATCTCGCAATTCAAATTTTGAGGGAAAAAAAATCCAAATTGCGAGAGGAAAATTGTGAGATTTAAACTCAGAATTCCATAATATTATTAATATTTATCTTGCTGCAATGCATTTTTCAAGAGCGCATGCAGTGTTCAGCAGATTACTTTCAGTCCATCAGCAATATTAGCACTGTTTAGATTTCCTGTTAAATGAAGCTCATTGACTTTTTCTGAGAAGTGAATCACTGTTAGTGTTCCTTTGGTAACTTGATTTCATTTGCTGTCTCTCTGTCTAGCTCTCTATATCTCTCTGAATCCCTCGCTCTCACCTCAATCTCTATACTCTATTTCGTGGTGATTTACCATGGTCCGTAGTGGCCCTGAATCGCTCTGAGAAAATGTGGTCCTTGATAAGCCTTGAGTGTCCATGAGACCAGCTCCACCAGAGAAGCAGAAATGCCATGTGCTGAAGAATCATTATTTTAATGGCTCGATCTGCCATTAATCACAGAAACAGACTAAAACTCTGACACACAGAGAGAGAAACACAAGAGATGGTCAAAAGATAAGAGACTGGTCATGTAATGAGGGTTAGTAGTGCAATATGGGGGATTTATATACTATTTATTCATGATGCCACCTTATTTAATCAATTCCAATCTCAGTGATTCAATTTATTGAAATTTTCTTTAAAAAATTAACTTTTATATATAAGGTGTCAGTTCTCTGTAGAACTCTGTGACTTGCAGTTTCAGCTCATTTACCTCCTGTCTGAGGCCCTTGAGGGTGTGGGCCGAGGAGAGGATGATGCTGGTCAGGTCAATGAAAAATGAAATGAAAAATTAAAAATGAAAAATTGTGTTTTTGATTGGTCCAGACGCTACAATATTATTTTTTTGTATTATTTGTGTGTGTGTGTGTGTGTGTGTGTGTGTGTGTGTGTAAAGATTCCACTGGAGGTGAGTGTAGTGAGAACCCAAGTGCAGCTTTATTTAAACAAGGTGAAATCCAAACAAACAAGTCAAGTCAAGTCAGTTTTATTGTCACATCACCACAGCACATATGCCTTGGTGAGTGAAATTCTTGGGAGCGTGCTCCAGATAGTGCAGCAACAATTTACATATAAACATACAGACCTCAACAGATGACAATGTGCAATATGCACATACATATAGTCAGTACACACAGTGTACTATTAGACATACTTACAGTTAGCACTACACATTATACACAGTATGTACATACTTACAGTTAGCAATACACATTATACAAAGTATGTACACATTCTATATTATGTAGACATATATACACATGAAATATGCGAAGGTGCAACAGATTATACATGAACTGGATACGCAAAAATCATGGATGTGCATTGGATGGTATCCAGTGATAGCAGATAGATTATTGTATTAAATGCAGTGTGTATGTATAGTCCAGTATTGAACTGTTGGAGTTAAAGTGCAGTGTGTGGCATACCATATTGTGGGAGTATGCTGTAGGGTGCTGTAGGGTGTATTAGTTCTGACTGTTCATTAGCCTGATAGCCTGAGGGAAAAAGCAATCCCTCAGTCGGCTAGTGCAGGATTGGATGCTGCGGAGACGTCTTCCTGAGGGCAGCAGAGAGAGCAGTCTGTGGGATGGGTGGCTGGAGTCACTGATGAACCTCCGGGCTTTCCTTATACACTGCCTGGTGTAGATGTCTTGGAGGGAGGGAAGCTCACCTCCAACAATGTGGCGGGCAGTTCGCACGACCCTTTGCAGAGCTTTGCGGTTGCCCGCAGTGCTGTTTCCAAACCAGGCAGTGATGCAGCCAGTCAGGATGCTCTCCACAGTGCAGGTGTAGAATGTTCTGAGGATGCTGGGGCTCATGCCAAACTTCCTCAGCCTTCTCAGGAAGAAAAGGCGTTGATGTGCCTTCTTCAGCACTGCATTAGTGTGTGTAGACCATGTGAGATCCTCACTGATGTGAACGCCGAGGAACTTAAAGCTGTTTACCCGCTCCACAGGTGTCTTGTCGATGGTGATGGGTGTGTGTTCTCTGCTCTGTCTCCTGAAATCCACCACCAGCTCCTTGGTCTTGTTGATGTTGAGTGAGAGATGATTCTCCTGACACCATTTAGTCAGGGTGCTCACCTCCTCTCTGTAGGCCGTCTCATCGTTGTCGGTGATCAGGCCTATCACTGTTGTGTCGTCAGCGAATTTGACGATGACGTTGGAGTTGTGTGTGGCTGCACAGTCATGTGTGTACAGGGAGTACAGGAGTGGGCTGAGGACGCAGCCCTGAGGAGCACCAGTGTTGAGGGTCAGCGGGGATGAATTATTATTATACATATTATTGCCCATTCTGACCACCTGACTTCTGCCTGTCAGGAAGTCCAGGATCCAGCTGCACAGAGATCTGTTTAGTCCTAGAGTCTGGAGCTTCGCAAAAAGTGTGGCAGGCACTATGGTGTTAAATGCTGAGCTGTAGTCCACAAACAGCATTCTCACATAGGTGTTCTTATTTTCCAGGTGGGAGAGAGCAGTGTGTAGGGTGAAAGCAATAGCATCGTCTGTAGAACGGTTGCTACGATATGCAAATTGTAGCGGATCCAGTGAGGCAGGCAGCAATGAGCAGATGTAGTCTCTGACGAGTCTCTCAAAACACTTGTTGAAGATGGGTGTAAGAGCAATGGGCCTCCAGTCATTCAAGCATGCGATTTTATTTTTCTTTGGTATGGGCACAATGGTGGATATTTTGCAGCACGAGGGAACCACAGACAGAGAGAGGGAGAGGTTGAAAATGTCTGTGAAAACACCGGCTAGTTGGAATGTGCATGCTCGGAGCACACGGCCTGGGATGCCATCAGGACCCGCAGCCTTGCGGATATTCACCCATCGGAAGGATCGGGTTACATCCGCGACAGAAACGGAGAGTGCACTCACATCTTCTGCAGCAGCCGCGGGAGCGCTCTCTGTGTGGGCGGTGTTGTGAGCCTCGAGACGAGCATAAAAGTTAAGCTCATCCGGTAGAGAGGCGGCAATGTTCACAGTAACTGGTTTATTCCCTTTAAAGTCTGTTATGTTATTGATGCCCTGCCACATGCTTCTTGCATTGTTGGTGTTGAATTGTTCTTCAACTTTGTTTTTATATTGTCTTTTTGCGGCTTTGATGGATTTCCTGAGATCGTAACTGGCTTGTTTGCGATCGTCAGCGTGTCCGGATTTAAAAGCAGATGTCCGCGCTGACAAGGCTGCTCGAACATCGCTATTAATCCACGGTTTTTGGTTGGGGTAGATGCGGATTGTTTTTGTCGGCACTACATCTTCTACGCACTTCCTGATGAAACATGTTACAGTATCTGAGTATGCCTCTATGTCGTCATCAGACGCTGCCCGGAACATGTCCCAGTCCACGTGATCAAAACAGTCCTGTAGTATAGCGTCTGATTGGTCCGACCAGCATTGAATTGTCCTGAGGGCGGGTGCTTCCCGTTTCAGTTTCTGCCTATAAGCAGGCAGGAGCAGAATGGAAGAGTGATCCGATTTGCCGAAAGGTGGGCGGGGGAGGGATTTGTAGGCGTCCCGGAAAGGAGAGTAGCAGTGGTCCAGTGCACGATCACCACGTGTGTTGATGGTGATGTGTTGAAAATATTTTGGAGTTATTGTTCTGAAGTTGGCTTTGTTAAAGTCCCCCGTAACAATAAACGCCGCATCTGGGTAAGCGGTTTCCTGCTCACTTATATTCCCATACAGTTCCTTGAGTGCCTGGTCTGTGTTGGCTTGAGGGGGAATGTAAACAGCTGTGATTATGATCGCTGTAAATTCCCTCGGTAGCCAGAATGGTCGACACAGAAGCATATGAAATTCCAGATCAGGGGAGCAGAAGGATTTAATAGAGTGTAGGTTCCTCTCATCACACCACGAGCGGTTGATAAAGAAACAAACGCCCCCACCTCTGCTTTTCCCTGTGAGCTCTTTTGTTCTGTCCGAGCGGTGCACGGAGAACCCCGTAAGCTCGTTTTGCGGCTTTAATGGATTTCCTGAGATCGTAACTGGCTTGTTTGCGATCATCAGCGTTTCCGGATTTAAAAGCAGATTTCCGCGCTGACAAGGCTGTTCGAACATCGCTATTAATCCACGGATTTTGGTTGGGGTAGATGCAGATTGTTTTTGTCGGCACTACATCTTCTACGCACTTCCTGATGAAACACGTTACAGTATCTGATTATGCCTCTATGTCGTCATCAGACGCTGCCCGGAACATGTCCCAGTCCACGTGATCAAAACAGTCCTGTAGTATAGCGTCTGATTGGTCCGACCAGCATTGAATTGTCCTGAGGGCGGGTGCTTCCCGTTTCAGTTTCTGCCTATAAGCAGGCAGGAGCAGAATGGAAGAGTGATCCGATTTGCCGAAAGGTGGGCGGGGGAGGGATTTGTAGGCGTCCCGGAAAGGAGAGTAGCAGTGGTCCAGTGCACGATCACCACGTGTGTTGATGGTGATGTGTTAAAAATATTTTGGCGGTATTGTTCTGAAGTTCGCTTCTGAAGTCCCCCGTAACAATAAACGCCACATCTGGGTACGCGTTTCCTGCTCACTTATATTCCCATACAGTTCCTTGAGTGCCTGGTCTGTGTTGGCTTGAGGGGGAATGTAAACAGCTGTGATTACGATCGCTGTAAATTCCCTCGGTAGCCAGAATGGTCAACACAGAAGCATATGAAATTCCAGATCAGGGGAGCAGAAGGATTTAATAGAGTATAGGTTCCTCTCATCACACCACGAGCTGTTGATAAAGAAACAAACGCCTCCACCTCTGCTTTTCCCTGTGAGCTCTTTTGTTCTGTCCGAGCGGTGCACGGAGAACCCCGTAAGCTCGATGGCTGAGTCTGGAACCTCTGCAGACATCCAGGTTTCTGTGAGGCAAATAATGCAGCAGTCCCTTGTTTCTCGTTGGTATGAGATGCGTGCCCGCAGTTCACAGAGTTTGTTGTCCAGTGACTGAACGTTAGCCAGCAAAATGGTTGGGAGAGGAGGTCGGAGCGGACGACGTCTGAGTCTGACAAGGACGCCGGCTCTCTTCCCCCTTTTCCGGCGGCGTTTCCTCGGTCGCGACCGTCCGGCCCAGACAAAGGTCTCTGATGCTGTGTCTGTAAACAAAGTGCCGGCGTTTAAGAACTCAACGTCCGGTTTGTGTTGCGCGATTGTGTTGCGCAATGTTTAAAAGTGTGTGTCTATTGTAGACAGTTATACTAACAACATCCAACACGTAGAACAATAAAATAACAAGTAAAACAAACGAAAAACTGCAGAGTTTACTCGGAGCTCGCAACACGGCTGCCATGCTCGGCGCCATCTTGGAACAATGGAACAAAGAAAGACTTGACTTGGCATGAACAGACTTGACTTGAACAGACTTGACTTGAGCAGACTTGACTTGGCATGGCATGAACAGACTTGGCATAAACAAGAACTCACCAACAGTGGTACAGGGACAATACTCGATGAGAGACAAAGGCAACATGAGGGCTACTTATACCAAACAATAAGGGTCACATGACACAAACCAACCAATGGGGAACAAGACACATGACTAAACCAACCAATGAGAACTTGACACATTGAACAAAGGAACCAATAGCAGGATCACATGAGGGCAAGGGAACCACATGACTAGACAGGAAATATGACTATGACAAAATAAGAGACATGAAAACGGTAGCACTTGATTTTACAGTCCTGTTACTCATGTACATACGATGTACTTATTAAAGTAATTACAATTACTCTGTAATAACTCTGAACCTACCCCTAAACCTAACCCTACACCATGTAGTTATCTTATATTACCAGTACTTTCTTAGGTAGGTACACTATAAGTAGCAGGATCACATGAGGGCAAGGGAACCACATGACTAGACAGGAAATATGACTATGACTAAATAAGAGACATGAAAACAATGAACATGAAACAAAACCCAAACCCCACGTTACAGTGTGATAGTAGTAGTGTTATTTTACATCAGACATTACAGCAGTAAGGCATCTTTGTCTTGCGATGATGTAATAATACAGTAATCTATGGCATCCTTAAATTACCTCCATTATGGAAGCATTAAATGAGCTCGCCGTATCTTGATTAATTTTTCAATCACTCTGGGAGTCATTGAATCCATGTGAAGCTGTTAATTATTTAAACAGGTTGACCCAGCCGAGCACTTTAATCAAAGCACAACAGATTAATTTGTGCCACTAAAACATATTTTATCAGCTACTCTTACTTTTTTTCATCCAAGAACAGCCTGTGTGATTATTAGCTCTCGCCATGACATGTCAAACTGTCTTCCATTTTTATTTTCACACTAAATTAGCCTCATTAATAATAATTACTGCAACTTGTTGACCGTTTATGCCTTTCATATAAATGTGGGCATGATCTAATGTACGTCAGTCGCATTGAAACAGCAGATGTGGCTAATGAGGTGACCTGACAAAAGGTTCTGTATAGTGGATAAAGCTTCTTTAGATTATTAAAATATTCTTTACACCAAGAAAGAAAAATTGGTTATTTTCAGAACTTTTCACTGGTAGCTTCTTTGGGAACCCAACATGGTTATTCTATGGCACCAACATTTTGAAACCTTTATTTTTAAGATTAGTGCTTCACTTTTACTGTGATCTGTGATGCTTACTAAGACAAACTTAATCATTTCAATTAGTTTTCATTTTACATTTAATAAACATTTCAGTAATGTTGTTGTAATTTTTATTAGAGTGTTTTAAGGCTTTTTATAGTTAAACTAAATAACAATAAATGTTGCCTTGTGTGTTTTCACCATTTTAATTAGTTTTTGTAAAAGTCTATATAATTTTTTATATTTTTTTTTCAGTTTGAGCTTTTTTGTACATGAAGTTAAATGAAATTTAGATTTAATGTAATTTTAGTTTAAAAAAAATCAAGTTTTTTTTATTGTTTTAGTTTTAATTAACTATATTAACCCTGGATAGTAATTATAATATATATATTTTTTTATTCATTCTTTAATCTTTTTTTTATTATTTAAAATTATATATTTACACTATATACTATACATTTACTGTATGAAAACTATTCTTCTATGGAATCACAGCAAAAAAACACCATTTTTACTTTAGAATAATTGAGATCTTATTCTAGTTTTATTAATAATTAGAATTATTTTTTTAAAAGGTTTTTTTTATGGTTTTAGTTTTAGTCTGTATCACTGTATAATTATCTTCCCATCACAGCTGGTTAGATATAGATTCCAGCAGATGATTTTCTGCTGCGCAAACGATGATTTCCCAAACAGTTCAATAGTCCACCGTTCTGATACAGACCTGCACCAATAATTGATCTCTTTGTGTTTACCTCTGCATGGATCCTTCCCAGCATTAGGTAACACATGACACCCATTGATTTTGCTCCAAAGTAGTGAAGTTGAAAATCTCCATCTACTGTTATTAGTAAATATAACGAAGTGAAGCTGCAATTGCCTTGTCAACAAGATTGAACTTCACGGCAAACCTAAAACACACACAAACAGACACACAAGACTTGAGAAACTTCTGGAAAGGACATAACTGGTGTCCTTGAAAACAGATTGGAGTGACCCACAAAAGTTGATAGAATCAGTGCATTAGAAACATCGGCTGCTTAATCTGACACGGCGCAGCAGAAACAGCCGCGAGGTCTTTTGCAGCAGAGTTATAGGACAGTCAGACTTCAAATTGTTGTGTATTTTCCAGCCACCCGAGAGTTCCGTTTTTTTTCCTCTTCTCAAATGAATCCTGGAGCCGAGCGATCTCTCTTATCACACTCAGGAGATTCTTCAGAGCTTCACTGATTCACATCTCCAGAGGTTCTGGTTTTACAGTATGAGACGTTTTCCTTTTTGATTAGAGTTTGAGCGGCTTGTTCCCAAGGGAGTATCACTCAGGTGAAGAAATTCCTGCTTTCTAAATACTGCATGCAAACTGTGAGAGTAAAGGACATGTTCATGGTTACAGGATCTGTGTTTGTCTGTGATGAATTAGAATGTATAACAACAAATTAAAACATTTTTAAACTTAAAAAACATATATAATTATATGTATGTGTATATATATATATATATATATTTTTTTTTTTTTTTTTTTTTTTT
>NW_015539913.1:388152-389436 GCF_001515605.1 Sinocyclocheilus anshuiensis
AGATGCAGCGAGACATTTGCTGAGGTCTAGCATCTGAAATTCCACAAAAATGTGTTTATATGAAGGAAATGTCCTTATGTTTCACAGGTGCATTTAGAAATACACACTGAGTAGTGTTTAAGGGTTAAGGACAAATATCAGATTGAGTTTAATTTAATCTCATTGGTGTGTAAGAACCATCTGTGATATTAAAATAAATATTTTTGCGTCCTTAGGGAAAATGTGCGTTTAAATTTTGGAAATGTTCAATATTAGATGAAAAACCTAAACTAAACTCTTGCACTGGCAATTATTTGAAATAAGTAATAAAATTAATAAAACTAAAACAATAATAATAAAGTAAAATAAATTTAAATTAAAGCTAAAAAATAATAAAAATTACAAAACCACAGCAAAATCCCTAAAACATGAACTAAAATTAAAATGAAATCTAAAAATAAAAGTTAATTCAATACTCTAATAGTATATAAACAAGACTAAAATAACTGTTGTGAATGTGATTTCATGTTGTCTGTAAGAGTCTGCTAATAATAAGAACTCTTACAGAGATCTGTCACGGAAACGGGTGTTTGGAGGCAGGAAGGACGACGAGGACGACACGGATTCCAATAATGACATTTATTGTAGACACAAGATTAACGTACTTCGGGCTTGCCACATAATCGTGCTTCGGGCTTGCCACATTAACGTCTTACAGGCTTGTCACATTGACGTCCTTCGGGCTTGCCACATTAACGTCCTTCGGGCTTGCCACATTAACGTCCTTCACTGTTGTTTACCAACTGTCTTCAAAATAACTTATTTTAAGTTCCACAAAAGAAAGTAAAGCCCTGTTCAGACTATACGATTTTAGCCCGATTTTGGCACGTTTTGCTTGACGTTGTCACGGTCACGGTCTGTGGAGGCAGGCAGGAGGACGAGGATGACAAGGATTCCAATAAAGATATTTAATGTAGACACAACAAGGCAGATTCAGGAAGATGAGACACACACTCGGGGTAACATTCACAATAACCGACACCAATGCTCAGACAGACAGGAACTAATAAGGGGTGAATAATTAGAGGCAGACAGGTGAGCACAATGACGGTGATTAACTAATGACTAGACGGGCTAAACCAACACAAAGGGAAGAAACCATAACAAACAGTCCACAGGGGCGTTACAAGATCCATTCAATAGTTCATGATAAAAGATCATTATTTTCATAATTAAAATCTTTCATGGAGACTTAATGAAATGAAGCACAAGTGAGATTTTTTTTTTTTTTTTTTGGCAACTTCC
>NW_015539913.1:390520-407797 GCF_001515605.1 Sinocyclocheilus anshuiensis
AAACGGGTGTGTGGAGGCAGGCAGGACGACGAGGACGACAAGGATTCCAATAATGACATTTATTGTAGACACAACAAGGCAGGTTCAGGTAGGTGAGACACACACTCGGGGTAACATTAACAATAACCGACATCAATGCTCAGACAGACAGGAACTAATAAGGGGTGAATAATTAGAGGCAGACAGGTGAGCACAATGACGGTGATTAACTAATGACTAGACGGGCTAAACCAACACAAAGGGAAGAAACCATAACAAACAGTCCACAGGGGCGTTACAAGATCCATTCAATAGTTCATGATAAAAGATCATTATTTTCATAATTAAAATCTTTCATGGAGACTTAATGAAATGAAGCACAAGTGAGATTTTTTTTTTTTTTTTTTGTCAACTTCAGTTCTGTTTTCAGTACAGAAAACCTAAGGGAAAAAAAATATCTCACTTTGAGTTCCATATAATTGTATTGATGTCTGGAATAACCAGCTGAGTTTTTAGAAAGATTTCATTTGTCATTTTTGTGTCCTTTGGGAAAGTCTGCAATCTAATGTCATAAATCTTAATCAACTCACTTGCCGAGTGTCAACAACTGACTTATTCGTGTCTACTTTATGTCTCCTAGAGGATGTTTGTTTGTTTCTGAGCTCTAAAGGAGCTACTTCTGAGCAGTTAAATGGCTCATCTGTGTTTCCCACAGTGATATAAGCAGAAAATATCTCATTACAAAGCATCGGTTCAGCAGTCAGATGTTCAGTGTATAAGGTGGGATTTCATCTGAACTAATTTCAGCATGTACAGTGATTCATTTTCAGTATCAGTCAAGGGACGATGCTATCGTCAGTCACCATCAGATGAGGTTTGATCGCAGAGCTTTTCCTTCTACATATATAACAGATGTGATGTGTGCATGAGTGTTTTCTCAATGGACTTACTAGCACAAATGAGACGCTCTCATATATATGAAATCTCGTCCCTGTGTGGATTTGTGTTTTCCTTACATTATGTTCCTCAAGACACATTTCCCGCCAGCAAATATTGAGATAAATGATTGTGAAGACAGTGATCTTTTCCATACTGTTTCTCGTCTGGTATCATTTTGAAAATCCTAGCAATATATAAAAATAAATATATACTTGCATGATGACTAATATTATTACACTGCTCTCTGGAATACTTAATGGAAATATTATGCACCTCTGAAAGACTTTAATGATGAAAGTAATGATCTTTAATTATTAACAATTAACTATGCTTTATTAACAAATCTTATAAACAACATGAAATCACATTCACAGCAGTGTTATTTTAGTGTTGTTTATGTGCTATTATAGTATTTATTAATATATTAAATTAGCTTTTATTTTTAAATGTTCATTTTTCATTTTAATTCAAGTTAGTCATTTTATGTGATTTGTCATTATTATTTGTTTAAATTTTCAATTACATTTTTTAATTAATTACAATTTTAAATTGTAATTTTATTAAATGTAATTTTATTTAAAGGGGTCATATGACGTTGCTAAAAAGAACATTATTTTGTGTATTTGGTGTAATGAAATCTGTTTATGCGGTTTAAGGTTCAAAAAACACATTATTTTCCACATACTGTACATTATTGTTTCTCCTCTATGCCCCGCCGCATCCAGTGGGGACATAATTACTGATTATAATGACTTATACTGTCTTTTATTGATTTAAGCATCGCGCTGCTTAAACATAAAACCATTTCTGCATTTGTGATCGGAGAAACGACAAACAACAAGGGCTACTCTACACTGCTCAAAACTCGCATTTGAATCGTCAGTGGCAAATCCTTTAAATGTGAAAACTTACTTACAAGCTGTGAGTCAGCATTATTTGTCAGCATCATAGACCGTATAGGGTCAGCATGCGCGCCGAAGGGGAAACGGGAACTGAATTCACTGGAACACCGGCATTGTAGGATACTCTCCCAGGAAACAGTCCTCGTGCTCCATAAAATGCGCAGCACACATCTGAATATTTGGGTTGAACTGTTCCGAAACATTGTTGTAAATACAACCTAACCACTGATTTCTAGTTGTGTCCTCTTTTGGAAGGCCAAACAAAGTAGTTTCGCTCTCATAACGAAACACACAGCGTCTCCATGACATGGCGGCGGCGGCAGCAACAATACTACAGCGAGAATCAAAGTTACGCCGTCTTTCTTTGCGTGAACATTTGGGCGGCGTTATGCAAATCTTCCCATATAGTGATGTAGATATGTGGGGGCGTGTTAGAACGAGCCGTTTTAGGTAGGTGTGGCTGACTTAGACGTGGTTGACACTTAACTTTTATAAAGAATATCTCTTTGGATTTGAGACTTTAGTCTTTGCAACTTTACAGATCTTCTTTATGCACCAAGAGCTTGTAAAACTTCAAAGAGAAAGGACAAATTTGTCCCCTTTAAAGGGGACATCGAATGCAAAATTCACTTTTACATGGTGTTTGCATATAAATGTGTCTTAGCAGTGTGTGGACACAACCACCCTGTAATGATAAAAATCCATTCACTCCTTTTTTTTTAATCCCCAAAAAACCTAAACAGTCTCAATTATCTAGCCGTTTTGATTTTCTAAGCAGTATCACGTAATACTGCTCAGGCCCCACCCACGAGCGCTGACGGACTGTCCCGTATTGGCATTCACTAAATTCCAGGGGTTTCATTGCCATGGCGTAAAATGGCCGTTTCTGGAGGCGTTGGAAAAACGACCCCTTTCCAAAAAAAAAAAGAAAAAATTAAGAGGTCACCGATCATGCGCAGAATACATTTTTTTTTGTGCGGGCATTTCCAATCCCAGGATCGGCTGGGGTGATTTCGAAAACAAATAAAACAACCAAAAAAATGTAAAATGTGCAATAACGTCAATAGTCTAATTACGCTTTGCTGTAAGTTGTAGTGTCCTTATGAAAATTAACCATGGATATACAAAAAAAGGGGTTTTATAGTTAATCGATGGTAACCACAAAATAATAATGGTTTTAGTTTAACCATGTTATTCGTAGTAAAACTGTGGTTTTACAAATGGTAATCAATCTGCAAAAAAATTAAAAATAATAAAAAAATAAAAGCACTTTTACTGTAATAAACCATGGTTAATTTTAGTACTAACCCAATCTTAGTTAATGTTTTTATGCATCTTTCCACAGTTATACTGAGTGAATACTGAGGTATCTGAAGTTATAACAGTATGAATGTAATCTGACATGAAACCCCAGCGATCAGGACAGGTATTTGAAGTTACTGTATATGAATATAAGAGGTATTTGACACGAAACTCCTGCGATGAGGCAATGAATGCATTCACTCTGGGAGCAGGAGCATTGCGTGAGCAGCACTGAAGTTATTGTTTCAGTGCCGAGTCTATTTTTGCTTGCGGTGTGAAACGGGTGTAAGAGTCTTCATTTTTCACAGACATCAGAGCCACTAAGGATTCATATGTTTTTCATATAATATATATTTTATTTTAGCTTTATTTCAATTAACATTTTAGTTTAAGTTTTAACAAGAACACAGATTTACAGCATGTTTAACTTCATAATGTGAAGTATTCAAGAGAGACAAATACTGAATATGGTGGCCTTGGTTAAATCAATAAAATTTGTCATTAATTGAAAATAAATTTCAGTTTTCAATTTTTATTTTTTAATTTTATTTTACATTATTTAGCTTCAATTTATATTTACTTCAGTTATTTGATTAGAACATATGAGGAAGTTGTTCCTTAACTTCTAGAGCTGCTTGCAACACCAAAGCTTGATTCACAGGGAACACACATGTTGATAAAATGCATGTCTTGTAAGTCACCTGCTGAAAAATAAAAAATCATAAGGTACAAATCTGATATTGTCTTTAAAGTGAAATAGCAGATTTCTAATCACTCTAACAATGCATATGTCTGTCCTAAAACAAAAGCACTGGAGAAAGCATTAGAACGATGGATGGTTTTACGAGGCATCATTCACATGCATCTCTCACATCAGCACTGCAACAATGAGAGTTTTCCTTTGTTTCTCCACCACAGATCTCTGAATTAACCTGTTTAGGGTCCCTCATCAACATTCACTCAGGTCGTTCTGCTTGTGTAACTGTGAATCAGCATCAAATCGCATATGTGAATCAGCAATTTGCTGCCTGGAATAAACA
This sequence comes from Sinocyclocheilus anshuiensis, assembly GCF_001515605.1. Lineage (NCBI taxonomy): Eukaryota > Metazoa > Chordata > Actinopteri > Cypriniformes > Cyprinidae > Sinocyclocheilus > Sinocyclocheilus anshuiensis. The sequence continues at coordinate 394,683 of NW_015539913.1, forward strand.
TGAACAAAACAGCAGAAAGAACATGCACGGTAATGATCGCAAGCGGATGTAAAATGCTTTCCTTGCATCTCTTGGGCCATCGTCAGGACATGTTTATCCCTGATAAACAAATTTAATTGCCCCCTTATTGTCTTACAGTTAATTGCCTCTGTTTTTTTTTTTTTTGTTTTTTTTCAGATTTTCTTTCTTCATCTCCAGGCCGACTGCAGTGCTTGTGTTTTATTTATTCAGGTTCTCTGTTATTTTTTGGTTATATTGTTCATGGCTCGAGTCATAGCCAGGCATGAGGGCAGCAGGATGAATAAATGATTCATGGATAAATATAAACCTAACCAGTGAGCTATGAAGCAAAACCAGGTGGGAGAGATAGAATAACAGACTATATTATTAAAATATCCCCAAACTGATGGCCAAAACAAAATAATTATTTTCAAATTGCAATCAAGTACATTTAAATTGATTTTAAATATAAAGTGATACAAAATTATTGGTGTAAAATTACAATTGAGACTCCATTAATCTCACGTGTCTCTTCTAGAGTTTCCGATGAGATCTCAACAATGTCTGGCATATTGCAAAGTTCAAGTTTTTCTAAATATGCAGAAGAAAGTTTTGATTTCTTATGGCTGAACTCCGGACAAATCCATTAATATTTCATACAGTTGTGACACACGAGGCGTCTTATGCAAATGTGTCAAGTGTTTGCACAATAAAGACGTAGGCAGCTAAAATAAGGAAAACAAAACAATTTTTCATTGCAGAGTTGAAAGTACAGCGGCACACGCAGCCGTGCGAGGCGCCGAGTTCGGCGCTTTCAATTGACTTATTTTGACAACATCCAATTACAAATTATAGCAGCATATACTTCGGATGATTTAACTGCTGCATTTACACCTCAAAGCCCTGGAAAAAAAGTTCAGAGGAGAAAAATCTGCAAATGAAAAACAAATAAAAAGAGCCACACTTCCTTCACGCAACTGGAGAGCAGGGTTTGTTTTGTCTGAATAACCCAATATTTTACAGAAACTCAGTGGTTCCTTGATGAGAAAATATTCACATTAATGCACTGCTGTATTGCATTTTAGAAAATGTTGCATAATGCTCTTTGAAATATGCTAATTTCCCATTTCTCTGTGAGTTAAAAACACCTTTGCCAGGCTGTGATGATGGGCTCATGAAAGGGACTTAACCTGTGCAAGAAGAGCCAGTCTATGTTTTAGCAATCTTCTCAAACGGCGCCTTTTATCTTGAAGGCAATTAAAGCATCACAGCTTTTGTTTCTCAAAGCAAAGTTCCATCTCATCTGTGACCACCAGAATTCATTGTTTAGTGGCCTGTAATAGTCTATCTGCATTGTTATATACTGCAAATGGTACATTTAAAGTTTTCAGGTTTTTACAGGAATTCAGAATAAAAGCACACTGATGGCCAATAGCTAACCTCCGAAATAATAATAATAGTCTTCTTTTTATTAAATATATTACACATGCAGGTTATTTTGTTTCAATGATTTTAGACTAGTTCAAAAATAGTTCATCCAAAAATTTAAATTGCTGACAATTTACACACCTTCAGGCAATCCAAAATGTAAATGACTTTGTTTCTTCATCATTTTTGGAGAAATTTAGCATTACATCATTTGCTCACCAGTGGATCCTCTGCAGTGAACGGGTGCCGTCAGAATGAGAGTCCAAAGAGTTGATAAAAACATCACAAAAATGCACACGACTCCAGCTAACAAGAATCATTCTTTAAAAGGTATATGTTAGGACAAAATGTTCTTAAAAGTAATGTTAATACAACGTTCTTATAACTTTATAACTAAAACTTGACTTTCTGTTCCTCAATGTTGAGTGAAAATATTCTGATATCATCATTATTGTAACCTTTAAATAGTCATAAAAAGAAAACTGGACATTCCAATATTTTAGAAACAGTTTAGTCTGAGTCAGGAGAGTAATATGCACAGATCAAGCACCATTTCAAGCCAAAACAGCCCAGAACAGTTCTAAACAAATATGTGGATTAGGTGGAAATAGGTGGATTTTGATGTGAGAGAACAACAGAGGATGGACTTCTTCACTGTGGGAAGTGTTATTTTGGATTATGAACTCATATTTTAGCCAAAATCAATGGTTTGAATTTAAAACCATCTTGATGGATTTTTTTTTTTTTTTACAAACACACAGCTTTTGGCTTCACATGATGTTAATTGATGGACTGGAGTCATGTGGATTACTTGTGGATTATTGTGATGTTTTTATCAGCTGTTTGGACTCTCATTCTGACGGCACCCATTCACCACAGATGATCCATTGGTGAGCAAGTGATGTAATGCTACATTTCTCCAAATCTGATGAAGAAAAAACAAACTCATCTGCATCTTGGATGGCCTGAGAGTGAGGACATTATCCAAAAATGAAAATTCGCTGAAAAACTATTCCGTTAATGAACAGTCATGCCATTCTTGTTTATGATACATTTGCACACCATCAACAACAAAATGCATGCATTTAAATTAATTTAATCAAATGTTTTTGCACCTCTCCCTTGGTTGAAAAAACATCAGCTCCTTTCTAATTTCATTGAAGTCAGATGTAGGGCAATATTCATTGTAAAGCTGTTTGGGACAGTATGTCCTGTGAAACACGCTTTACAAATAAACTAAATTGAATTATTTTTATAGCAGTGTAACAGGTGCCGGGAACCTAACAGCCTGGTGAAGCAGGAGAGGAACAGAACATAAAGATGACCGTCACACAGCAGGACACTGAAATGACACTGTTATCAATGGGGCTTTTTCACAAAAATTGCCCACCACCATCTAACTGGGTCAAAGCACCTCAGTGAACGGCTCACCACTGACAGCGATTATTTCTTAGAGGCGAGAGAACCCTCAAGAGTGAAATCTTAAGGGAATGATTGCATCTCTCATTTTAAGCAATTGTATATTGCAAGACAAACTGTAATGTGTAATATCCATGTGAAGTTCGATTCAGTAGATCTGGCTGAATGCATCTGATGCAAACTGTACAGAAAAATAGCAACAGCTAACTTTCTGACAAAAATGTTTGTCCATGAAGGGTTTAATTTCGTTAAAATGAGACAAAAAAAAAGACAGTATGATGATTACTTGACAACTTTATGTAAAATATACTATTGGCAAAAATACGATAAAGAAAAAAAGAAAGAAAGAAATGATTCCATCACAGATTGTTGGGTATTGTTGTGCCTGAACTGAAAGATGAACTGCTTACCTACTGAGTTAATTATTTCAAACACATCTGATACAGAGTTGCACATTATTGTCAACGCTTGTTATTTTTATTGATTAAAATGATTTCATCTACTAAACTTATATGCCATTTTAGTCAATGTAAAATATACATCAAAACTGAATATGAGATGAAGAAATATACTACATTTAAAGGAAATTTTCATCAAAAAATAAAAACAAATTCATAAATAGTTTTTAAAAAATTATTAAAACTTATTTAAATATAAGTAAACAAATAAATATTAAGATTAAAAAATAAAAAAGATACATAGATACATAAAAAATATTAAAAGAAATATGTAAATAATTTATACATCTAACAGTACAGTAATGAGTAGCAAAAAAAGGCCCATTGTCTATTGAAGCATATGTATAAAGCACAACAATTAAGTCACTTTTAAAACAAGCAGCTTTCTGTTGGTCCATGCAACTAATTCACATGACCAGCTTGAACCAGTTGCGAAATCTGCATGAGGAAATATATTGTCCCTCAAGAGAAATTTGTGTGGATTCCTACTGAAATTACTAGATTTTGACCATGAAACTGTAAATGTGAGCTTACCTTAAAACAAAAATGAGCTGTAAAAATTAAAACTGGCTATTCAGAGATTTGTTGGAGGTGTTTAACAGCAAGCAAACTCAATATCCAATGAGTTCAAATCTCATGAGATAATGTTGGAATACGAACTGCAGATACACTGAACTTTATTTTTAGAGCAAACCTGAGGAACAATGTGTTAGCTGTTCTAATTTGTTTCCAAAACCTTTAATATCCTATTAATATTTCTCAATTTCTCACTTGGGACACAAAGCAAAGCCTTCGGACCTAAGCATTTTGTAATTAGATGCTATTTGAGCTCAATGGCGCAGTGATCTCCTCCACCATCAGAAAATTACATGTTCTTCCACCAGGATAATTATGTCAAGCGATGTCACCTTTGATTCATTTGTGGTCCAAGAGCGTGATTGAGTTCTCTTGAAGCCCATTACTAATGGCTAGTGGATGATGATATTGGTAATGGATCTGATGGTGCAGAGCTGCTAATTGTGCGTCTGATTTTCTTAAGTGCTCAAATTATTGCAGAGATGTGTAATGTCACACCGTCGACATCATGACCTTTCTGTGCTGACAGCGTCGGGTTTGCCTAACAAACTGTATTTATACATCTCAGGTTTGTGAGATGGAGAAACGCAATATTGAAGCATTGTTATCAAAAGAGAACAGATTAATCACTGGGCAAACACTACAGACAGAGATTTGCATTTACATTTAGCAAACACTTTTATCCAAAGAGACTTACAAATGAGTAGAACAATAGAAGCAATCAGACCAACAAGAGAGCAACAATATACAAGGGACGTGACAAGTCTCAGTTAGTCTAGCACAGTACACATAGCAAAGTTTTTTTGTTTTTTTTTATAAATTAGAAAAAAAAACGAATAGAATAGGTAAATGCTAGCATTAATTGGTCAGGTGCTGACGAAAAAGTTGTGTCTTTAGACGTTTTTTGAAAATGGCTAAAGACTCAGCTGCTCGAATTGAGACAAGTCGTTCCACCAGCTGGGAACAATCCAGGAAAAGGTCCGTGAGAGTGATTTTGTGCCTCTTTGGGATGGCACCACGAGGCATTGTTCATTTGCATAATGCAAGCTTCTGGAGGGCGCATAAGTCTGAACTAGTGAGTTTAGGTATATTGGAAAAGAGCCAGTAGCTGTCTTGTAGGCAGACATCAGTACCTTGAATTTGATGCAGGGGCGATTCTAGGATTTTCATTTTAGGGGTACTTTCATTTTTTGAGTACTGAATAATCCAAATACAAGTCTTCGTGATCACAAGCTCACACGCACACAAATGTTTCTGTTTGCATTTCTAGTACAAACCTCTTTCATTAGCTCAAGTATACAAACCGCTTTCTATGCTCAAGTACTGTCTGTCACTGTCTTCAATCGTTGATTTCTGTGCATGGCTGTATGGTAGTTAATGCCACATGCACTGTAATATGTTTTATATTGAATGTTCAATTTTCAAATGAAAATAGCAACATATTATAAAGTATGCGTTCATATGTGTTAAGGGCTAACGTTCCATTTTCGCTGGAGGAAACAGCTGTGGTGTGATGAGGGGTGAACACAGCGAAAACTTTACAGTAGATGGGAAACCGATTGCTCCCCCAATTACATTTTGCAAACTGTATTTATGACAAAGAACTGCACAGATGCAGATATTATAGCAATATATCGATAAACACACACCTTATCTTCTGTTTCTCGCTCTGCACCGCCGCCGTCAGTGGATTGAAGAACGCGCTGAAAGACGGGGAGGAGCCGAAGCCTGCCGGCGTTTTCATATTAAATTTAAAGGGGACTGAGGCGATCACAAATTTGTGTACAGTTTATGGAGATAATCGCAAAATTTTTAGGGGGGCTGAGTAGAAATTTTGGGGGGGCTAAAGCATGATTTGATGCGAGTGGCTATTGGCAGCCAGTGTAAACTGATGAAGAGAGGTGTGACGTGGGCTTTCTTTGACTCGTTGAAGACCACTCTCGCTGCTGCATTCTGGATCAGTTGCAGAGGCTTGATAGTACATAACAGAAGGCCCGCCAAGAGAGCATGACAATAGTCCAGTCTGTAGATAACAAGAGCTTGGACAAGGGGTTATGTGGCCTGCTCTGATAGGAAGGGTCAAATCTTCATAATATTGTATAAGGCAAATCTGCAGGATCGGGCCATTGTAGCAATATGGTCTGTGAAGCTTGACTGATCATCAATCACAACACAAGGTTCCTGGTTCACCTGGAAGAAGTTATGGTTGACAAACCTATCTGTATAGAGCAAGTACTTGGACCACAAACTGTTCTGTCTTAGCAAGGATGAGTTGAAGGTGATGGTCCTTCATCCAGCCAATCCAGCCAGAGACAGGCTGCGATGTGAACAGCTACAATGCGGATCATCAGGTTGGAATGAGAATTAGAGTTGAGTGTCATCAGCATAGCAGTGATAGGAAAAGCCATGTTTCTGAATGACAGATCCTAATGATGACATGTAGATGGAGAGGAGAAGTGGTCCAAGCACTGAGCCCCGAGGAACCCCAGTAGCAAGAAGTTGTGACTTAGAAACCTCACCCCTTCAAGACACCCTGAAGGACCTACCTGAGAGGTAAGACTTGAACCACTGAAGTGCATTTCCTGAGATGCCCATCTTCATGAGTGTCAGGGCTTCAGTAACCAAGAGCAGGGCAGTCTCAGTTGAGTGGCTGCTTTTGAAGCCAGATTGGTTGTCCATCTGATGGTGCAGAGCTGCTAATTGTGCGTCTGATTTTCTTAAGTGCTCAAATTATTGCAGAGATGTGTAATGTCACACCGTCGACATCATGACCTTTCTGTGCTGACAGCGTCGGGTTTGCCTAACAAACTGTATTTATACATCTCAGGTTTGTGAGATGGAGAAACGCAATATTGAAGCATTGTTATCAAAAGAGAACAGATTAATCACTGGGCAAACACTACAGACAGAGATTTGCATTTACATTTAGCAAACACTTTTATCCAAAGAGACTTACAAATGAGTAGAACAATAGAAGCAATCAGACCAACAAGAGAGCAACAATATACAAGGGACGTGACAAGTCTCAGTTAGTCTAGCACAGTACACATAGCAAAGTTTTTTTGTTTTTTTTTATAAATTAGAAAAAAAAACGAATAGAATAGGTAAATGCTAGCATTAATTGGTCAGGTGCTGACGAAAAAGTTGTGTCTTTAGACGTTTTTTGAAAATGGCTAAAGACTCAGCTGCTCGAATTGAGACAAGTCGTTCCACCAGCTGGGAACAATCCAGGAAAAGGTCCGTGAGAGTGATTTTGTGCCTCTTTGGGATGGCACCACGAGGCATGGTTCATTTGCATAATGCAAGCTTCTGGAGGGCGCATAAGTCTGAACTAGTGAGTTTAGGTATATTGGAAAAGAGCCAGTAGCTGTCTTGTAGGCAGACATCAGTACCTTGAATTTGATGCAGGGGCGATTCTAGGATTTTCATTTTAGGGGTACTTTCATTTTTTGAGTACTGAATAATCCAAATACAAGTCTTCGTGATCACAAGCTCACACGCACACAAATGTTTCTGTTTGCATTTCTAGTACAAACCTCTTTCATTAGCTCAAGTATACAAACCGCTTTCTATGCTCAAGTACTGTCTGTCACTGTCTTCAATCGTTGATTTCTGTGCATGGCTGTATGGTAGTTAATGCCACATGCACTGTAATATGTTTTATATTGAATGTTCAATTTTCAAATGAAAATAGCAACATATTATAAAGTATGCGTTCATATGTCTTAAGGGCTAACGTTCCATTTTCGCTGGAGGAAACAGCTGTGGTGTGATGAGGGGTGAACACAGCGAAAACTTTACAGTAGATGGGAAACCGATTGCTCCCCCAATTACATTTTGCAAACTGTATTTATGACAAAGAACTGCACAGATGCAGATATTATAGCAATATATCGATAAACACACACCTTATCTTCTGTTTCTCGCTCTGCACCGCCGCCGTCAGTGGATTGAAGAACGCGCTGAAAGACGGGGAGGAGCCGAAGCCTGCCGGCGTTTTCATATTAAATTTAAAGGGGACTGAGGCGATCACAAATTCGTGTACAGTTTATGGAGATAATCGCAAAATTTTTAGGGGGGCTGAGTAGAAATTTTGGGGGGGCTAAAGCATGATTTGATGCGAGTGGCTATTGGCAGCCAGTGTAAACTGATGAAGAGAGGTGTGACGTGGGCTTTCTTTGACTCGTTGAAGACCACTCTCGCTGCTGCATTCTGGATCAGTTGCAGAGGCTTGATAGTACATAACAGAAGGCCCGCCAAGAGAGCATGACAATAGTCCAGTCTGTAGATAACAAGAGCTTGGACAAGGGGTTATGTGGCCTGCTCTGATAGGAAGGGTCAAATCTTCATAATATTGTATAAGGCAAATCTGCAGGATCGGGCCATTGTAGCAATATGGTCTGTGAAGCTTGACTGATCATCAATCACAACACAAGGTTCCTGGTTCACCTGGAAGAAGTTATGGTTGACAAACCTATCTGTATAGAGCAGTTGTGATGAAGTACTTGGTTGGCTGAGACCACAAACTGTTCTGTCTTAGCAAGGATGAGTTGAAGGTGATGGTCCTTCATCCAGCCAGAAATGTCTGAGACAGGCTGCGATGTGAACAGCTACAATGCGGATCATCAGGTTGGAATGAGAATTAGAGTTGAGTGTCATCAGCATAGCAGTGATAGGAAAAGCCATGTTTCTGAATGACAGATCCTAATGATGACATGTAGATGGAGAGGAGAAGTGGTCCAAGCACTGAGCCCCGAGGAACCCCAGTAGCAAGAAGTTGTGACTTAGAAACCTCACCCCTTCAAGACACCCTGAAGGACCTACCTGAGAGGTAAGACTTGAACCACTGAAGTGCATTTCCTGAGATGCCCATCTTCATGAGTGTCAGGGCTTCAGTAACCAAGAGCAGGGCAGTCTCAGTTGAGTGGCTGCTTTTGAAGCCAGATTGGTTGTCCAGGAGGTTAATCTGTGCGAGAAACATAGAGAGTTGGTTGAACACAACTCACTCATTTGTCTTTGCAATGAATGGAAGAAGAGATACCGGTCTGTAGTTTTCTAAAAATGCTGGAGCTAGAGAGGGTTTCTTAAGCAGTGGGGTTACTCAAGCCTGCTTAAATGCTGTGGGAAATGTACCAGTGTGAAGAGAGGTGCTGATAATGTGAGTGAGTGCACGTATAACTGAGTGCAGGCATAATTTTTGATTTGCGCCACTTCCTCTCTGCAGCCCTGAGCCTCGAGTGATGTGTAGCAAATTAGCTCAAAGGGGAAATATTTATGATTAATTACAACTAGTTACAACGAATAATTAATTATAAATATTTAGAGTAGATCTCAGAATTAACTGTAGCAGAATCAATATTACAATTATTTCATCTGTTCATCCACCGAGCAGACAGTATAAGCATTTATCAATTATAGGAAAGATTTTGTTTCTGGCCAAGAAAGAACAGCTTTCCTACTTTATACAGTACCAGCAGTAACTTAGCATGTAGCAAGATTCCGCAGGGACTCCAAACTGTGAGCAGTACACAGAGACAACTGATTGTGAATATAAGGTATTTAATAAATGAAACTACAGCTAACATACAACTAAACTAAACAAAACACATACACACAGAATGAACGAAAGTAAGGAAAGAGAGAGAGAAGAAGAAAAGAATGGCAGTATTTAACATAAATTAACCACAACCTAATGAGAATCATCAGAGAATCAAGAATCACCTTGATGGAGGAGCCCAAACTTAGAAACACATCTAAATAGTTGGAAAACGGTAACTTTCATTGGCTTGTTGCTGAGTCTGGATGCGGTAGACAATGGAGATCCTTGATGAGTTCGTTAGGAGTGAGCTGGAGGCTTTCATCGGGTTCTTCTGAAGATTAGAGAGTCCACAGCAAATCGACAACGTTTCTTGAAGGCAAAACAGACTCAAGAGGTGTGAGTCTTGGAAAGTGGCTGTCTCAAAAGGTTTGAGCAATGATTGGTTTGGTTTAGGGACTTTTAAGGGTCTACCAGTCACACCCATCTTTGGCAGACTGACCAATGTAGAGGTGTGAATTTTGAGCGGGAAGAGGTTCCTTTTTCTCACATTACAGCTTATTTGCATGGTTTATGGTGATCTGGAGGATTTAAATGCTGTGGGAAATGTACCAGTGTGAAGAGAGGTGTTTATAATGTGAGTGAGTGCAGGTATAACTGAAGAAGAAATGACCTGAAGGAGGTGAGTGGGGATAGGATCAAGCAGACAGGAAGTAGGATGACTGGAAAGGATAAGTTTGGAAACGCCTGCCTCCGAGAGTGGAGGGAAGGAGGAGAGAGAGTGTGTGTATTTGCTGTTATGGTGGTCTGGAGGATTTGTCCAATATTAAGTCAAAGTATGGTGCAAGTTATGGTGACATAATATACACCATTAATCTGGGAATCAGAAGACATTTTGAGACCTGGCATGCCAGGGATTTGGAAACATTAAAGCAGTGATACATTCATACATCTAGATCCAAGTATTTGGAGCTTTAATACATTACTACAGAGTTATAACTAAGCTATTCTAACCTAGGAACATGCATACAACACATGAATACACTACACTTTGGGACAGTTTGATTGAGGATAGAGCCAATGTCCTTTCCTATGTGTATTGTGGACTCTAGACGTCTGTGCTACATGAGTGGTGGCGTTCCTTTGTTCCTTCCTCCCTCCCTGGGAATCTCTTTCAAGCTTGAAGAGAAGGCTGACAACTGTCCTAGCTACTATTGGTGAAGATGGCAAAGGTGATAACACTCTTTAAACCAGAGGTGGACATTAGACATTCATCTGTAATTTAGTTATAACAAGGGAGGAGGGAAAGTTTACAATGCCTAAAACCTGATTGAGCATTCTGATTGCATGCAAACGTTACAGATAAACAACCCGGACAGCACATATACATCTGGCCGACGTCGGCCTCCTTAAATATAACATCTAAGAAGTATCGGCCAGGCATAGGCGGATACCTTCAGTTTGTGCTCTATTTTCCCAGCCCATCAAAAGTGTCCGTTTTGTCGGCTCTGAGTCGGCCCACTACCAGAGGCTGATGCCGCACTTATCTGTTTGCTCGTACCCAGTTATTCAGCTCTTTGCAACCCGCCAGAGAGAAGGTGACATCTGTGGTTTTCAGGTAAGTTTTCGTTTGAAGTAAATTAGAAAAAAAATCTTATTTTATTAATTCTGTGACACTTAAAAGTTACTAGTAAGGCACTCTGTGGCAAGCACTGCATATACCACTCTACAGGATACGATGCAGGCGTCAAAAGACTGAAGGCCTTGATCTGGCTAAAGGAAACAGTTAAAACAAGAAAAGTTATAGAGGTGAAGTCATGGGTGTCAGAACCATTGTAACCACCCGCTTTTTAAGACAAATGATATTGGACCCACTCACTTTTACCATTTTTAATCCAGCACATATGCCTGTTCACTTTACAGAGCATTGCCAGTCAAATCCATTCCACTTGAGCAATGCCCTAATAAATTAAACTCCATTCTGCATTTTAGTTACAGCCCTGACTTCCACGCTGCTGCTTCCTTAAATCCATTCCACTTGGTTAATTCAGAGTCCATATAAATTAAACTCCATTCTGTGTTTTCACTACTCGTGCCTGCTGTACTCACGCGACACTGCAAGGTAAACAAAGCATCTGAGCATATCTGCTGATCAGTTGGGTCTGGATGTGTGCTCACATACTGTCACTAAACAAGTTGCTATTTAAACCCCTTAACTGTCACCCCCCATTTTTTTTTAAATAGGCATGCAGGTGCACTATCCAAACTTAAATTGTTGTAATTTATGAACACTTTGGAATACAGATATAAGGTTGGTCTCTTTTTAAAGAAGAACATTTTCAGACAGCAGATTATCGCAAAAGTGGTATTTTTTTAAATAAAGTATAAAAAAGTTATGCTAGTTTAAATTTACTGTAAAGAAAATGCACTATATTTTATATATAATAAATATTTTACATAACAGGTTTTACTCTAAAAATTAAAGCCTTATGTCTAAATAAGTTATGTTCCAAATTTGAAGTTGATATGAAAAAAACGGAGGTTCCTGTGAGATTATATTTAGGGCGTTATACCACAAACAGCCACCGGGTGTCATCCAAACTCCATTAAATGTACTTCTATCTCAAAATAACCACCAAATATGGAATCCTGAGACTCAGACCTTTCCAATTATATGTTTTTTGTCAAGATTATAAAAGTTTTGATTGTAAAAGAGCGTAATGCATTTTGTAATATGACACTTGACACCGCCCACTAAGGGGGAGGAGGCCGCCCAAAGATTTTAAAGTACCATTTCCATGGTAACGCAATGTCCGATTTCAAAATGGTTTTCACAGGATGAATCTTGGGCTTCTAAGCTTTCAAATGATATATGCTTTATGATGATTACTAAAGGATTTGATAGAGAAAAAGGACAACAAAAAAAGAGTGTCAAGCGTCCCACAGGTGGGACGGTGACTTACTGTGTGCCCCTATTTTTGAGCATTTTCTGAAAAACGACATACCCAAATAAAATGTCTGTAGCTCTTGAACCCTATGGTCTATATTTATAAATCTGGTATTGTTTGAAACTAGACACTTGAACCTTTGTTACTCTGGAGTCATAATAACTCAAAATTAGTATAGCAACAGAGTAAAACAAGGTAAAATGTACATGAAAGTGACTCACGATATCTTTGACACCATAAAGATAAAGCTGAATGTCTGACCATATTTTGATTCAAATTTGAAGATGATACTCCCAAAAATGTAGTTTGACTCATTTGGTCATTTGGTTACCAGGTCTCCAAATGGCATTTTTGAAAGGACGCCTAAACTTTTCCTGAAATAAAAGCAGAAATAAAAAATGTTTAGGTAAAAACATTTTTATGGTATTTTATTTAAAGAAAAGCTTAGGAAAAGTCATTTAGATCTTTTATTTCAAGAAAAGTCTAGGAATCCTTTCAAAAAGGCTATTTAGAGACTCCATATGGCACTGCATACTACATATACTACATAGGCTATATGTATATCAATTCAGAACTCATCTACCCATGAAAGCACACACAAACACAAAACTATTGCATTTAAAATAAGTTTTTGGATGTGTGCAGACCTCTTTTGTGCGTGCAACGTTTCACTAGCTTGCTTACCTGATGCCCGCCCTCAGTGCTCGCTAAATGCCAACAGCTCGCGTGCTCAACACAACCCAGCGTTAC
>NW_015539913.1:407845-408152 GCF_001515605.1 Sinocyclocheilus anshuiensis
TACCCCCTTGGCTATATGTATATCAATTCAGAACTCATCTACCCATGAAACCACACACAAACACAAAACTATTTCAGGACAATTGAACATTGTAACTAAACAGTATTTATTTTGAACAATTCTAATAATGAAAACAGTGAACCAAAACAGATTTGATCAGTGATCATTTTAGAGCTAATAAACACACAAAACATGCAAAATACATTTTTTTTTACATTGTAATTGTAATTCTTTTTCTCTGCTAATTATTATGAATATCCAGTTACTGAAAAACTAAAGCAACTATTTACAGTATTTACAGTGTAGG
>NW_015539913.1:408394-408671 GCF_001515605.1 Sinocyclocheilus anshuiensis
AACAGTGGTACAAGAGGATGTGGTGCTGGTCCTTCAAGAGTCACTCTCAACTTATCTGTCTATAAAGCATATATATACATATAAATCAGTCTTCCAAGTATTTTACTACACTTCAGTATGTTATTCTTATTAAGTAGGAGTAATTTTTTAGGATTCTATACTTCTCCTAAGTCTCTGAGAATCGGACACCTTGTACTTCTGGAGACTCCAGATAGGTTGCAGTTCTGGAAAATGGTGGCGCTGGAGACTAAATGGTTCCTGGTGATTTCACACCTAA
>NW_015539913.1:409923-410610 GCF_001515605.1 Sinocyclocheilus anshuiensis
GACTGCAGAAATATGTTAATTCAGTATACACATTATCCCACCGGTTACAATTGTGACTGACCATAAAATAAAATTTTTCACACACTTTTCCAAAAAAAAAAACATATATATTGATTATTTGAAAGGGTTGAAATAATGACGCATCATTTGGATATTTTCATGTCTGGGAAAAATTTGGGATTAAATGGGTTAAAATGCGTTTTAAACATGAAGTTAAGTGTTTTGTAAACAAATGAGGATCTTTCGTTTTTTCCCCTATTTTTTCATTGTTTTGGATTAAAAAGTGGGATGCATTTTGAAGAGTGGACCCTTACCTTGAAATGTGTGCTGGTGTTTCTTGGAATAGTCCGAGCTGACCAGAACTATAGGCGATGAAACGTAAGTACTGCCGTTCACTTTGTACATGTTTAAATGGCCAGTCCTTCAGCATTTATGTTAACACTTTCCTCTCTGGTGTATTGATTTAAAAAACAAGCTCAGAACATGGATCTTGAGTGTTTTAGCTGTCAAATGATATATAGTTTATGATAGTTGATTGAATATTTTTTTTTTAAACAGAGGTAATTAAAAGCACAGACACGCCTAAACACGCCTGGGCCGGTGCGGGTTAACAGATTTTAATTACAACAAATGGATTTCTTACTCTTTGTATTTTTATATCAATATGGTACAAGATTATCTTATTTA
>NW_015539913.1:410748-420320 GCF_001515605.1 Sinocyclocheilus anshuiensis
AGGTGGGGGGGGGGGGGGTGTTGGTGTATAACCAACAATTATTGAAGATTAGTGATTTGATGACTTCTGTGACAGTGAGGCAAGTATTCAGATGGCTTTTGGGATCTCTTCATCAGCAGCATTTGTGTGTCTGAATATCTGCCCGGTGAGTAAATGATGGAGACAATCAGAGCTCAACGTCTGCTCACAGCACTGGAACAAAGTTTGTTTTTGAACTAACAGCAGGAGATCAAGTGATATAAAAGGGTCTTACAGTTTATCGGAAACATACATACATACATGAAGTACAACCACTAAACTACATAGCAACACCATAGCATCATGGTGGTTGGTGTTGCAAATGCACACATTATGTTTTATTTAGTAAATCTAATCTAGTTTAATCTAGTTTATGCATATCATGATTGTTGCAGAGAAATGGAAACCGTTTTTATGCTCAGTGCCTTTTATCTGTCACTCCTGTAATATGTACAAGTCGGTGTTCACCTGATGGGCTCATCTCTCTCACTTGAAAAGTATCTTTGTGTCCGACCCGGAGCAGTTCATGTTGTCCTGACCCAGCACTCAAAGCGAGATGCCTTCTGACGGCTGTCTTTCATGTTCACATCGTGCACCGTGGCCTTTGCTTGGGTAGAGGAGGAACAAAGGCGCTGTTATTGAGGACACTGCTAATACTTTCCTCTCATCTATTGTTTCTTGCAGAGCTTTGCGCAGACGGGCCCCTAAAAATGTCATCTTCTGAAGATTGACGTGGATTGGAGCAGGTCACCATCACCACTGACTGAAATGACTAAAACATCAGTCTCAGAGATCTGAGGAGTTTTCAGCTGCTCTTCTCGGTGTATATTCTTCATTCTCAATATTCTTTAAGATATCAATTGTACAATATTTCAGATATTGATTGTACAACCTATGTATTAGGTTAAAAGTGATAAGTGATTTAAAAGTGTTCGAAAACGTATTAAGTATGTTGCAATATGATTTGTGAGTGTATATATTTGTGTTTAAATTTTTGAAAGATGATTTACATGTTGAAAAATTATATATTTTTTAAAGTTTGGCTTTGTTGTTACAAGGCTGTTTGTTTTTTAGGTTTTTTTTTTCTTGCTGAGAATTGTGATCCCGAATCCTGTCCTTGCTAATTAAATATTAAATAAATAAAATTAATATTCTTATTCCGGTTTGGACAGGCAAGCCGTCCCATCATTTCATGCCTGAAAACAGAGCAAAATAAAGTGAATTCTGCCGATTTGGTAGGACTGAACTATTATGGCTTTGAGTTTTTTTTTTTTTTTTTTTTTTTTTTGCCTGGTTTCAACAATGTCTCAAATGTGCTCATATTTGTTTTGATATGAACTCAAACATTTCCCATCAAATCAGACCAAAATATCTGGGCTCTGCAATCCTTAATAATTTTATAATATTACTCTATGACATTACTATATAATATTACTGTACTATACTGTACATTTCGAAGGTTTGGGGTCATTAAGATATTTTTGAAAGCAAAACTTAATTTTATTCTCCAAGGATGCATTAAATTAATCAAAAGTGACCTTAAATACATTTATACTTTTATAAAAGATTTGCATTTCAAATAAATGCTGTTCTTTTTAACTTTCTATTCATTAAAGAGTCTTGAAAAAGATTAAAATATTAAAAAAAAATTAAACGGCACAACTGTTTTCATCATTGAAAATAATACAAATGTTATTTGAACACCAAATTAGCATATTACAATGATTTCTGAAGGATCATGTGACTCTAAAGACTAGATAAATAGCTGCTGAAAATTCAGCTTTGGATCAAAGAAATAAATTACATTTTAAAAATATATTCAAATAGAAAACAGTTACTTTAAATTGCAATAATATTTTTTTAAATTACGTTTTTACTGTTTTTGTTTTTTTTTTTTTTTTTTTTTTTGCTGCCTGGATTTTCCTGGATACAAATAAATCAATAAAAATCCTCATGGGCTGAACTGTTTTGACTGAACATTACTATCCATTAATTTTTGGAATTCAGAATTAAGACTCTGATTTTGAAAATGGGACTTTGAACTTGCAAGTGAAGAACTGATATTGGAATTGAGAAATATATATGTAGAAAAGGGTTTTTAAAACTGTATTTAGCTGTAATATATTTAAAAATATATATAACTATATAACTGTATTTTTTTTTTTACTTTTTTCACAAAACACACAATTGTAACTACTTACACTTTTCTTTTTTTAATTTTACATTTTAAAGGAAGTGTGGAAAAGCACTTTTCTGTGGCACAAATTTTTCCAAAGTTTGCATGCCTATAACTCAAGAAGTATTAAATATATTACAATATGATTTTAGATTCTAGATCTTAATAAACTTTTCTTTTGGAATCTTCTTTTTCAAGGCCCTACATCATTCAGTCCCAGAGATATGAGGATCTCAATGAGGCTCCATATTCAGATTGTTGAATAATACCCATTTTCAGTGGTTGAAAACCAAATGTTGGTCACTTTGTATAGAGCCGATACTTATTTTATTTAAAGAACAATGTCTGAAGAATAAATAATGTTGAAATTAGAATTGTATCTTGTTTCCCTCAATCAAATATGTCTATATGTATATCAAAACAATATACATAGACATACCTGTCTGAGTGCTAAAAATGCACTGATACGGTCAAGTTTAGGCACATTACCTTGCTCTCTGTAGTCTATTCATAAGATTCTATATTTGAATTGGTTTTAGGGATATTTGGAATAAAGTATTTTGTTCATTTTAACAGCTTGTGAAGCTACCGAGAGCTCAAACATGCAGAATAGTTTCATGTTTGAAACAAATCTCACGCCTCATAGGGAAAAGTGGTTGCTTTCGCCACACATTGCATTCACATCAATAAACCAAGATTTGCCTCACCTTGATTAATTATTATTTTTTTTATTTTTTTTATTGTTATATAATTTGAAGCATTGTCATAGATCAAGTAGTATCTACTGCTTAAGGGCATATTTGGCACATTTAACACTGGGTAATTCTAAACCCCAGGTAAATGGGATCCTAGGTAATCTTACGTTTCACACTGTTCATACTTTACCCAGAGTTAACAATTAATACTGGTCATTCATTATCTGATGTGTCACACTTTATATTCCTAAACCCTGGGTTTCTGTTATTATTTGCATATTTGACAGTGACAACAGTGATGACTAGATAAACACAAAACCATATTTGGTATTTGACCATTGAAAATGGATAGGATACAACAATTTGGACATGGAGCTGCACTGAGATCTCGATATCTCCAGTATTAAACCATACAGGGCCTTAAAAAATATACAGTTTCAACATTGTTTGTTCTTCAGACATTCCTCTTTAAAAGAAAAGTATCATATTTTTTTGCAAAGTGACCCACATTTCGTTTTTGACCACTGAAAATGTGTACAATGTAACCAGAGTTTGAAATTAACTTTTTCACTCACCAGCCAATTTGGCCACTAAATTTTGAAGTTACCGGCCATTCATAATTTCTACTAGCCAAAAAACTTAAACAAATAAAAAATTTAAAAAAGGCCAGAGGTAAGCCAACAGCTTGAGGCTGTCCACACTGGATGCGACAAAGTGACCATTGCAAATCATCTGTACTTTGTCAAACAGTAGGCCTACGTCATAAATAGAACGAGGCATCAGTTTACTGTCGGGGATTTGTCGTGCTGTGCTGCGCCACATCCAGTGTAGGCCGCATCACCGATTATAATGGGTTCTATAGTATTTTGTCACATCTGGTGTAGACACGGTGCGAGTCTTCAGGCATTTTTTTATTTTTCGTTATTGCTTCAATGCAAAGGAAACCAGTGCGCCCGCCACGCCATTATTTGTTGCGTAGTGACGTCTTTAATGTTGTCATATCACACAACTGTATAACACAATTCTGTGTCATTTCTGAATGGATCGAGCGATTTGCGCTGTTTATCTCTTATAAATCGTGGCGGAAGCGCAGCACTGTGAGGGAGACTGATCCCACTCTGCTTCAACGCGCGGCTGGCGGATGCAACGGGTAGCACCGCTTCACACTTTTGGAGTACTTGCTTTTTGCAGTTTCGCGTGGGCTGTAATTTAAAAACAGCGCCTAATATAAGGTCTCCCTCGCTTCGGCGATCGGCCCACCGGGAATGTCCCGGTGCTCCCGATGGCCAGTAGCTACATCGCTGGGTATGTTCAAGTAAGCTAGATATGCCCAGATGCTGCGCAATTAGGCGTATTTAATACATCATGATGAGTCTCGAGTTCAGTATTTACACTAAATCTGCGCAGATTTGGCTTACATGAACTTCCTCAAGAAATTAATTAGTAAACATAATTTACGAAAAGTAACCTGCCAAATTGGCTAGTGATTTGACAGCGTTACCCGCCACAGCTGATTTTTACCCGCATTTGGCGGGTGTTAATTTCAAACCCTGAATGTAACGATTTACTCCTGGAGCCATATTAAAATTACGTTATCTCTGGAACCGAACCATATAGGGCCAAAAGGGAAGTATATGGAAGACCCAATATCTAAAAGGGCATTCATTAAAGGTGGGGTATGTATTTTTTCAAAAACACTTTAGAAAAGAGTCGAGACGAGTACCAAAACAAATTTGTAGCCAATCAGCAGTAAAAGGCGTGTCTACTCATGATGTGGAGGAGAGAGCGATCAGTGCACACGGACATTAGCCGAGCCGAGTGACAACAGAAAGATAGAGATGGCGGATAAGAGACAAAAGAAGAAAACGTCTGCGGAACAAAAGAAGGCTTATGATAAGGCAAGAAGTAGGACCCGTGTAAATATCGGATCAGCTTTCCAGCGCTGGAGAGAACTCAAGGAGCGGAAGGCCTGCGATCTGATGCTGATGTTGCTTTGTTTCTTCTCGATAGGTGAGTAACACCGTGTCTACACCGGACGCGACAGTTGTTGTCGCTCCACACAGCAACAGCTAAAGTCTGTCTACATTGGACGCGACAAAGTGACCGTTGAAAACCAAGACCGTTGAAATTTGTGTCAATACGTCATAAATAGAACGCAGCAGCAGGGTTGCGTACGTATGTGTGGGGCGGAGCTATCAAAATAGGGGCAAGACCCTTTTGGGGTAGGGGCGTGTTTGTTTTGGTGATTTGAAATATCAACATTGGCTACCAGAAATCACTTACCCCACCTTTAAGATATCTTTAGTACTTTTTTGACAGGCCTGCAAACTTTAGAGAAAAAACTTGAAAAGTGCTCTTTCCCCATTTTTGAATGGTCACCATTGGCACATAATGCAACAATGATTGCTCAAGTCAACAGATTTTACTAACAGACCTACCAATCTCTGTGTAAAAATAACATCATGATGCTGCCATCTTTTCTGAAGTCATTTTAACCCCCTGTAATTTGGCTCTGAATCTCAGGTGAAAATTCTTCAGAAAAAAATATTAGCAAAATCAAAAATTTGAGCCGAGAACCTCTGGTTGAGTTGACACGGAATGGCCCAAAAGTAACATTCTCCCAATTTTTGATTTTCTCCTTTTTTCGCTAGTCCTCCTACGTTACCTCGTTTGTCCAAATTATAAGGCAACAGAGGTATTAAGGTAATCCCATAATCCATTGCGACGAGTTCAGTGAAAAAACTAACCTAAGAAAGCTGACAAGGTAAGAGAAGTGTTTAATATAAACATGCATTTCAAATAAAACTTAAAAATATTGATAAAAACAGTCCATTGCAATTAAAAAAATGACTATTCTATTTTTAATTTTTTTTTGTATCGGATTTTCCATTTAGCAACATGTAAATCCAGCTAAATCCGTCTTGCAATCCAGAGCACCATTTGTGTTGCTGCTCATGTAGAGCATTACAAATCAAACACTTTTGAGGTTTCATGACAGTCAGGATGGAAATTGGAGGGGAAAAATGTCTACAAACACACCATGCTGTTTTCTGCAGAAACAAGTAAGAATAAGTATATAGATGACTTCATGTACTATAGGCAATTTCTCACCTTATTCAAATCTTTCAAATTTCAAGCCTTGCATAGTATATACTACATCTTACAGACTACAAAGGCACTGCAATATGCAAAAATGTATTTTCAACATCTGAGTCTTTCAGCATAATCAATACATCCAAAAAAACAAAAAAAAAAACTTTATGGACAGTGTATATGGGTCATTATCACTTTACTGCCAATGTCAATGTCCAGAACAATGCAATAGGATACATTATCTGTGAAGAAAACAAATGTTAAGAAGTTCATCATTATTCTTTTAGAAGGATATTAAAAATAGTAATAATGAAAAATTAGACTCTTGGTTAAATATCATTTATCTAATGAAACATGGATTAATGGATGGATCATTATGTCTGCAATGCAGACTGTCTGCTTTTGCAAAGGAAGAATCATGTAAAAGCATGAATGAGGTTTTTCGACAACCTCGTTTGATAATTCTATCAAAAGAACAGTGTAAGTCTTTGAGAATGCAGTTGCGGATCTTTCAAAGTCATTACTGTAACCTTGAGCTGCTGGAGTGTCATGTTCAGTTACTGTCGCACTGATGGAAACAAATCTTCTGGAGAGGAAGAGAAAACCTTTGATGTTTTTTTTGTGAACATCTGATACAAAGAATTCTGTTTTTTAAACTCCAATCTGAGAGCAGATTCATATATGCACAGAGAAACAGACGCACTAGCAGATAGAAGTTCATATGACCCTCTACACTTCTCACTTCAAAAATGGGTCACAGACAGTAGGGAAAAAACAATGCTAAATCATATATAATAAAATGCAACTTTATGGTGTAAATAATACCGTTTTCTTATTGAATTTTGCCTAGTGCCTCCTAATGTCTAGAACCAGCCCCAAAAGTGCAGGCCAGTTTCATCTGTAAATAGGTTATTGTAGTTTTGTCTTTGTTTACTTAGTTAAGTATTAAACTGCTAGCACCTGTTAGCAGTAGCAGCCCATTATCAAAACGCATGCTAAAGGATAGCATTATTATCTATTGTAATGTAACAGTAGTAATTTAGCAAACAAATATTCACAACATTTTATAATAGGTTTAGAGGGCGCTATAGGGCAGACAACAACACAACATTACTAAAATTAACGATGGTTAATTTTCATAAGGGAAAAATATGACTTATTATAATGCAATAACATGTTCAGTATTAGGATTTTACTATAAATATAATTGAATGATGTAATTGTTATTGTAATAATTTTGACATTTAGGCAATTTAGAAAATATCAGGAGAAATAAAGATACTGAAACAGGGGCGGTTCTAGTATTTTATCCTCAGGGGGGCTGAGCTCCCAGATACAAATTACCTAAAACAGTGCTTGTAAAAACTCTATTGCTCTATAAAGTATACACAAATACCTAATAAAGCTACAGAAGTTACTTAGTTAAGACAAGAGCAGTAAGTGTTTCTCTATTTTTTCTTTTGTTGCACAGAAACTATCCATCCTAGCGCGCGTACAGCATTGATATCTCTTTCGTGCTGTCTTGCGCTTGAATGGCTAAATCACTTTAATATTTAAACTGACAAGAATTAAAACGCGTGATAATGATACATTTTCTTGAGGAAGCAGCACCGGCCCGATCATTCAGATAGCTGATTATAGTTTTAGAGGGGCTGAGACGACAGATAGGAGTACTTGCTACTTTTGGTTATTGGGGGGTTACCTCACCCCCAGGGATGGACTGGCCATATGGACTTTCTGGAGAAGGCCTGGCTGGTTCGGCCTGGCTGGTTCATCATCAAAGAAAAAGTGTCAGATGAAGGGGGTCATATGATGCAATTTCAATTTTTCCTTTCTCTTTGAAGTGTTACAAGCTCTTGGTGCATAAAGTAAGTACGTTTTAATTTAAAGGATTTGCCACTGATGATCCAAATGAGAGTTTTGAGCAGGGTAGAGTACCGCTTGTTGTTTGTCATTTCTACAATCACAAATGCAGACATGGTTTTATGTTTATGCGGCGCGATGCACGCAACGCGTAAAAAGACAGTGTAAGTCATTATAATCCATAATTATGTCTCCTGTAGGATTTCTGTCTTCAAACAGAAACCATTTAAACTGTGGAGTCAAACATGAATCTCCGCATTCCACCGAAACAAACTATAGATTCTCCTCCCCAGCTATCTGCGGTCGTAAAGAAGATCAATGATCAACAGGGTACCAAATTGTCTGTACCTGCTTCCGGTCAAGGCCTGGTCCTTATCCCTTAGGGGGGATCTGAACTGCTTAAACCCTAACTCAAACTAGGATACAAACTATCTTTGTTTTACGGGCTTTCAGGGACCAGATGGGCAGTGTAACATTGACCGGCTTCAGCATAAATAAACCAGCTAATAAACAACAGAACAAAGAACATGGTATCTGGAAATGTTCCAGCGACCAGAAACCATTTAATCTGTGAGCAGACACAAACGAACATTGAATCTCTGCATTCCCCGAAAAAAACTAAAGATTCTCCTCCCCAGCTATCTGCGGTCGTAAAGAAGATCAATGATCAACAGGGTACCAAATTGTCTGTACCTGCCTCCGGTCAAGGCATGGTCTTTATCCCTTAGGGGGATCGAACTCAATCACCAGGAGAGAAGAAAGATTCCCTCTGTCTGAAGACCCTTCGAGGACCAGATGTGCAGTGTAACGTTGACCGGCTTCAGCATAAATAAACCATCTAATAAACAACAGAGCAAAGAACATGGTATCTGAAAATGTTCCAGCGACAGACACGCTCGGACCCCATGACCGTTTAATGCATAAATTAATAATCCGATAAACAGAAAGTGAAACATTAATAGCTCCATGTCCGAGCGAGAAGAATGGCAGATGCACACCCGTGACATGGTCATGACCTCAGGACACCTCCCCTTTTCTCCCTGCATTCCAAAAAGGACGCACCCTTTTCTCTCTCTTTGGTCAGACAAAGGAACATGAAACTTACAATAGACAATTTCAAAAGACAATCATTAAAAGTATAAAAGGGCAACTATATTCCCAAATAATATGTTTTGTGCCTTTCTATGATTTCTGTTTGATGTGTTATTGGAACCTACGATATTTTAATCTTTGCCTTATAACTTTTCCTTTTAGTAGATAAGACTATTAATGAGTATGCAAAATACCTGATGTTTGATGTTAAATGGAAGCTCGTGTCATTAGCAATAACTTAGGGGAATTAAATGTTCATGTTCATTTTCATTATCATGCACACAATTACAACCCTTTTTATAAGTATCAGCCAAATCTTAATTTCCCCATATGATAAATTGAAGCATCATGTTAATGTATGTACGCTCCGCCTTGCGACAAGTCGATTGGAAGATCGCGTCGTGGGATGGACCAAATCGGGCTTGCTTAAAAACCCAATGCCTGAACAGATGCTTGCTCGCTCTCTCTCTCTCTCTCTCTCTCTCTCTCTAGAACTGTGGCTTTTCGCCTTAGTGACCGCGCGACAAAGCGCTCCCATGCCATAACATCACACAAGCGAGACTCCAAAACTCAAACACTTCAGTTGAAACTTCGTGACTGCCAGAGATCTTCAAAAGCCTAAAGTCTTGCAAACT
>NW_015539913.1:421542-424520 GCF_001515605.1 Sinocyclocheilus anshuiensis
TCTTCAAAAGCCTAAAGTCTTGCAAACTCAGACTTTTCAGCAGAACTGCTCAAGCCTCTGCGTCATCAAGAAACTAACCAATCTCTGGAGGGCTTCCCCAAAGGGACGCCATCCTGACGTCATCTCAGTAACCAATCAGCAACGGAATTCCCTCAAGCAGCCAAACCAGGAAACTCAGCTTTTTAGCTGTCACCCAAAACGCAAGTAAACGAACAAAATCTCATCTCTGCTGAACTGGTGCCGAGCTAATTTAAGCAGTAAACATAAGACAAATCTCTGCTTTGTGATTCTCTCAGGTTGAATTTAAAAGAACTCGTGGAAAACGAGTATTATAACTTTGGAACTTCATGCAAACTCTGTCAACTTTCATTCTTCAGAACTGTATGTGTGTGTGTGTGTGTGCGTATGTGTGTGTTTTAGCTTAGTTTAATGTAATCTAGAATAGCCAATAAATTCTTGTTTAATTTATAAAGAAGTATTGTCTTGTGTTGTAATTTTAAAGCTGAAACTTGCCAAAATAATTTCATTATAAAATTCAATGAGTTAAATTCCTTACATATGGTGGATAATGCGGGCAATGATTTGGCTTTAAAAAATTAATGACACCAAGATATTATTGTGAATCTTTCCTATTTTTATCCAGAAGAATAGATTAGATACAGAGACCACTCGAACGAGTCGAGTGAGTGGTCAGCGCTATAAAGATAAGTCTAAAGAGTGCTTTTTGGTTGTTCAGTGTGAAAGGGCATTTCTAACTTGAAATTCTAATTTCATTTGCAATTAAGTTTTGCGTCTACCTGTTAGGCCTTCTTTCCTCTCTCCTTCAGTTATTTAATTAACTCAGCTACATTTAACAAATATTTGTGAAACTTGAACACTTCGTTTCAAAATTGTCTGACTCTCACCCTACCTTCCCTTCGCACCGTGGGATCCTACCCAGCTAAGGCTAAAGCAGGTCAACCAGAGGACTGATAGGCGTCCATCAAATCTTGAACATGCATCTAGAAACGCTCTAATTGGTGTATGGTGTCAATCTTACCAGCTAAGAAACCAATACTGTCATTTTTATTGTTTTTCCTTCACCCGGAGGAATTTTAATGACAATCACAGTCCTGGTATTTAGAAATCCCCATTTCCAAACACTGGTTTAGAAGCATCCTTCTAAATCAAACTTAACAAAAAAAAGGAAAAGAGAAGAATATTTAATTATACTCATTCTGCTACCAGAAAAGGGTATTTTATTGTTTTATCTTTCACTCTCATCTTACCATTAACTTTCTTTCCTTACAAAAAAGAAAAACTTTCCCTTATAGGAAAATTGGAAGCAACCAATTATCCTGTTCCTTGCTCTGTTTATTATTTTTGCTAGCTGACATTCATGACAAGCCGCGCACCACCTGCGCACATTCTCGTGAATGCCCGCCCAAAAGAATCAGGTCATGAGACGGTTTAGTGTCGCTGCCTGTCCCAAATGTCCCGCCATTGGATTAGAATGAGCCGCCTGGAATAGCATTTCCCGACAGCTTTTAGGTACCAACAGTGCTTTCTTTCTCCACAAGAGACATCCGCACACAAATACTCCATTAATTGACGAAACGCTGGCCAATTTGTCCCCAAAATCAGCGGATGTCGGAGGTGCGGGTTAACTGCAACCTCTACACTATGCTTTTTCCCCCGAAATTGAATAACCGCAGGCATTACAGGATACTTTTCCACATCCCCGTGCACATACCGTACCGGAACCACGTGGTTTTTATCCCATGCCCCGAGCTGCATCAGACTTTGGTGGATCGAGGTCTGGTTACACCCCGAATCCACCAAAGCCAGATAGGTACCCCCCTTAATACTCACAGGTATTTGGTACAGTCCAGCTTGATCGGGGGCAGCCTGTGGGTCGTCCGGGACCCGGATCAGTGCCCCCACCTCCATTACTGGGCACCGATCAATAAAATGTCCTGGGTCCCCGCAACGCCAACAGGCCGGCCCGGGCTTCCCCGCCGCCCTAGTGGCAGTTAGTGGGTCAAGGGACTGGCGTGGGGAGAGCGGAGAGAACGGCATTGCCACGGCGCCGGTGCTGGCCAGCCCCGCCCCCTGGGGCGGCCCTCTCGGGCTACCGGAGGTCTCCAGGATCGGCCCACCCCGTCCCCGGGGTGGAACTCGGGGAAGAAGACCCAGACAGGACCTGGGAAAAGGGACAGGTCGAGAGGGAACAGAGGGATTAGGGGAAGAGAGAGAGAGAGAGAGAGAGACAGCTGGCAGAGTTTCGCCGACTCCTGGGCACGCCACCATCTGGTCCTCCGCCAACTGGATGGCCAGGTCTAGCGACGCCGGGCGGTGGCACTGGACCCACTCTGCCGTCTTCCTTGGGAGACGGCTGACAAACTGCTCCAGTACCACGCGATCAAGGATTTGCTCGACGTCGCCTCCCCCAGCCAGTAGCCATTTGCGGCAGGCGTCCCGGAGCTGTTGAGCCAACACGAAGGGCCGGCCACCCTCGCCCAGATCCAGCGACCGGAACCGCTGGCGATGTTGTTCTGGGCTCCGGCCGACCCGCTGCAGGATAGCTCGCTTCAGATCGGTGAAGACCAGGAGGTTTTGAGTGGGCAGTTGTTGGGCCGCCACCTGCGCCTCCCCTGAAAGCAGTGGTATAAGACGCACTGGCCAGTGCTCTTGGGGCCACCCACACGCCTCGGCCGATTTCTCGAAGAGGTCGAGGAAAGCCTCTGGATCGTCCTGTGGTCCCATTTTGTTCAGGGGCAGATGAGAGGGGCCGACGGTGGTCCTCGATGTCGGCCGTCCTGCCCGACCCTCCTGGTCCATCCAGCTCCGGAACAGCTCCCGGTCCTCCTGTTGCGCCTGCATCAGCGTGCGGAAACGACGTTCCTGGTCGTCCCGCATTTCCAGCAACGCCTGATGTTGCTCTTGGTGGAGGCCGGCGAGCGATTGTATCACTTCTGCAAACGGCGAACTTGGCTGTG
>NW_015539913.1:425451-427389 GCF_001515605.1 Sinocyclocheilus anshuiensis
ACCGTACCGGAACCACGTGGTTTTTATCCCATGCCCCGAGCTGCATCAGACTTTGGTGGATCGAGGTCTGGTTACACCCCGAATCCACCAAAGCCAGATAGGTACCCCCCTTAATACTCACAGGTATTTGGTACAGTCCAGCTTGATCGGGGCAGCCTGTGGGTCGTCCGGGACCCGGATCAGTGCCCCCACCTCCATTACTGGGCACTGATCAATAAAATGTCCTGGGTCCCCGCAACGCCAACAGGCCGGCCCGGGCTTCCCCGCCGCCCTAGTGGCAGTTAGTGGGTCAAGGGACTGGCGTGGGGAGAGCGGAGAGAACGGCATTGCCACGGCGCCAGCGCTGGCCAGCCCCGCCCCCCGGGGCGGCACTCTCGGGCTACCTGAGGTCTCCAGGATCGGCCCACCCCGTCCCCGGGGTGGAACTCGGGGAAGAAGACCCAGACAGGACCTGGGAAAAGGGACAGGTCGAGAGGGAACAGAGGGATTAGGGGAAGAGAGAGAGAGAGAGAGAGAGACAGCTGGCAGAGTTTCGCCGACTCCTGGGCACGCCACTATCTGGTCCTCCGCCAACTGGATGGCCAGGTCTAGCGACGCCGGACGGTGGCACTGGACCCACTCTGCCGTCTTCCTTGGGAGACGGCTGACAAACTGCTCCAGTACCACGCGATCAAGGATTTGCTCGACGTCGCCTCCCCCAGCCAGTAGCCATTTGCGGCAGGCGTGGAGCTGTTGAGCCAACACGAAGGGCCAGCCACCCTCGCCCAGATCCAGCGACCGGAACCTCTGGCGATGTTGTTCTGGGCTCCGGCCGACCCGCTGCAGGATGGCTCGCTTCAGGTTGGCGAAGACCAGGAGGTTCTGGACGGGCAGCTGTTGGGCCACCACCTGCGCCTCTCCTAAGAGCAGCGGGATGAGTCGCACTGACTAGTGCTCCTTTGGCCATCCACAGGCCTCCGCTGATTTCTCAAACAGGTCGATAAAAGCTTCGGGGTCATCCTGGGGCCCCATTTTATTCAGGGGCACATGCGCGGGCGCAGGTGGGTTTCGGGAGGGCGGCCCCCCTGCCCGGACCTCCTAGTCCATCCAGCTCCGGAACAGCTCACGGTCCTCCTGCTGTGCCTACACCAGTGCGCGGAAACGACGCTCCTGGTCACCCCGCATCTCCAGCAGCGCTTGGTGGTGCTCCTGATGGAGGCCCGCGAGCGACTGAATTACTTCCGCAAACGTGAAGTTGGCGGTGACTGCATCGTAGCGGCGGCCAGGCTTCTTCCTCCCGGGTTTCGACACCAGTGTGATAAAGTTCGTTTAGGGGGAAGGAAGAAGTCGGAGTCGGCGTGACTGAGGCTCGTGGAATTTTATTTAGCTCTCCCCAGGACACCTCCCCTTTTCTCCCTGCATTCCAAAAAAGGACGCGCCCTTTTCTCTCTCTGCGGTCAGACAAAGGGACATAAAACTTACAACAGACAATTTCAAAAGACAATCATTAAAAGTATAAAAGGGCAACTATATTCCCAAATAATATGTTTTGTGCCTTTCTATGCTTTCTGTTTGATGTGTTATTGAAACCTATGATATTTTAATCTTTGCCTTATAACTTTTCCTTTTAGTAGATAAGACTATTAATGAGTATGCAAAATACCTGATGTTTGATGTTAAATGGAAGCTCGTGTCATTAGCAATAACTTAGTGGGAATGAAATTTTCATTTTTCGGTATCATACGCATAATTACAACCCTTTTTATAAGTATCAACCAAATCTTCATTTCCCCACATGATAAATTGAAGCATCATGTTAATGTATGCACGCTTCGCCTTGCGACAAGTCGATTGGAAGATCGCGTCATGGCATGGACCAAATCGGGCTTGCTTAAAAACCCAATGCCTGAACAGATGCTCGCTCGCTCGCTCTCTCTCTCTCTCTGGCTTTTCGCCTTG
>NW_015539913.1:432493-433741 GCF_001515605.1 Sinocyclocheilus anshuiensis
GGGCAGCTGTTGGGCCGCCACCTGCGCCTCCCCTGAGAGCAGAGGGATGAGTCGCACTGGCCAGTGCTCCTTTGGCCATCCACAGGCCTCCGCTGATTTCTCAAACAGGTCGATAAAAGCTTCGGGGTCATCCTGGGGCCCAATTTTATTCAGGGGCACATGCGCGGGCGCAGGTGGGTTTCGGGATGGCGGCCCCCCTGCCCGGACCTCCTGGTCCATCCAGCTCCGGAACAGCTCACGGTCCTCCTGCTGTGCCTGCACCAGTGCGCGGAAACGACGCTCCTGGTCGTCCCGCATCTCCAGCAGCGCTTGGTGGTGCTCCTGATGGAGGCCCGCGAGCGACTGAATCACTTCCGTAAACGGCGAAGTTGGCGGTGACTGCATGGTAGCAGCGGCCGTGCTTCTTCCTACCGGGTTTCGGCACCAGTGTGATAAAGTTCGTTTAGGGGAAAGGAAGAAGTCGGAGTCGGCGTGACTGAGGCTCGTGGAATTTTATTTAAGTCTCCCAAAATTATAAGCATAGGCGTGATCACACGCATCAAACAACATAAACTCAGAGCACGTTGGCTGTATTCTCGGTCACTTGGGCCACGAGTCCTCAGTCGGTCTCTCTCTCCCCTGCTTCTGCTCCGCCATGGCCTCTTACGGTCTCCCCACGCCAATCACTGTAAATAGAAGCAGGTGAATGTCCTCTGCACTTGACCTACTTACTCACCGATCGTCTCCGACCGCTCCCTCCCGCTGCAAATCCCGCTAAACCACGCCCCCCTCGCCACAAAGGGCAACTATATTCCCAAATAATATGTTTTGTGCCTTTCTATGCTTTCTGTTTGATGTGTTATTGAAACCTATGATATTTTAATCTTTGCCTTATAACTTTTCCTTTTAGTAGATAAGATTATTAATGTGTATGCAAACTACCTGTTATTTGATGTTGAACGAAAGCTTGTTTTATTCCCAGAACATTGAAATGAGTGAAAAGCTGTTATTTTGAACAGTGTGTGTTGTACAACACTTTATAGAAGTTATTAACAAAACCTGCAGAGACATTTCCCCCACGTGAGGAATTTAACAGCATGTTAATTTATGCACGAAAAGGGAACCACACAGGGCGTGGCTAAGCCCTGCAACAGCGTCCGACTGGGACAATCGCGTATGGGATGGACCAAATCGGGCTTGCTTAAAAACCCAATGCCTGAACAGATGCTCGCTCGCTCTCTCTCTCTAGACCTTTGGCTTTTCGCCTTG
>NW_015539913.1:434073-442682 GCF_001515605.1 Sinocyclocheilus anshuiensis
AGGATACAAACTATCTTTGTTTTACGGGCTTTCAGGGACCAGATGCGTGATACCCATGACCATTTAACACATAAATTGATAATCCCGTCAACAAAAGAGACAATTTTATATCTCCACGTCCGAATGAGAAGAATAGCAGGTCTATGACCAGGACCTTTTTACAACCTCCCTGACCTCAGGGTTTTCTCTGTGCTCCCCTTTCTCTAAATTCCAGGAAAACGCACCCTTTTCTCTCTCTGCGGTCAGACAAAGGGACATAAAACTTACAACAGACAATTTCAAAAGACAATCATTAAAAGTATAAAAGGGCAACTGTATTCCCAAATAATATGTTTTGTGCCTTTCTATGCTTTCTGTTTGATGTGTTATTGGAACCTACGATATTTTAATCTTTTCCTTATAACTTTTCCTTTTAGTAGATAAGACTATTAATGAGCATGCAAAATACCTGATGTTTGATTTTAAATGGAAGCTCGTGTCATTAGCAATAACTTAGGGAATTAAATGTTCATTTTCATTATCATACACACAATTACAACCCTTTTTATAAGTATCAACCAAATCTTCATTTCCCCACATGATAAATTGAAGCATCATGTTAATGTATGCACGCTCCGCCTTGCAACAAGTCGATTGGAAGATCGCGCCGTGGGATGGACCAAATCGGGCTTGCTTAAAAACCCAATGCCTGAACAGATGCTCGCTCGCTCTCTCTCTCTCTCTCTCTAGAACTGTGGCTTTTCGCCTTGATGACCGCGCGACAAAGCGCTCCCATGACATAACATCACACAAGCGAGACTCCAAAACTCAAACACTTCAGTTGAAACTTCATGACTGCCAGAAATCTTCAAAGCCTAAAGTCTTTCAACTCTCTTCTACGCCCTCACCATCCAAGACGCGCCGCACCGCTGCTTGACGCCGGCTCACATTGAAAATGAATGACTTCCGGACACTTTGACGCTCTCGACGGCGGCGGTGTGAACGCACAGTTAGAACTTTGGAACTTCATGCAAACTCCGTCAACTTTCATTCTTCAGAACTGTATGTGTGTGTGTGTGTGTGTGTTTTAGCTTAGTTTAATATAATCTAGAATAGCCAATAAATTGTATTGGCTATTATAACTTGTTTCATTTATAAAGAAGTATTGTCTTGTGTCGTACATTTTTAAAGTTAAAACTCTGCCTAGATCACGCTACCTAGCTCGTAGCTTATAACTTATCAAAAGCATGTATTAACCCGTGGCCAGGGAAAATACAAATATTCAAATTGTTAATATACACGGACGTTAACGTCTCGCTGGACGAGTCGTTGATACAGTGTAAACTATCAAATTTTAAATCAGTTCTAATCAGGTCTTTTGAATAATTAATTTCATTATAAAATTCAATGAGTTAAATTCCTTACACTCCACTGGATGAAACAAATGACTCGTTTATCATGGGTTTTAATGTTTTTGTCTCGTCGTCGCTCCGGCCGGGACACGGCATCACAGTATGGTAAGGTGCGTAACATTTCCGTCACACGCTTGAGGTATTCAGCCAATCACAACGCACTGGATAGCTGGCTAATCACAGCACACCTTGCTTTTCAGACCGATGAGCTTTGTAAAAATCGACGCGTTTCAGAAAGGCGGGGCAAAGAGGAGAAACAATAATGTACAGTATGTGGAAAATAATGTGTTTTTTTAACCTTAAACCACACAAACACATTTCATTACACCAAATACACAAAATAATGTTCTTTTTAGCAACATCATATGACCCCTTTAAGTGACGTTGACGGCCAACAAAAGGGGCACCAATGCAATATTTTTTGCTTGTAATAAACCGAAACTGACGTGAAGGAGAGTGAGCTCGTGATGGCAAGCAAGAAGCGTAAAGATAAAGGCGGTTGGGAGAAGCTAAAAGAAAAAAAAGGCGAAGTCCTTAGGGACCGACGCTACAAAATGCAAAAAAATAACGGAGATGTTTGGCAGTAGTGCTGCCTGCAGTAGCCCTAATTTTGAGCCTGATGAGGGAGAGACAGCAGCAGTTGCTCCTGAGCCAATGGTTCTGGTGAGTCGCCTGTCAGGACAGTTACATCAGGTTACCTTTGCCCTCCTCTCTCATTATAGAGCATGTAGCCCATGAACAGCACTATAGTAAAATCCTAGGACATCGCTAGTCTGAACGTTCACTGCTATTTATCATTCCGCATTGTCTGACGTGAATATTCCATTTATTCATAACAAGACAGCAGCGATTCTACAATGGTTACATTTGACAGCTACAATCTGGTCTCAAACTCACATCAAAATAAACTGAATTTGACATTTCTAATGACATTTCTAGTGTCAGTTTGCACAATCAGGTGTTCTCACCTTATATAGCTGACATTATAGAAAAACATAGGCTGTAATTCTCCCCAAGATTGAGATAACATCAAGCAGACAACAATTTTGTTTGAAAATAAATCTAAAACAATGTGTTTGCTTTCCATAACATTGAAAGTGTTACAAGAATAGGCTATATAAGAATATATAAGTAATATAAAAGTAATTTAGGATTGGTTTAATATTAAGTGACAGATGTTATAGTGAGACTTGGCTTATTCAGGGTGAAGGTAGTTGCAGGAGCGAAAAGCATAGTGTCAGTGAGAGTCAGGATGATTGCTCCATCTCTCAATATTTTCAACGTCCAAAGTCAGACAGTCACAGCCTGGAGAAATTTTTCTCTTACCACCAAAAAAACAAAAAAATTGTCTCTGCAGAGAGTGTTCAATTGTAAAGATGGCACCGATCACAAATGGCTCACATATTGTGAGGAGAAACATACATTGTATTGTTCAGTGTGTTTAGCGTTTGCCAGGCCAAAGGAGCAACATTCACAGAGTTTGTGCGGAAGTCTATTTTTCAAGAAGATCAAAAGCTGATATAGCCAGTTTGCTACATGGTCCCCAAATAGGGTCCCACAGAGATCAAGTACGGATGAGACGGCAGGTGTTGGAACGTGTCATTGATATAGTGAAGCTTATTGGCAAGAGAGGACTTAGCTACAGAGGGACACAGTCTGAAGCCGATTACACCCTGGAGGACAACAGCATTGATCATGGGAATTTTTTAGAGTTGGGCATTTTACTTGGGACATATGATGTATGCATGAAGGAACATCTCACAGAGTGCAAGTGAATAGAGAAAAGGAAGAAGATTCATCAGACACAAAACAAAGGCCGCGGATCTCTTCTGACATTTTTGTCAAAAACAACAGTCAACAAGGTTATTTCTACAGTGCAGCAGCTTATTCAGGAAACATTGCAAAAGAGGTTACTGAAGCTGGGAGGTATTCTGTGCAGATTGACACAACCCAAGACATTACATCCCAAGAGCAGTGCTCTATCATTCTGCGGTACGTCAAAGACACAGTCCGGGAAAGGCTGTTTGCAGTGGTGAAGTGTGAAACATCCACTGGCCAATATTTTGTTCAGATGCTGACATATGTGATGGAAAAATCCAATTTGGAAATCAGTAACTGCATCAGTAATGCCACCGATGGTGCATCATATATGCAAGACCAATACAGAGGTATTTCCACCCTGCTGTCTTCCAAAGCACCAAATCAAGTGCATGTGTGGTGTTACGCAAATGTCCTAAACTTAGTTCTGGCTGACACAACAGAAGTGGCCATTTCCAGTCAGTCCCTCTTATCATTGGTTAATAATGTTGTCATCTTCTTTCGTGACTCATACCAAAGGATGAATGCAGAGCAGGGAAGCCAGGGTAGTCGGCACAAGCGCCTTTCTATTATTGGAGAAACATGGTGGTGGGCCAAGGATCCTGCAGTCACGATTATGTGTATTGTCTTTGTTTTCTCCGGACTCCATTTTCCCATGATCCCTCACCCAGGAACCAATCACACATTCACACCTGTTTCCCATCAGTCACACTATAAAGGTTGCACTCATCCACACTCACATTGCTGATTATTGTATCGCCAGTATTGTCTTTGTGTTCTCCGTGGTCCTTGCCTTGCCTTGCTTGTTTTTTGACATTGGACTTTTTACCCTGTTTCTTTTTACCCTGTTGCTACCTGCCCTGACCATTGCCTGATTATTGGATTACTCTTTTGTCTGTTTTGGATTATACCTGTTTACCTTGTTTTTGACCCTGCCTGCTTTGACCATTCTTTTAATAAAGCTGCATGTGGATCCTCAACTCCATTGTCACGCCCTCCAATGTTACAGAATAATCAACCACACCCAGATCCAGTGTTTTTTTTTTTAATGGTTCGAGGCCTGCCATGAATTCAGCAGCCCTGATAATTGGGCTCTGTCAAGGTGAGCGACCTATTGAGGACTGTGTTTCAGATTTTATTGAACTGGTCCTTTTAACTTAGTTTGACAAGATCTGTCTAATGATATTTTTCAGGGAGGGCTTTCTGAACCACTCAGCTCACTAATGTTACTACATGACCCTAACTGGACATTAGAGCAGTATATTGAGCTCGCACTTCAATTAAGCGGCTCGGAATTCACTGTGGGTGTCGTGAAGGAGGAATGCGACATTGCGTCTGTGCCTGTAATGGCAGGGACATCAGAGCCTTGTCACGTTGCAGCTGATCTTCCAGAGTCTCGCCCCGTCATGGCTGCCGTTCCAGAGTCTTGTCCCGTCATGGCTGCCGTTCCAGAGTCTTGTCCCGTCATGGCCGCCATTCCAGAATCTCGTCTCATCATGGCTGCCATTCCAGAGTTTCGTCCCATCATGGCTGCCATTCCAGAGTTTCGTCCCATCATGGCTGCTGTTCCAGAGTCTCGTCCCGTCATGGCCACCATTCCAGAGTCTCCTCATGTCATGTCAACCATTTCCAGAGTCTCGTCCCGTCATGGCCACCATTCCAGAGTCTCCTCATGTCATGTCAACCATGCCCAGTGCCTCAAGGTCAGTTTCAAGGCATCCGAGACTGGCATCCAGTGTGGCAGACCCACTACTGGTTTCGGCCAGAATAGCGGGCATTCCAAGCGCCTCAGGACAGGTCGTTCCAGAGACTATAATAGAATAATTCCCCTAGACTCAGTGCTCCCTGTAATGGGGGTCGCTATCCTGCCCATTTGCAAAGTGAGTTGAAGTGCCTTGCAGTCCAGTGGCCAAGACTTAAATAATCTGTACTTGAAGAGTACAAGGTCAGGCCAGCAGAGGATAATTCTGGTGTTTGGGAGGAAGGAGAAATACAAAATAACGTGATTCTGTTTCACGCACCTTGATCCATGTAGGCTTTTGAGAAAGTCAGCGCGCACCATTAGTCTATTTCAGAGTGACAGTATGATATTAATACACAGTGTTTTTGAAATTATTATAAAATTATTATAAGATTATTGTCTCCGTTCAGTTTCTACAGTGAACAATATGAAAGTGACCCCTAAATGTACAATACCAGAGGGTTAAACAAATTAACAATTTCTCGCCTAGCAAAGTACTGTTCTCAACATTTAAAAATCACTAAACTTGTTTAGTGTTTAAAAACACTAATCCTGTTTACCACATCTACCAACTGAGGTATACAACTTAAAAAAGAAGAAGTTGAAAATACATTTAAAACCACATCTTCGCTTGTGTGTAACATTACATCTGCCGGCACCACCATTTTTTCAAATAAACGACGGTTGTTTACAGTGACGCAAAGAATTGTGGGTTATCTGTAGGAGCGAAGGATACACCTCATGCGTCATCCGAATTCCTGTGAAAAAAAAGTTGCATTCGAAGGTCGCATTCAGTGCCCTAATTGCTTTTCCGAAATGAGACAGCCTCGATGACGTATGCAGCCTTCAAATGCGACCATCGGAGGGTGCAGCCTTCGAAACGAGACACAGCTACTGTCAACAATTTATTAGAAAAAACAGCAACCATAAATGTAAAGAAACGGAGTTGCTTCTCAGATTTTCCCAAGCAACCATAATTTTTAAAATAAGCCCAAAAAAACGCAACCCGTGATTTTTTTTTTATGCGACTTAACAAAAAAAAAAAAAGGAGGCCAAAGTTGCATAAAATACACGGACTTGACAACTCTGAATATAGCACAGAGAACTCCCTATCCCCAAGCTGAGATAAGAATAGTTTGGAGTTCATGCTTATTAAGTTGATTATCTGAAAGTGCTCCTCCTGAACTTTGTTAATGAAACATCATTTTGGGAAATAGTACTTCAGCGAGTGTAGCCTACATCAGATGTGCATTGGGGGTATTAGGGGTGGGCGATATGACCAAAATTTTGTATTACGGTATGAGTAATTTTATTTCACGGTAACGATATATATCATGATGTAGTTATTTTTGCTTCAAATAAGGTTTTTATGACGTCAACATTTTTGATACCATAGAAATTTTCATAATTTTTGTCAGCAGTGTCATTAACACAAAAAACTAATACTAGCCTATATATATATATATATATATATATATATATATATATATACAGTGGTGCATTTTGTATTTACTTGCATTATCTTTGTGTAATATTTAAATTTGTTTGATGATCTGAAACATTAAAGTGTGACAAACATGCAAAAAAATAAGAAATCAGGAAGGGGGCCAACACTTTTTCACACCACTGTACATATAAAATATAAAAAAAAACTAAAGATCACTGAAGACAATTAAACAGTCAGCGGACCGAAACGGAGACTTTTGAGAACGATGGCGTGCTGCCCATATTCGGTAGTGACGCTTGCGCGATATTTGCGTACTTCATCACAGATTATGTGAATTTGTCAAATACACAGACGTTTCAGAAACGTTTTCATGAAACAGAAACACTTTTCATATACTGCTTCATATAACGCCATCTGTTCAAGAATAAAGTTCAACATAAACATACTATTTAAATACCAATAAGGTGGGTCTATATACACTTTCATCAGTGTTTTTTGGTAAACGTGACTCAATATAACACTGCGCCTACAGTAAAATAGCTTTTAGTGTTATTAAACTGATTTGTGAGCATTGGTGCAACTGAAAGTGTCAGAATAAACTCGAAACATATGTCATTGTTGTCATGTGGTGAATTCGGCCAATCGTGAAACAGCCGTGTCATCATCAGTGCTCCTACAGTCAGTCTGGAGAAGCTGCACCAGCTGAGTCAGCTGACTGCTCTCGAAACACTCTCGCTGTACTTGATGCTATATGTCAGTGACATGGTGTCGATGCTGTCTAAAGTTGGACAAAATTTCTAACCAGCATGCACTTCAAGTCAGCCGCTGATCGGTCTGCTCATCTCTGTCATTGGTTGGATTGTGTCATGTGACCCCATTTGTTTGATATATATGTATGTATGTATGTATAGCCCTCATGTTTCATTGTCCATTGTCTAGCTTTGTTTGTGTAATCCACTGTTAGGTGAGTTTGTTCATGTTTTTGCCAAGCCAAGTCTAGTTCATTGTGTCTCTGTTCACGTTTGGATTGTATTAAACGCCACTTGGGTTTTCATTCAACTTGCCTCCAGTGGATGTTCTTCACAGAAAGCTAGACCCGCTGAGAACCCAGCAGCTTGTTTTTTGTGCCTTCAACAAGGTAAACTGGCCATTGAGGACATTGTTGCAGATTTCTGTGAACTATGTTATCAAGTGGACTTCAGTGACACTGCTCTCAACGACATTTTCCGTTTTGGCCTCACAAAAGAAATTTCTCAGTTAATGCCACATCACAGTCCTCACTGGACTCTGGCTAAAAATATTGACTTTGCACTCTGGTTGAGTGGTTCCTCGTTTACTGTAGGAATTGCGGATGAGGAACCCTGCAATCCTCCTGTACCCACAGCACCAGAGCATTTCCACATCCTGACCGTCATGTCAGGATTTATTCATGCCATGACTGCCCCACCAGAGCCTGTTCACGCCATGCCTGCCAAACCAAAGCCTACTCACGTCATGCCCGCCAAGCTAGAGGCTGCTCAAGTCATGCCTGCCAAACCAAAGCCTGCTCACATCATGGCGGGACTATAGAACACACACATGGGGGGGGTTGGCCCGATTCTCGGCTTGTTGCCAACAATTTTTTGTCCAAAAAATCCTCTATTGTGTGGTGTCATTACGATTGTTTAACTGCTCCCGATCGAGACGGAGCGTCGCCGAATTCAAATGTTCATGAATTCACGCGTGCTCGCTCTCATTGGCTATCGTGGGTATCACGTAGGATGTCATTCCTACAATCATCAAGTGTGTGGTCTCGTGGTCTGGTCTAATCATCTAGTGTGCGCATTCAGAGGATTATAAGGCTAAAAATTAGTTGAACTGTCTTCATGTCTGTGGTCTCCCATGGTTTTAAAATCTTTTACGATTTGAAAATCATTTAGTGTGAAGCCAGCTTTGCATGAAAATGAGCTGCAACTTCCCGCCTGACTCCAGAAGGGGGCGGAGCCAAGACATCTCTGCTTTGCATATGGCAATAAACAGAGAGGTAAAGCAACATGAGCGAGAGTGAGAGGACCGCTATTCAGCCGTACATGTACGAACCCGACTCAGACCCAGAACAAGGAGAGAAAATTTGTATCACTTGACAGCCCTCATGTATATACATATACATATATATATATATATATATATATATATATATATACTGAACAAAATTATAAATGCAACACTTTTG
>NW_015539913.1:442716-454502 GCF_001515605.1 Sinocyclocheilus anshuiensis
TTTGGGTTAGGCTATCTATATGTCTCAGCACATTTCCTTTTCTTAAAAGGCAATATGTCAACAGAAAAGAAAAAACACTTGGTAAACTCATCTCATACGGTTCCTAACTTATGAGTAGCTTGGTCAGCTACAGTTTCACAGTATTTTCTAAGAGTTCATTATTGTGGGAAAAACAAGTGGTTAGAGGAGAAAGGTGATCCTAGAGTGAGGAGGCTAGTGTTTCAGCCTGTGAAGAATTACTTTCACCCTCATTTCCTCTCAAGAGCCAACCTGTTTCTCCATGCCGTGAGAGTGTGAGATTGACAAAGAGCATGCAAGCAATCTTCACTAATCAATGCTTCTGAGCGGAAGAACATGAGTGAAAGAGATGCCTGTCAAGTCCCATCACGTATCAAACACCTGCCTGTGAGAGCAGCCACAGGAAGGATGGCTTTGGAGTGTGAGTGCGATCGATGCGGCCTGAGTGACAGCCAAAATATGGTTTAAAGTAGGTTTTGATTGATGGTATTTAAGGCTTATCTGGACACGGGGCAGGAGCTCCATCATAATCTCGATAGATAGATAGATAGATAGATAGATAGATAGATAGATAGATAATCTAGATAATCTTGAGTGTAACTCCTACATTAGCAGATTTTTTTTTTTCATTTGTTATAGGCATGAACGTCTGTAAATGTATTTTCTAGGAGTAATTTTTAAAGCTAGTTTACTCCCTTTAAAAAAAACATGCTGCACCAGAGAGCAAGTTTTCTGTCATTTGGTTTTGGTTTTTCATTCATACTTTGTGTCATTTATTTTAATATTTTTTTCTAAGTCCTCTAAACGCACCTCATGCAGTGATTTATAGAGTACTACAGACTTCCCGATCTGAGATAGCCAATAAATAACTATTAGCTTGTAAAAGACTGAGATTAGCTATATATAGCAAAAATATGTTTTAAGTCAAGTCTAGGATGATCATTGTTGTCTTGAATTTAAATGATGTCACCTATGATCATGAAGAAGCCACATATTACTCATATTACACATACAACTAACAAAAAAATATCTGATTAATAGATACATTTCTTAAATATGCCATTTTTCTTTTTCTTTTGTAAGGCTGGGCATACACTATATATATATATTGGGCAGCCCTGGGCTAGCCTATATGTGTTTATAATGTTTGTAATGTTTTGTTATATTTACCAGTATTTAATATACATATAAATAAATGCAATTGTTTGCAATTACAAGTTAATGGCTCTTTTTGTAGTAATATCAATTTCTCTTTCATGAGATTGCTTCCTCGTTTTGGCCGGGTTATGTTTCTATGTCGTAAACTCTATGTAAACAATATATATACAGTGGGTACGGAAAGTATTCAGACCCCCTTCAATTTTTCACTCTTTGTTATATTGCAGCCATTTGCTTATATATATATATATATTTAACAGCACATTACGTGTGTATGTCCTGGAACGAAGCTACGTGATTCAAGGCTATAGAGCCGTTGAGGCCATAATGCAGCGTGCAATCAGTGCTTTAGAAAATAAAAATACAAGACTCTGCAACCATGACCATGGTGAGACCTATTGATATGAATGCACAGGTGGCGCCAGCGCCGTTCATACTCTGACGTAAGAGTCTATCGGACCTAGTGGAAACCCGTACCATGAGGGGGCGAGGGGGCGGGGCCTCCTATTGCTGCAGTTGAATGTCATGCACAACGGCTAAGTAATAGCAGTCTTAAAAATAGAAATCTTACCTCGCCTAGATCTCCTGAGCTGAAAAGACACGAGAAGTCAGCGAAGAAACGTCCAAATTATAAAATCTGGCAAAGGTGTTCTGCGCCAAGCAGATTTCCTCAATAGATATACCCCTTGCCATGGCCCAGGAGGAAGTGATGCTTCTCGTGGAGTGGGTGCATACCCCTATGGGGCAAACTGTATCCTTTGTGCCATAAGCACAGGCTATCGCGTCCATGACCCAATGGGATAACCTCTGTTTAGATACCGGTAGACCTTTAGTGCGACCACCGTAACACACAAAGAGCTGTTCTGAGAGTCTGAGATTCCTGGTGCGCTCAACATAGATGTGCAGAGCGTGTACAGGGCAAAGCGGCTGCGAAGCAGGGTTTTCCCCATCCAAAGGCTTGCTCTCGGTGAAAGCTGAGAGGGTTATCAGTTGATTTCTGAACGGTGTCGAAAGCACTTTAGGCACGTAGCCCTTCTTTGGTTTAAGAACGACTCATTAACACCAAAGCTCAGACAGGATTCGTTGTCTGAAAGAGCATGTATATCACCAATTAATTTGAAGCGAGTGCAAGCAGGAGCACTGTCTTGAGAGAGCACTCTGAGAGAATCTGATTGTAGCAGCTCAAAAGGGGGGAATGCCATGGCATTCAAAATCAGAGTCGAGTCCCAAGCGGGGATCGAGTCTCCATTGCCCGAGTCACTCTTTGCGTTGATAACATGTCCGTCCTGCAGTTCAGGTGGCCGGGGAAATGGACAGCGTGGATCAACAAGAGATGCTGATCCGCCCATAACAACAGGCTTGTCGTGAGCAAGAACAGATGTCTCCCTGGTGATTTATATACACTACCACTGACATGTTGTCCGTGCAAATGAGAACATGATTGTGATGAACTTGAG
Source organism: Sinocyclocheilus anshuiensis (assembly GCF_001515605.1). NCBI lineage: Eukaryota > Metazoa > Chordata > Actinopteri > Cypriniformes > Cyprinidae > Sinocyclocheilus > Sinocyclocheilus anshuiensis. The sequence goes on from NW_015539913.1 coordinate 445,350, forward strand.
AAAAAACTCTTGAGCGCCAGGTGAACTGCTTTGAGCTCCAGGCAGTTGAGGTTTTTTTTTTCTCCTCGTCCATCCAAATGCCGGACACTGGGCGGCCGTCGCAGAGGGCTCCCTAGCCATTGCACGAAGCATTTGCCGTGATAACTTTCCTCTCGCAAATCTGACCAAGTGGGACACCTTGTACATAGAGAGCTGTATCCATCCATGGGGTCAGGGTCTCTAAACATCTGTGTGTCACTAATATACGCATCAAACCCAAGTGCCAGGCTGATACTGGCACACGCGTCTTCAGCCATAATTTAAACGTTCTCATCTGAAGCAGTCCCAAGCGGTACCGGGAAGAGGAGAGAAGCTCTTTTTGTGAAGTTGTTTGGTTTTTATTGCACAAACATGTGGAACAAACGCAAAACAACATTTTTTGTCCTCACCGCCCACAGCTGGCGGGGAGGCAAGGGGAACAGGCTGCTGGGCTGTTACTGCCATCGAGCTTCAGACTCCTCTTCCTCCAAAGTCTGTCAGGAACGCGGCTGGGCATATTCCACGTTCCCTGATTTGCAGGGTCCGTGCTGCTTAGGAGGCGGGTATCACCGATGCCACAAATCCTTGGGATGCACCGAAGGTTCTGGCTGCGGGCGGGGCTTTGGAGCTGTATCGGCTCGCGCTCTAGAGGAAGAGCACTGAGCGGATGAGGAGCACGAACGCACGGGAGGGGGCTGACCGGTGTGTTTCGGCATGTGCTTTATCGGCCTTGATTGCATTTGTGCTTCGGATAATCGCTCGGCAAGGGATTAAACCTAGCTGCCAAAAAGCCCTAAAAAAAGACTGATAGGGGTGCTCAAAGGGACAGCCTTCTCTGCAACCCTCATGTCCGTCAGCGTTAGCCATAGGTGCCTGTCCAGGACAACCATACTACCCACTGCACAGCCAATAGACTGCGCCGTCATCTTTGTGGCTCGCAGGGCAAGATCAGTGGCGCTGCAAAGCTCTCTAAAGATTTCTGGATCCAGACCTTGCTCGTCTAAGCATTTTAACATCTTCGCCTAGAAGACTTGGAGAACAACCATCGAGTGGAGGCTGAGGCTGTCTGGCCCTTTCCCATATGCTTTCCAAGCGATATTAGTGGTGGTGTGGCAGGGCTTGTTGTGGTGACCGGCTGCAGATTTTACCCTCAGCGTCGCAGAGGGACAAAGATGTGGGGCGATGGCCTCCTCAATTGGCGGGAGTTTTGAATAGCCGTGCAGATCGGCGCCATCCACAGATGTCAGAAGTGCAGAGCCGGAGATGTGGGCACGAGCCGAGTATGGGGCGTGCCACATCTTGGATACCTCATCCTGCACTTCGGGGAAGAATGGGCGGGCCTTTGTGGGCCAGCAGTTTAGGCTGTCGACTGGGCTGAAGAAACCACTCATCCAGTCTATTATGTTCTGGTATGGTGGGAGGGGACCATTCCAGGTTGAGGTCCTCCACCACCTTAAAGATAATACACAGCAGCTCCTGATCTGCATGACCAGGTTCATAGATCTCGCTGCAATGGGAGTCGGAGACCTCCATGTAGCTGGTTGACCAATCTTCCAACTCTGACGCCGTGGTGGACATGGCATCATCACAGTCTTTCTCGGGTGCTCTGAAAGAGACAAAGTCACCCACGCTCGGCAAAACTGGGGTTCCAGATAATCCGCCAGAGAGAGTTGATCTGAAGAGCAGTGGATACGCGGGCGTTGCGACGGCGTGAGCTCACAGCCAGCAAAGTTAGTTTTCCGCAACCAGTGGCCATTGCTTCTTACTTTGCGGCTCCGGAGGAGAAGCAGAGGAGAAGGACGGTGGATGGGGAATAGATGCATCACTGAGTACGAGGGCTATCCTCCTACGGAGTGTCCTGACACTCATGGTGTCGCAGTGAGGGCAGTTGGGCTCCTCAATGGCGGCCTCTGCATGTGCACGGCCCAGGCAGAAGATGCACCTGTCGTGATCGTCAGGGAGCTCTAGAGGTCTCGAGCAGGAAGAACAAAGTTTGAAGGACATGTCGCAACTTCGCCAGAACACTGAAGAGGATTGAGATATATCCACTTTTGTGATGACTCGAAGATGAAGGAGAGGCTTCCAAATAATTCAGGTGAAGGAAAAAGATTCTGAGGAAAATGGCGCCAAGCGCTGCGTTATAAGGGGTGCCATGACCCCTAATTTTTACGCGCTTGGGCGCCATTGGCCATTGTAGAGCAATGGCGCTAAGCAAATCAGGCTTCTAAGGAGAAAGGTGTTTCCCCAATGCGTAAGCAAGCTGCACGCAACGTTGAGAGACATCTCAAAAGGGAATCGATGACACCATGTAGAAATAGCCAGAAATAGCCTTAAAAAAAAAAAACATCAGCTACGAGGATTTGGCATTTCCAATTAATGTATTAAATTATTACTATTATTATTATGGTACTTTTATTATTACATTTATAGGTCTACTACAATTAATTTGACGGATGTGATGGATAATAAAAGATTAAATTAGCTTACTCCTCATTAAAAAAGATTTAAAACATTTAGATCTATTATACAATGAATAGGCCTATAATTAAAATTCTTAACAGTCTAAAATAGCCTTTGTCCGAACACTGTAATAGTCATCATAAATAAGAGCAGCTTTATTTCAGAGAAGGAAATTCCAAAAACAACTTGTTTAACACAAAATACTCCAATTCTGTTTTTAACACTACGTATATCGGCCAGAAGATAAATTTTTAGAAAGTAAATTAAGACATGTTACTCAATACCGTCATCAGCATATGTTAAAAGAGATTTGTCTCTTGTCTCCTCTGAGATAATAAGTGCTGTTAATGCAGCATCGGATGCCGAAAGCTTGGGCAGTTTTTACTTTCACTTTCTGTAGCTTAATGAATTGACTGTTTAAAGGTTTAACGTTTAAAACTTCTTCATGGGCACAACGCTCATGCAGTTTGCACATTGTTTGTGTGATATCGGTGCACTGGCTTGCCATCATGGTTTAAAACTGAAATATTTCTAATTTTGCAATGTGTTTGCCTTTAACACCCATTGCAAAATGATGGACAATAGTTCACATTTCCCATGATAATAACATTAAGTACATTTTAAATAACTTTGTGAATATACAAATAAAGTAATGATTAAGTACATTAATTAAAGAGGAGTCTAGCCTATAGATGCGCAGTTGGCTTGGAAGACGTGAACATATGGTTTATCCATTCTGCAATGCGAACTGGAGGTAAGCAGCTGTTTGATCAATCACAACTAGTTTGATAGCAACGGAACTTATAAAGATATCCCTCTTTTCATTTTCTTTTACTGCATTAAAGATGAAATGGTTTAAGTTCTGTTTTTGCACAGGCGCAGTGAGGGAAAAAGCACTGCTTCAACTATATGACACCCTCACGAGGGGCAACCAAATTTTCTAACGTCAGAAATTCATCCAACTGTCAAATTGCTGGTCAGGAGAGGTTAATCGCTTCTCGTTTCCCCCTGTACACTGCACGAATACTGCATGACTAACGACACACGACAAAGCTGAAATTCATCCTGACTCAAAAAAAGAGTCGCACGTCATAAATTCTTCCCGACTCAAAAAAAAAGAGTCAGAATTTCGGCTCAAAATCAGACGAAAATTGCACAGTGTGCCTGGCTTAAGGGATAATGCACGGCTGGCTGTGCATTAAATGATTTTAATGCGCAACCTGGAGGCAAAGAACCACTCGACGCGAAGAGATGAAATAGTGAGGAAAGATCACATTTATTTGAATAAATGAATTATAACATTAATTTGAATTCTCTCTCTCTCTCTCTCTCTGATTCAGATTTTTCAGATTCTAGTAGCTTTATTGGCTATACATACAAATGTATAACACACACACACAAACTAGATTTAAATATGGAATACAGTTGAGAATATATTTAGCAACAGAAATGTTTTTTAATCTTAAAAATAATCAGACATAAAAGTGTCTGTTGTTATGACCTTAACCCTCTGGGGTCCGAGGGTGTTTTGGGCCCTGGAGAAGTTTTGACATGTCCTGACTAGTCTATGCATCTGTGCACTGTTTTTGTATGTATTCAATGTCTCTGCTCGTGTGTCGACATGTTTGTGTTCCAGATGGGTGTGTCCTCTGTTAACCAGCTGGAGGTGGTGATTGGTGATGGTGACACCCTACCCAGATATAAGGACCGCCCCAAACACTCATCTGGTGCCTTTGAGCCTCGTTGACTTCATACCGTTGTGTTGCGCTAACGTTCTGATTAACTGTTTCTTGCGATTGTTTGTATCGCCGTCGTTTGTTGTCGTAGGGTTGTGAAAAAGTGTCGTACCGGAGAGAGAGAGAGATATTCTGAGTGGATTGAATCTGTTTAGTGTTTATTATTGTAAGATCAAATTCTAAAACCCCGGTTTATCTGAACATTGCTTGTCTTGACTACGATTTGGATTCTGATTCTGCTGTGTGTACGCCCGGAAACTTTGTAAATAACTTTGTAAATATTCTTGTAAATACTAGTTTGCCAAATTAAGGGACGTAGGGGGTTAGACGCCATTTTATTTATATGTATTTTTTTTTTCACTTTGTTTTTGGTTGAGGGAGGTAGGGAAGTTGGTCTGTATTTTGTTTTTATTTCCGTTTGAGGTTATTTAGTTGTCAAAGAAAAGTCTGTTTTGTTTATTGTTTTGGCCTTGTCTGCCCCTGAAGATACTCCTGTTTAAAGAAAATAAAATTGTTTATTTGGCATCTCTCTGGTGTGAATTCAAATCCTTTTTCTGTTACGGCTTACCCCTAGAGGTCGTAACATTTACCCTGTCAAAAACAGCTCTTTTCAGATCAAGCCGTTTTTGTAGCATTTTCCTTTAAATGGCTTTGTAAATAACTTTGTAAATATTCTTGTAAATACTAGTTTGCCAAATTAAGGGACGTAGGGGGTTAGACGCCATTTTATTTATATGTATTTTTTTTTTCACTTTGTTTTTGGTTGAGGGAGGTAGGGAAGTTGGTCTGTATTTTGTTTTTATTTCCGTTTGAGGTTATTTAGTTGTTAAAGAAAAGTCTGTTTTGCTTATTGTTTTGGCCTTGTCTGCCCCTGAAGATATTCCCGTTTAAAGAAAATAAAATTGTTTATTTGGCATCTCTCTGGTGTGAATTCAGATCCTTTTTCTGTTACGGCTTACCCCTAGAGGTCGTAACACTGTGCATATAATGAAGTGCGGAGGTAGTTCTCACGTTGGTTGTCCTGTCCCACTGGATGCTCTTTTGTCGTGACAGGACCACACCCCTCTCTCAGTTTTTCAGTTTCAGTTTTTAGGTGCTTTATTGGCATGACAAATATTTGTACATTCGTATTTGCAAAGCGTTGCTGCATACAATCAAAAAGAGTGCAAAATAGTATCGCAAAACAACATAAAGAAAGATAGAAGATAAAAGGTCATACATAAAAAAATTAAAGAAAATAAATAAATAAAATGGATGGCATTAATATGGTGATCGAGAGAAATCAACGCGCTGCAAATTAAAGAAAAAATGAAAAAAAAAAAAAAACACATGCAAATAGAAAAAACACCAGCAAATTAAGAAAACCTCTTCATCAGTTTGACAATACATGCGCTGCAAAGACTCAAAATACAACCAAATACAGAAACGCGCTGCAAATACGCACAACACAACCAGATACAGAAACGCGCTGCAAAGACTTACCACAACTTACGACTTAACACAATTAAATACAGAAACGAAATGGTAATGGTAAATGCTAAAAACATAATTACTGCTCTTTTACTATAATAAAACCATGGTTAATTTTTGTAAGGGTTGTTGGAGTCCCCTTGAAACATTTCTGTTGTGGTCTGTGCTACATGCAACACTTTTCTGTATTTGGTCATGTGAGTTTTTGCAGCGCGTTTTAGTATTTAGTTGTGTTGTGCGTATTTGCAGCGTGTTTCTGTATTTGCAGCGTGTTTCTGTATTTGGTCGCGTTGTTAGTATTTGCAGCATGCGTGTTTTTAAACTGATGAAGATGGGGGTTTTTTTTAATTTGCTGGTGGTTTTGCATGTGTTTTCTTAAGTTGCAGTGTGTTGAGCTCTCTCGCCACCATACATTGAAGAATAGAATAAATTCACAAGTAAATAAAAGTAATTTCAATAATACAGTATACGAAAGTGTTTTAACAAATTTTGCAGGAGACAGACTGGAGCAGGATCACTCACTGTCCCTCATGTTGTGACAGGCAAACACGTATACTGTGCTGCTAGAATGCAGCAGTCTGCACATCCCCTAGTAAGATGGGCAGTTTCTCGTAGTTTGACAGAGACTCAAAGTTGTGATGTATATGTTTAATTTTATAATAAATCTTTTTCCAGAATGTGTGAGCATTTTGTGCATTCTGTGAGAGAGTGCAGCTCTGTCTTGATTTTGTTTTGATGGCAGTGTGGACACAAGCTCTCTTCCTGTGGCAGCTATATTTTCCTGTGTCTGCCCGTCTCTATCGTGAGCTTGTGTCCACTGAGTCTGTACTGTCTTTTTAGGGCCAAATAGCACTGCATTTTACTTTGTTGTTGTGTTTGAGTTTCCTAATGATTGATGTAATTGTTTCATTTGTTCTGTAATTTGGATTAGTTTAATTTGTTTGGCAGTATTGCTCAGTAGCATCAGTGTGATTATAAATACTTTTATACCATGGTCTGTCTGAATCCTCTCTCTGTGTGTGTGTGTGTGTGTGTGTGTGTGTGTGCGCGTGTTTTTGTGACAAATGAGGACATAAATTTGTATAATGACAAAGGTATGACATACGTATTACAAGGAGAAGGTGACTTTTCAGGACATTACCCCATGTCCCCACTTTTCAAAACGCTTATAAATCACACAGAATGGAGTGTATTGAAAATCTGAAATAGCACAAAGTTTCCTGTGAGGGGTAGGTTTAGGGGTAGGGTTGGTGTAGGGCAATAGAATATATGGTCTGTACAATATAAAAACCATTACGCCTATGGGATGTCCCCACTTTTCACAAAAACAAACCTGTGTGTGTGTGTGTGTGTGTGTCAATGAAAGCAGCGCATTAATATAGAACGGTGATTAAACTGACTTGGAACTACCTGTGCATTAAACAGTTTTGTTGCATATCTGCCAGCCAGTCATAATCGAGTATTCAGACAGACCATGGTATAAAAGTCTTTATAATATTTTATATTAGTGTGTTGCTATTAAGTTGTTGGGGTGTTTCTAATATGTTTTGAGTGGTTGCTAAGTTGATTTATTGGCCCAAAACAATTATTTTTATTCATTTTTGTGGTTGCTAGGGTATTTCTTCCTCTCTAATTTGACTGGAAAATATGTGGTGCTAGCTCAAAAATACTCTGTGCCAACTATGCAGTTGCTTTCAAAAACCACGAAAGCACTAATCAATCAATCGCATCTCAACTCAATTACAGATCAGCAACTTCATCACACATGTGAGACAAAGGGCTTCTAATCCTGAGTGAGGGTCCGACAACAAAACACAGTCATGCTTTGCACATCTGTGATCTGATCAGAGCTGCTAACCTCAACAGCTCAGCACACAAGGCACAATCTCATGCATCAGATATTCACACACACACAGCGGCTCCCTCACATTTCGGTGTGTGATGTCATGTAGAGCAGACGTCTCACTGGTTACAATGATTAAATTCACAGCGGCAAATGGGCTGCTGGACTGAATGAATGGATGAATAATTTAATGAATTAATAAATAAGTGTTTTTTTTTATTATTAAATTTTATATTAACTAGATAGCATGAGTTGCCACTAGGTAGGTTGTTTCTTATTGGCCAAAATCAGACCCCACCCCTCGATGAATCACCATAATATTCTGTATTTGTTTGTGTCAATGCAGTTAAGGTGTTTACATGTTTTTTTATATTTTTTTTGCTCTGAGCTGCTATATTTTTATCTCACCAAAGCAACCTAAAAAGCTGGCAAGCTAGTAGACGTCTGAGTATAAAACTCTACATGAGTGCATTCACACTCATGTGGAGGGGGCATTCTGATGGCCCTCCTGAGGAAAGTTGTGGTGAACCTGTTGTGAAAGCCGCACAGGTGTTGATTTATGGAGTGAGCCAGCCAGTGTTAATTACAGCTAGCAGGGGAAAAGAGCAAATATCCAGACAGCCTACCTTTCCTTCTGTTTCTCGTTCTATCTCTGGTTTCTCCTCCATCTCAATTACTTCCCTTTTCTTTGCTTTTAAACATTCTTGCCCTTCATACCTCTCCATTCCCAGAAAGTCACCTATACGTTCCTTTTTTATTTTTTGGATTCATCTCTCTCGCTCTCTCTCTCTCCTCAGACCTTGGAGTTGTACCCATGGGCCATTGATTTCATTTCCACAACGCTCCAAAGGAGAAGAGTGTCACCAATCTCAAATTTAAATGTAATTTTCCTTTGGGTCCTTGAAGGTGAGATACCAATCTTGCCCTCATTCTCTTCAGAACTGAAACGTTGACCAGCCAATGTCACTGCTTCATAGAGAGATGTGGGACTCGCTGATTCACATCTGAAGGGTGGGGTGAGTCCGAGCCCAGAGATTGAAAACTGACTGGCATTTCACTAACCTCTGAGTAGACTTATTCCTATGTTTAACGTCCAGAGACTGACACCAAATAAGAGATCTGACTGGTCAAGGAGCTTCAAGTCAAGAAGAGTCCAAATCTACAAAGAACTGAGCTGCTAATGCCGGGAAAACCTTTGAATTACTTTGTTTGAGATGTGTGTGTGTGTGTGTGTGTGTGTGTGTGTGTGTGTGTGTGTGTGTGTGTGTGCGCGTTTTTGTGACAAATGAGGACATAAATTTGTATAATGACAAAGGTATGACATAGGTATTACAAGGAGAAGGTGACTTTTCAGGACATTACCCCATGTCCCCACTTTTCAAAACGCTTATAAATCACACAGAATGGAGTGTATTGAAAATCTGAAATAGCACAAAGTTTCCTGTAAGGGGTAGGTTTAGGGGTGGGGTTGGTGTAGGGCAATAGAATATACGGTCTGTACAGTAGAAAAACCATTGGGATGGTTTCAAACTATGGGATGTCCCCACTTTTCACAAAAACAAACCTGTGTGTGTGTGTGTGTGTGTGTGTGTGTGATGTGGCGGCTTGAAGCATTTGTTGGGGGGA
>NW_015539913.1:454599-463916 GCF_001515605.1 Sinocyclocheilus anshuiensis
ACAAACATGTGTGTGTGTGTGTGTGTGTGTGTGTGTGTGTGTGTGTGTGTGTGTGTGTGTGTGTGTAAAAAAAAAGGAGAAAATATCACTGAAATTAATATTGGTGCTTATAAATGTAACCATTCCAACATTTTAGTCAAGAACCTAGACAAAATTGAGACGAAATATTCTGTATTAGTTTGAATTAGTCTGTATTAGTCTGCATAGAATAATGTTAGGGTGTTTTTTGTGTGGTTGCTAGGGTGGTTGCTAAGGCGTTGCTATGCAGTTCCTATGGTGTTTTGGGTTATTGCAAGGACATTACTATGCAGTTGCTAGGGCATGTTACTATGCAGGCACTATATTATTTGGAGTGGTTGTTTGGATGCAGCCATGCAGTTGCTATTATGTTTTGGGTGATTTTTAAGGTGGTTGCTGGGGTGTTACTATGCAATTGCTAGAGTGTTTTGAATGGTTACTAGGCAGTTGATAAGGTATTGTGTGGTTGCTAAAGCATTGTTATGCAGTGGCCAGGGTGTTCCGTTTTTTTTGTTTTTTTTTCTAGGGCATTACTATGTAGTTGCTAGGGTGTTTTGGGTGGTTGATGGGGAGTTGCTTGGGTATGTCTATGCAGTTTATTGGGTGTTTCGCTATGCAAGTGTTTTGAGTGGTCGCTAGGGCATTGCTATGCAGTGGTTAGGGTTTTTGGGTGGTTGCTAGGGCATTATTATGCAGTCGCTAAGGTGTTCTGGGTGGTTGCTGAGGCATTGCTATTCAATTTCAATTTAAGCGTTTGGAGTGGTTGCTGTGCTGTTGCTACATTATATTTGGTGGTTGCCGGCATGTTGCTGTGCAGTAGTAAAGTAACAGTACACCTCAATAAGACACATTTTTTGAGGAATAATTCATGTTTGGAACATGTTGACACACGCACACACTGAACTTTAATACTCAAGCCAGAAATAATCCTTATGCATGTATGCAAACATGGACACAAATAATTTACCAATTTCACAGTCAACAGATCATCAAAGTTTCCATTCGGTGATATACTCAGATTTATTTATTTTTTTTTTTATGGAAAAATAACACAAGTACTGCCAGACCATGAAACTATGTCCCATTTTCCACGTTTCCCAGAGATGATGGTCACAGCATGCATCCTGTGCCACTTTTCTGGCAGTGGTGAGGAAGCCGATTGCCATGCTGGTACATTAGTCAGTGCCGGCAGACCGTCCCTTATCTCTGATCTGAGGACAGTTTTAAAGTTTCTGGTATAATGGCTAAGGGAAAACTTTGGGATGGTAGAACAGGTCTTAAATCAGGAGTAACTGGTACATTACGCTCAAAATTGACAAACTCCATGTACTGAGTACAGTGTTCGGCTCATTAACTTCAGCGTTGAGAGGATGTGGTGACCGGCAGAGTGACAAACTGAGTGAGTCTGATGGGGTGTGAGATGTCTTGTAGGGTGGCTGGACTCCGATGAAAAGAATTTCATAAGGTCCAGTGACAAAGAATCATTCAGAGCAGAATTCCAAGTGATTTAAAAACACTGGACACCACTATAAACATTTTAAAGCACTGGAGAGTAAAGGCAACCATAGTATGCACACTACACTGTAAAATATTATGTCAAATAATCTAAAATAATCTTTATTAATTGATTTTATGTAATATGATTCAATATGACTAAATCAACTTAAATACACTACTGTTAAAAGGTCTGGGGTTGGTAAGATTTTCTTGACATTTTTGTAAGAAGTCTCTCACTAAGGCTGTATTTATTTGATCAAAAATACAGTAAAAACAGTAATATTTTGAAATATTATTACAGTTTAAAAGAACTGTTTTCTCTTTGAATATATTGTAAAATGTAATATATTCCTGTGAAAAAGGAAAGCATATTTTACATATTTTTTCCCATCTTCAGTGTCACATGATCCTTCAGAAATCATTCTAATATGATGCTCAATAAACATGTCTTATTATTATCAATGTTGAAAACAGTTGTGCTGCTTCATTTTGTTTATTTTTTTGTGGAAAATCGTGATATATTTTAATTTTTTTATGATTCTTTGATGAATAGAAAACTCAAAAGAACAGCTTTTATTTGAAATAGAAATCCTGAATAACATTATAAATGTCTTTACTGTATTTTTTTATTAATTTAATGCATTCTTGATGAATTAAAGTATATTTTTTTCCCCAAAAATCTGAAGTAAACAACATTTTAAGATAACAACCTCCATATTTACTTTATACAGTGTATATACATTGATGAGCCATTACATTATGACCACCTATCTAATATTCTGTAGGACCTCCTTTAGGCCACAAAACAGCAGCCACGTGGCGAGGCATTGATCCAGTGAGGTGGCGATAGGTCTCCTGGGGTATTTGGTACTGTCATAACATCTCCCATAGAGATCAAGGGAGGTGGTAGATAGGCTCAGGACTCACAGATACCATCCAAAATGGTGTTTATTAAATGCCAGTGGAGAAGTCTGATATGTGCACCTATCAGCAATGAACACAAACATAATATCTTAAACCGCTTGTATTATAAATGAATTTTAGTGGATGATGTACTGGAATAAACATAATTGAAACGTAAGCCTAATAACCTGCACCATAGTAAAAAAAAAAAAAAACATATATATATATATTTATATTTCAACAATGTAAAGAAACATAGGACCGTGAATGTTATTGCGGTGGTGATGACATCATCTTAGCCCCTGTCATCACAGGTATCATAATGTCAACAGTAGGTCCTCCAGTTCCTGTATATTGCGGGGTGGTGGTGATGTAGAGCGAACCTGCTTTTCGAAGTCAAACCACAAATGTTTGATTGAATGATTTGGGTGTCCAAGGCATTAAACAGAAATTCACCATCATCTTCCTCAAACCACTCCTTGACGATTCTGGCAGTGTGGCATGGCACATTATCCTGTTGGTAATGGTCATCACTGGCAGGGAACACAGTTGCTATGAAAGGATGCACAACGATGTTCAGATACCTGACAACAGTCAGGAATTGTGCTATTGGGATAATGGGGCCTAAAGTGTCCCAAGGAAACATCACCCACAGCATAACACTGCCATTGTCGGCATGTGACTGCCCCACAGTACATCCAGGTGCCATAGCCTCTTTTGGTAATCAACGTATCCGTGCTCGGCCATCAACGTGATGCACCAGGAATCTTGATTTGTCAGACCAGGCCACTTTCTTCCAATCATCCATCCATCATCAATGAGCTGCGGTTCGTCGTTTGGCCATCTGTGCACCACTTTTGATACATACTCACTACAGCGGTATGTGAACAACCCACAAGATGCGCCGTTTCCAAGATCGAAGTTCCGAGATGCCGTGCCATGACAATTTGTCCTTTATCAAACTCCGATAAATTGGCAGCTTTTCCCATTCTGACATCGAACACTGTACTGATCAAAAGCTGGTCCTCGGGTGGTGTGTATACTGCTCTGTGAACCATTGCTCTGGGGGTGGTCATAATTTAATGGCTCATCAGTGTATATGTGTGGCTTATGCAAAAAGGAAAACTCTTTGTTGAAAACTCTTTGCTTGATGGATGTGAGAGACTTAACAATGTGGAGGAAGATGTTGTGGTTGAAATTAAAACTTGAATAATTTGATCAATAATTAGTGTTATATTTAATACAAGTCACAGTTCTGGACTTTTGTTTGTGTTCCTGATATCCTGACTTTTGTTCCTTTGACCTAGTTTTCTTTGGTTTCCCTGATTAGTTCATTCTGTTCACCTGTGTTCATTCTATTTAGTCATTAGTCTCTCGTTTGCGTTAGTATTTAAAGTCCCTGTTCTGTTCAGTCCTTGGCTGGTTATTAATGTGAGTTTAAGCTGTGTTGATGTTGTAGGGGAGAGCGAGGCACAAAGTAACACTTTTTGGTTTTGGCCAAATAATGAACAAAGTAATGGGGTTACACAAACCATATTTTTATACAAACAACATACAAGCCTCTCCTACAAATGAGCACTGTTTGTATGTTCGTTGGACCTACCGTTATTGTGCAGTATCGCCAAAAGTGCCAAAAGTAAAATGTTACTACTTACCCCGCGGGTGGGGCTAGTTGTAACAGACAGAGGGTTAGTTGTAACACTTGCTGGAAGAGTCAGATTTCACAAAATCAATTGAAATTGAAATTCAGTTTAGTTTAAATTGTAGTATATTTCCTCATAGTACTCAACTCTACATAGCACAGTATGTCCATTTATTAATCTATTAAAACAATACTCTTGAGTGTAGACAAATGGATTTATTTGCAACATTAGCAAACGGTTTCAATAAAAAAAAAAATTTTATTACCATAGTAGATAAATAAATTAAAAACGTGTCACTCTTAAAAACAGACCTGTATATAGGCCTAGGTTTCAACTTAATGAACCGATAGGCCAACATTTCAAAATCATTTAACTCATAGTACTCAACTCTACATAGCACAGTATGTCCATTTATTAATCTATTAAAACAATACTCTTGAGTGTAGACAAATGGATTTATTTGCAACATTAGCAAACTGGTTCAATAAAATGTATTTTTATTATTACCATAGTAGATAAATAAATTAAAAACGTGTCACTCTTAAAAACAGACCTGTATATAGGCCTAGGTTTCAACTTAATGAACCGATAGGCTAACATTTCAAAATCATTTAACTTTTTTTTCACATTTAAACATTTGATACTGTTTGACATCTTTTCACTCTGTTTCTGTAGGTATGTATAAACTTTTCAGTGTTCAGTGTTATTAAACAAATTATAAATCTAACAAATGAACAAATTGTTAATCTCACAGTAAGTGGAAACATTTTCAACATACCACTGCATGCACAACGTGTAGAAACTACTCATTACTACAACTTACTCTTCATAACACACATGACAAACATAATGTTCATGTCCTTCGGTGCATAACTCGTGTGCCCACCCATCACAAAAAACACATTTAACCCATTTCTCTCCAGGTGCAGAGGATGTAAAATCCTCACCACACACAAGACAGTTCTCTGAGTTACTTGCTTTACTTTGCTTTTTCCCACCAAGGCTTCTTTTCTTTTGAGCCGTTTTTTTGCTCTTTTTTTATCTCTTCCTCTGCAACGACTGGAGTGTCTGTGAGGATGGTACTTGTTGCCCTCTTTCGGGGCTTGGCAACTGCTTTTCGTGGAGGAGCCTTAGGGAAGGGCCTGACACAATTTTCTTGTATTTTGGATCAAATAAATGCAGGCTTGACGAGCAGAAGAGAATTCTTTAAAAACATAAACATAAAAAATCTTTTGGTACTGGTAGTGTATATATGTATACGTACGTCTGCATGTATATAGTCTATGTATGTATTTATGTGTGCATCTATGTGTGTGTAGGCCTATTCACACATTAATTCATGTTAAGCATTCAAACAAAGTGACCTACCATTTTTAACAGAAACAGGCACTTGAATGTACGAATAGAGTAATAATTCTTCTTATCTTATCCTTATTTCCTAACTTATCCTAGCTTAACCAGCTTACCTCCTTGGGGCTCAGCCCATAACATATTGCTGCCACATGGGTCAAATAATAAAAAGTGAAAATTTAGATTTGATAATGGGAATAAATTCTATTTAAAAAAATATTCAAATAGAAAGCAGCTATTTTAAATAGTAAAAATATTTCACAATTTTCTTGTATTTTGGATCAAATAAATGCAGGCTTGGCGAGCAGAAGAGAATTCTTTAAAAACATAAACATAAAAAATCTTTTTGTACTGGTAGTGTATATATGTATACGTACGTGTGCATGTATATAGTCTATGTATGTATTTATGTGTGCATCTATGTGTGTGTAGGCCTATTCACACATTAATTCATGTTACGCATTCAAACAAACTGACCTACCATTTATAACAGAAACAGGCACTTGAATGTACGAATAGAGCAATAATTCTTCTGATCTTATTCTCATTTCCTAACTTATCCTAGCTTAACCAGCTTACCTCCTTGGGGCTCAGCCCATAACATATTGCTGCCGCATGGGTCAAATAAGCAACAAGCTGCTCCTCCTGCTCTGATGTGAAGACCTTTCTGTGTGGCCAGTAGCCCACTGGAGGTAGTGGTGAATTTTTACCTAGTCACTCCCCTAGTTGTGGACCTTCTACGATTTCTCACCCTGTGAACAAAAGAAATGCAACAAGTGTTAGTACAAACTATTTAACCTCCTGAGACCTGGGAAGAATTTTTTAGGAAAAAAAAATAGTTTTTTTTTTCATGTCATTACATTGATCAGAGCATTAAAAAAAAAAGTTAAACATTTTTTTTTTGAATAGGCCTATTAATGTGTTTTTGGGGCAACATGTAATGAAAAAAGAAGTGTAATTATGGGAGTAATAATTGACAAGATTTTCATAATATATATTTAATAGAATATTGAAATATACTATTCATTTGTTGTGTCTCCCAAAATGTGTAATAAACATGCTTTCAGTCCTCATATGAGGACATGTAATCAACGTCCTGTTTCGTAACAGGTCATATTTTGATTTGAAACCCCATAACATTTTCCTGAGATGTTGATTTACGACACAGTTTAAAAATTAGACTGATTTAAATTATAATTACAAAATATTATCAAATTTCCACAAGTGTCACTAAATAAATATCAGACATTTTTGAAGACCAAGGAGAGAGAGTGGTCATAGTGAAACGTCCAAATATTTAGTATCTCTGAAAATCCCTGAATGTGCTCCGTACAGGACATCCAGACTTAAAACTGTGGCATGTATAGTCTCAGAGAAATTCACTAAAATATAATGTCCTCATATGAGGACGCAGGGTATAATAATGCATTATTTCAGATACATGTACAATCCAACATTTCCGATTATTGATGTAACCAATGCAATGTGCGGCTTAGTTGTAACACCGTGTTACAACTAACCCCGCTGTGTCGTGTTTACCTCAGGACCGGCTAGCAGTCACTATGTGTTTTTCACATCTTTCAAAATGGTACCATCTTTTAGCCAAGAAGATGGTAATCACAACAATATAAGATTGGACTAACATACTTTCACACATTCTTCGAAAATCGAAAAACAACTACTATAGCAAAAAATACTTACATGCTGCCAAAAGAGTTTCTCCTGTGGTTCTCATCCAAACTTTGCTGAACTTTCTCGAAAGATGGCGGGAAGACGTGTGCAAACAGTGTGGTGAAAAGCCCGGAAGTACGTCATGTTTAACCCTGTGCAACTATCTAAAAAGTCCGTGTTACTATTTACCCCGCGTTACTTTGTGCCCCGCGCTCCCCTACTACTCCTTGCTCCTGGATTCTTTCTGTTTATCATGTGGATTTATCATTAAAAGACTGTTTTGGATTACTCCTGCGTCGTGAGCTTTTAGACAGCCAGCACACGTAACAATTGAAGCATGATCATAATTGTGGTTTGGTTTTACTCCCCTGTGGGACAAATAAAACCCAACAAAACAAGTGGAAATATGCAGCTAAAGTACAAAAAAGAATATGATGTACTGGCACTGTTCAGTGCCCAAGAACATTCAGTTCAGGTTCAAGCAAACCCATGATGTAAAATGCATTGCAAAAGCACAGTGTGGGCATGATCCTAAATTAACTCGGTAAGTGCCAAATGCGAGTAAAAATTGGTGTGATGAGTAAATAAAACCAGCAGGAGGAAAACCTTTTTAGAAACATAATAAATGCTCACAAATGTCTGACGTAAGTGAATCAAATAAAAAAGATGCAAATTGTGTACTAAAAAGAAAAACCCATGAAAAAATATTTGTTATGATACTATTGGTTTCACCGTTTCACTGGCACAGTTTGCCATAATTATGCATAAAGATAAGCAACTAAAAAAAACATATTGATTTTAAAATTAAAATAATGCAAAATACAGTTTCTAGGTGAGTAATAAATATTTATGGCTATATTTTTGCCACTGGCAGTTAAGTCTGTAAAAACCAAATGTTTAATATGGTAAATCCTAAACCTAATCCACTCAAGCAGCTGTGGAATGACAGATATTACTATTCATAATGGAGCTTGATGAAGCTTCGTCGGTTTTGCCTGTGAGCAGAACAAAAACTCCACTTTTAAATGCATTAACTCTGGAGGTAAATGTCACTTTGTTTTTGACTTCACAGAATATTTGGTGTTGATATGAAGCAAAAACACTCAATTAAATACATTACGGTTCCATACAGCAATGAAATATGAAAAAGGGGTCGCATGCTTTCACTGCATGCAGTGAATAAATCATTCTGCTGGATTTGCGTTAGCTTATACATTTCCAGCACAATTTGTACCTCTGAGGTCAAATACACTAATAAATAATGTGTGAAATGTGTAGGTTTGCAGTTAATTGGTATTCAGCAGACATTTTTATCCAAAGCAGCTAATACTTGGCTAATGAGAGGAACAGCCTATCTTGAACATCTCGGGGTTAAGCGTCAGTCACAAGGCCACAGTGGTGACAGAACAAGATGTTGATGACATTAACCACACAATTAATGTGTCTAAATGATTTACCATTGCCCTTACAATAAGTACTGTGGTAACCATTGTTTCCAACTAAATTGTGTAGTTATTGTATGTAAAATCATCAAATATAAATATGGTGGATCAGTGAAAGCAGCTTTTGGAATATGCATGTATTTTTGTTTGATTTATTTAGTCTTGCTTACAAAGATACAGTAATTTTATTGTAATAACTTTAGGGACTGGTGTTTTGGCTGAAACTATTGTTACTATGGTGAATGTTTGTTATGAACCTTGAAACTTTGAAAACTAAAACTAAAACTGAACCTAAAAAACACCATTTTTTGTTTGTTTGTTTTAACATCCAAACACACAATAAAAATTAAACCAATATCTAATTTCTAATGTTTTATATGCAGATTAAATAGGTCTTAAGGAAACTTTTGTCTTGTCTTCCGAGGACACAGGAGGGCGCAATGAGCAAAATAATGCAGCACATTTAAATTGTCAACGCAAGGAAATAAATGTCAAAAAAAAAAAAAAAAAAACCTGCATTACGTCTAAATGAACTGAAATATAATTCCGTAAATTGCATAAGCAATTATGAACAAAACAGGATCATGCATGTATGCATTGCTTAAAGGGATAGTTCACCCAAAAATGAAAATTGTTCAAAGATGTTTATCTGCTTACCCCCAGGGCGTCCAAGATGTAGGTGTAGGGCTGTGCAAAAATTCAAATGCAATTTTCATGCGCATCTACTGACAAGCTACACAAAATCACGTTCAAAATCGCAGGCGATTCATTGCCGATTTTGAACGCGATTTTG
>NW_015539913.1:464043-464389 GCF_001515605.1 Sinocyclocheilus anshuiensis
GAATGCCGCTCCATCTGAAAGCACGTGCTGGAGATTTACTACTAATCACCAGAAGCGACTTTACTGACGAGATGCGCATGAAAATCGCATTCGATTTTTGCACAGCCCTATGTAGGTGACTTTGTTTCTTCAGTAGAACACAGACGAAGATTGTTAACTCAAACCGTTGCAGTCTGTCAGTCTTATAATGGAAGTGATTGGGAATCACGGCTTTGAGAGTAAAAAAAAACATACACAAACAAAACCAAATTAAACCCTGTGGCTCGTGACGATACGTTGATGTGTAAAGACACGAAACGATCGGTCTGTGCAAGAAACTGAACAGTATTTATATCGTTTTTTACCT
>NW_015539913.1:464536-464902 GCF_001515605.1 Sinocyclocheilus anshuiensis
CAGGAAGTAACCGGTTCACAAATCGAACTGAATCGAACTTTAGTTCCGGGTTGATGACGCAGGACGCACAGCCTGAAGTACCACATCCAACTCAAAAAGAACCGATTGAGCCGGTTGAACCAACTGTCGAAGTCTGCTGAGGATTACCGAAGATTCTGATTGAGTTGACGATACTGTGCAAGCCTGAGGCGCGTACTGAAAATATGCTTATTATGTTATTAATTTACATTTTAATAAAACCTGAAAAAAACTTTCTGTCGAGTGATGTAAATAAATTTTACAATAGTTTATAGTGCATGCATATTATATTTAAAGTTGCTTAAGCGAAATCAAGGAGTTTATAAGACTGGTTTATTCATTCTTTAA
>NW_015539913.1:467601-473568 GCF_001515605.1 Sinocyclocheilus anshuiensis
CATCAATGTCTGTAATGTGTGCTGTAGGTGTGAAACTTTTAGGAATCTTATCCAAGTTGTAGGCTTGTCAATATCGGTCAGTCAGTCGTACCGTAGGATCCGCGAATTAAACTGTGACCACAAACTCCATTAACTTAAGTGAATTATATGGCAATAATCAGCAATATGCTTTCACACAAATAACGACTTGAATGACTGAATGTTTCATTGATACAACATGGCACTGAGTTGTAAGAAAAGAAATGCGTAGAGACGTTATTGCTTGATGACGTCAGGAACCGATGAATTGGCTTTTTGAACCGGTTCAATGAGCCGATCTGTCCGAAAAGAACCGGTTTGCGGAAGTGAATCGGACTTTGCATCACTAGAGCAAACATGTCAACCGTTCCTTTGCGCCACCTGGTGGTGATTTCGCGAGCAAGTTTCACATGTGACTGATTTGTATTTGCTGCTGTGGCATAACCGCGACGGTAAGCGCGGCGGTAATAGTCATTCTGGTTGACTACCTACTGTAGTTAATTACATTATATCAAGTTTTTATAAATAAAACCATGTACAGGTATGCAGTCGTGGATAAAGAGGGAACAGGATTGGGCTCAGCACACAGTCCTGTAGTACACCAGTGTTCAGAGTAAGGGTGGAAGAATTGTGGTTGTTCAGCCTAACAGACTGTGGACTGTTAGTGAGAAAAGCTAGGTCTGAATGCAGAGGGAAGTGCAAAAATCACTGAGCTTTGATGGGATGACAGTGTTGAAGGCAGAATTCAGTTCTGTTTGGCTGTAGAGTAGCTTTAAAAAGACAGTAGTAACTGAACTCCATCTGTGACAGAAATGGTGTTGCTACTGTCCTAGTGAGTTAGAGCTGAGTGGAGAGGTGAGGGGATGGCATCCTCAGTTGCCCTGCTGGGTCTGTACACAAACTGGCATAGGTCCAGTGTTGGGGGAGGGCATGTTTTCAGGTGAGAGAGCACCGAATAATGGGGGTAAGAGTAACGGCAGAAGTAGCCTTATAGCCCTGTTTGTATAAACATGATCAAGGATGTTGAATCCTCTTGGATTTGGAGAATGCTGTCCTCAAATTACTGTGATTAAAGTCACCAGGACCCATCTGGATACTGTTGTTTGCAGATTGCTTATAACTGTTTAATTTGTATCTTTGTTCTATTTATTTATTTGTGCTGATGCTTGTAATTTGTTTATTAGTACTTATTTGATTTTGTCTTTAATAATGATCGAAATTTATGTTTGTTAGGTTTGTAATGTTGCTGTTTTAGTAAAAAAATGGAACCAAGAATTGTGAAATTTAACTGGCATCTAAAGTGTTGGTGTCAAGCTTCTTTATTATAATACTACATAACATAACTGTGTTGTAAATATTGTAGTGACATAAATAGCTATTTTATAAGACCTGAGCTTTTTTTATGAAATCTAAGGTTACTAAATTAATACAAGATCTGTGGGGTAAAAAATCAAATAATATTAAAAATGAAAAAAAAAAAAAAGAGAGAATGTAAAAATAAAAATGCAATATACTGTATACCCACCATACCCCTGGCCCATATGGAATGTCACTTGGCCCACACTTCATCTCACGTGGAGCCGGGCCTGTTTTTTTTTTGCTTTGTTTTTTAATAATATACGTATGTTATAGATTTATGTAGCAAATGAAAAATATTATCATTTCCAAATATTTTGTTATATGAATATGTAAAAATATCTTATTTGGGTTAAAAGAGCCTCTGCTGTTGCAGCTAAAGGCACAATACTTGACGTGATAATACATTTTGGTATTTTGCTTTGATATTTCTCATATATTACACAAAACATATTATTTTAGCTAAAGTGTTTGTATGAGCCAAGTGTGGAGTAAAAGGCTGCCCTCGCTATCTCATACAGTTATATAATTTCTAAACAAAACTTTTATGTATATTTTTTTCTGATGGAACACTGATGGTGTAATTTGATTTTCTGCAATCACAGGAGTAGTGAAAGGCACATTTAGGCGTGCCTTTAACCGGGTTGTACCTGTATTCAAACAGCACAGCAGTTATACAGTGGGTCTGTGAGCTCATGGCTGCGGATTCATTAATTCTGTGTGATGTTGTTGGTAAACCGTGAACCGGAGTGTAAGTCCTCCTCCCGAGCTGACTGGATTACCAGCGTGGGATTGTTATTCTCCTGCAGCTGTCCTGAGCTCCAGCGCTCGCTGATAATCTCATGCTCCTCAGCCGCTGTCCTCAATAATATTGATTGTTTAATATAAAGAGAAAAAGGAAATTGAATCCTTGTCCTTACAGCATCTTGATAGAGTAATTAAAGGTTGTCATCTTAAGCCCATCATGTCCTTCTGGCCAGTGCCTATAGAATATGGATGATTATTATAAGCAGATCGTTTTTGACTGACTCAACATCTGATCCTAAACCATCAAATGGTCCATTTGGAGACTCCTACCAGTGTGTTTCTCCATATTTTGTGTTTCTCTTTTTTCTTCATGCTGTCTAAAATTTGAATATTCTTTTCTTTATAATAAGTTGAATTTTAGTTGCACTTATGATTTCTCATGATCATCATTATG
The DNA here is from genome assembly GCF_001515605.1 of Sinocyclocheilus anshuiensis. Classification (NCBI taxonomy): domain Eukaryota; kingdom Metazoa; phylum Chordata; class Actinopteri; order Cypriniformes; family Cyprinidae; genus Sinocyclocheilus; species Sinocyclocheilus anshuiensis. The sequence continues at coordinate 470,177 of NW_015539913.1, forward strand.
TGGTAATGTGACAATTAAGTGATTTGATTTGATTTGATCATAAAGGCTTCTACTGTAAGTTAAAGGCTTATATTCTAACAGCAACTCTTACTTTACATGAGAAAAAAAGCAACATTTGCATTTTCACAGAGTCTGCCCACCATTGCTCAGATATTTTACCTTTAGTACAAGTATAATTCTACTATTTACTTATATTCCATTTTTTATATTTCGGTTAACTATTTGTAAGATTTTAGAAAGGCAACTTTACCTATAACAATGGCTTCAACAATGGCTTAACAGCTTGTTTTCTCTATTGATTAAAATTTTTCCTGACATCACCTGAAAGCTAAAGCAGGGCAAGTTATAACATTTTGTTATTACATATCTGTCTGGATTCTGACTGCTCAGTTACAGCATTAAGCGCTCAGATGTTTCCTAACATTGTTGTCCATGTCAATGCTCATCCAGGAAAATGATACCAATTTTGTGTCTCATATCACACGTCTAATTTGCTCTCTCATATTACACACAATCGCAGCTGACACCATCCTGTTACTGATACTGACTGTATTCCTATAGTTCCTATAGCTGAGCTTTACCCCGCTGAGAAAGCTCTGAAAATGACCTCTGAGAACTTTAATGTTACTGTAATAAAGGTGCAGTGTTATCTTTGTTGCAATACTGATTGTTTTGTATGGTTTCCTCCTTAACAGAAGCTTTAAAAGAATATATAGTAAATTATTATAAAATAATTTCAAGTCACTTGAGTATTTCATGCAAACTTATTGCATGAAATTTATTTGGTGAGGTGGGGTTTATTTTGTAAAAATGACCAGCTTACAGCGCATTATTCTTACATTAAAGTACAAAGACATTTTTTCTACGGAATAATATTTTTGGCGACTCCTGCATAAAGGACGTGCTTAATGATATTTGCTGCTAGACTTCAGAGCGACAAACAAAAAGGCTTAAATTTCAGACTTAAAGTGGAGAAATGAGCAAATAACAAGACTTCTGCTCTTCTGCTGAGTTTTGCACTGAGCTACTGTCAGCCCGTTTCTCTAGCCTTGGAGTTCTTTACAAGGACCCTGAGCAGTGATCACCACTGACACTGCCTTCAGCCCACGCTTGTAGTTTTGTTAGCAGCCAGGAGGTGGTGTACAGATCATGTTTAAGAACACTAATCTTTTTCTCCAGCCCAGTCAGTAAATCACATCTCATTAGTAAATCACAAAGTCTGTTGTTGTGAAATGCATATTAAGGCACTACTGATCACACATCAGGTGTGCATATAGGGCTCATATTACAAGTAGTACAGTAGTAGCACACGTTTCACATACAGACGGAGGATAAATGAAAGGAAATCCTGCAGGTCTATTATGATGTGGAGGGCATTGTACTGACATGGTTTAAGGTGAGACCCACTGTAAATCATGTTCTGAGTGATCACCTTCATCGTGCGATGAAACATTTCTATCCTGATAGGTCGGTTAATGGTTTGATTAGTCTGAAAATGATGTGAATCCTCTCCTATGGTCTTCACAGTCAATAATTCAACACCCATTTGATCAGCTGTCATGTTACAGCACTCAAAACAGCACATGAGGGAAGAATCAGTATCAAGGCACATTAAAGCTGATGTGGTGGCATGTGGCAACACAACACCGTATTTTATGATGTTTTTTCCCTTCTATTTGGCATCTCTCTCTCTCTCTCTCTCTCTCGGGTTGATGACGCAGGACGCACAGCCGAAGTAGCACGTCCACTCAAAAAGAACCGAATGAGCCGGTTCAACCAACTGTCGAAGTTTGCCGAGGATTAACGAGGACTCAACAAGAACCGAATGAGCCGTGGCGAAGTTTGCTGAGGATTACCGAAGATTCTGATGAGTGAGTTGACGATACTGTGCAAGCCTGAGGCGCGTACTGAAAATATGCTTATTATGTTATTAATTTACATTTTAATAAAACCTGAAAAAAACTTTCTGTCGAGTGATGTAAATAAATTTTACAATAGTTTATTGTGCATGCATATTATATTTAAAGTTGCTTAAAAATCAAGGAGTTTATAAGACTGGTTTATTCATTCTTTATAGTGTAGACATGTAGAACATATATGCGTTTGTGCATCAATGTCTGTAATGTGTGCTGTAGGTGTGAAACTTTTAGGAATCTTATCCAAGTTGTAGGCTTGTCAATATCGGTCAGTCAGTCGTACCGTAGGATCCGCGAATTAAACTGTGACCACAAACTCCATTAACTTAAGTGAATTATATGGCACTAATCAGCAATATGCTTTCATACAAATAACTTTATTTTTGAATGTTTCAATATGTGTTGACACAAATGACTTGACTTGAATGACTGAATGTTTCATTGATACAACATGGCACTGAGTTGTAAGAAAAGAAATGCGTAGAGACGTTATTGCTTGATGACGTCAGGAACCGATGAATTGGCTTTTTGAACCGGTTCATTGAGCCGATCTGTCCGAAAAGAACTGGTTCGCGGAAATGAATCGGACTTTGCATCACTAGTCCTGAGCGCGTCCTCGACAGCCGGCGCGTGACGCGTCTTCTTCTTCTTCTTGCTTTACGGCGGATCAAAGACTTATAAGTGCATTACCACCACCTATCTCTCAAATAGACCATTGACACTTTATCTACAATCTCAATTAGGAGTGTCAATGGTCCATTTGAGAGATACAAATTTCCATTTGATGTTTGCAAATTTGCGACGTGTTTTCTAAAATTTAAACCGTTTTAACTTTGCATGGCTACATATCTTGTGTGACACGCGAGTGCAGCAGTCATATTTGTCTGACTAAAAATACGCTGAATATGCATCTGTGTGAATGGCTTGGTTTCGGTTTTCACCTAATCAAGATATTCTCCGCATTGAGCTTCTATATTTCTCTAATATTTTGAATGCATAACACAGCAGCGGCGCATCTCGTGGGCTAGACTAACACAACATTAAAATGCAACAACGTCACTTACATCATCACCACATCTAGCACGCCACTGATGATGCTCCGTTGTGGACTAGACTAACAAAACATTAAAATGCAACAACGTCACTTACATCATCACCGCATCTCGCGCACCACTGATGACGCTCCCTGACGCACTCCTAACATTCAAATGCAAATGTTTATTTTAAATTCGACTAATATTAATTTTTTTATTCACAATCTCCTCATCACAGGCAGGCACAGCACTCAATTCAGCATGTGTTTGTGTTTGTGTGTGCTGTCTGCGTCACTCATAGCACGTGCCTATATCGTGCACTATATCGAACATTTTTTATCGTTATCAAAGAAGGTGTATCGTCGATAAATATTGTGTATATATATATATATATATATATATACAGTGGGTACGGAAAGTATTCAGACCCCCTTAAATTTTT
>NW_015539913.1:473717-488731 GCF_001515605.1 Sinocyclocheilus anshuiensis
TGAGGAAAAAAAATTAACTTAAATGATTTTAGCAAATGGCTGCAATATAACAAAGAGTGAAAAATTTAAGGGGGTCTGAATACTTTCCGTACCCACTGTATATATATATAAATTGCTTTTGTTAATTTAAATAAACCTGAAATAAAATAAAAAATATTAGATAGAACTATTTAAAAAATATTAGTGGCAACTAACTGAAATTAAATCAATTTAAGGACTGTGAATGTTATTGAACCTGTTTAATGTTTGTTGAACCTGTTATTGAACCTGTTATAATGTTTGTTGAACCTGGAAATTGTGAATTATTAAAAATGTTAATGCTTTTGTTGTTGTTAATTGAAATAAAGATCAAATGAAAGTGAAGATTAGAAGTGTTGCCTTGGCAACTAAAAAAATTAAATCATATTTGAAATCATACAATCATATTATTAATATAATATAAGAATTATTAATATGATACAATCAAAATATTATTTCATCAAATTCAGATCATATCTGAAATAAAACAGTTAAGTTACTGTAATTATTAAAACATAATAAAAACAAAATTAAAGATAAACAAAACTTAATTAAAAAATAATTAAAGAAAGAAAGAAATAAAGAAAAAGAAAGAAAGTTCATTTACCAGCTCACTGCACAGATGGGGGAGTTCATTGCCAGAATTCACAAGCTTCAAACTCGTTTCCTAAATGTTTATAATGGCATTTGCTCAGTGGAGTCAATGACGGATGTCAGTAATAATGGAAATGTGCTGGAGTGTTCGTGTTTTGTCCTGTCATATAGCATAATAAATAAACGATCAATGTGCCAGCAGCTTAACTCTCTGTAAATCAGACCACTGTCAGCTCTTGTATTGATGTCTTTAAACTTTCATGGACTCATTAACCAATCCCTTCCTAGGAACTACTAAGAACGCCTTAGTAACACCCTAGCAACCATCCAAAACACTGCTGCATGGTGCTGTTGAGTTTTGCACCAGTGAACACCACTCATATTTTTTTCAGCAAGTCAGGTTTGAGTTAAAAGCTGGTTAGTTTACCAATGAAACCATCCATTCCTTGCAGGGAATATTGTGCATGTGTCGGTGCCATAGTAACAGCCTTGAAATAAACCTTTACAGAAGAAATTACTACTCACTGTGTGTGTGCACCTGGATGGGATAAATGCAGAGCAAAAATTCAGAGTATGGGACACCATACTTGGCCACACATCATGTCATTTTCACATTCACTTTCAATCAAACTTTTGGGGGCAGTCGTGGCCTAATGGTTAGAGAGTTGGACTTGTAACCCAAAGATTGTGGGAGTCTCGGTACCAGCAGGGATTGTAGGTGTGGGCAGCAAAAAATGGCTGCCCACTGCTCCAGGTGTGTGTGTGTGTGTGTGTGTGTGTGTGTGTGTGTGTGTTCACTGCTCACTGCTGTGTGTGTGCACGCACTTGGATGGGTTAAATGCAGAGCACAAATTCCGAATATGAGACACCATACTTGGCTACATGTCACATCATACATATATTGTTTTGCTAAATGTTCCTGTTTTCAGTTTTAACAGTGGTAGCTCGAAGTAACATAAGAACCTTAATATTAGTTTCTTTCATTTCATTTGATTATGTAAAATATGATCTACAATTTAAGATTTTGTGTTGTAAGTACATTCTCGTTCTCGAATAAGGGAGGGATGTAGTGTTTGCATGTAGTCCTGTTTCATGTTTTCTGTTCAACATTTTAACTGATGTAAGCACTTAGAGGGTAAAAAGAACAGTATCCTGTGTGATTGTCATGGAGTATAACTACATGAACGGCATAGAAAGTAAACTGGACATTTGAGAACAACTCATCCTGTCTATGTGATCTTTCTTTTGTTATGCTAGAAAGATGCTACATGAAAAACAAGCAAAGTGAGAGTTAAGTAAAGTGTAAAATTGTTTGCTTAATTAATTATAGTCAATTTAAAGTAAACTTTAAATCAAATTTGATGGTCTAATTGTGAATGATTCTTCATAATCGCGTTTGGTCTCGTACTGTATCGCGTACCTTGTCAGTGTCGTGCGCTTTGCTTGGCCATTTGTTGTGATAAACAGGAAAGTGTGATTAAGCGCCAGCAAAACTGTGTAAAGAAATACTCTTTGTGAGAAGCAGTCAATCAGCAGAAGTTAAAAGCAGCTTGTAAGTGTATTTATTTCTTGTCTCAGTGTTTAGCGCAGTTGTCGTTGCTAGGAAACACTTGTTTTGTTTACTGTGTGATGTTTATATATGTATGTGTATGTATATATGTATGTGTGTGTATGTATATATGTGTGTTTGTTTGTTTGTTTGTGTGTATGTATGTATATGTATGTATGTATGTATGTGTGTATGTATGTATATGTATGTATGTGTGTATGTATATGCATGTATATGTATGTATGTGTGTATGTATGTATATGTATGTATGTGTGTATGTATGTATATGTGTGTATGTATGTATATGTATATATATATATATATATATATATATACACCTTGATACGTGTACTGTTAAGCTAATTTTGGTTGTTTTAATACTACAATTGATTGCTTCTGTTGTCCTCATTTGTAAGTCGCTTTGGATAAAAGCGTCTGCTAAATGACTAAATAAATAAATAATCTCTCTTCAGAATGTCATAAGATGCAACTTCTGAAACAAGCTTTCTTTTCCACTGACGTCACCAATCCCTCATCAAACACCTTTATATTTAACCATCCAATCATCATGAATACAATAAAAGTCCCATCCTATCCTTTTTTAATCAGAAATATGACGGAAGCAAAATGGTTTGTGAATGCAGTATCATGTTAACATTAACAATATATATTTTAACATGTCATATTTAAGAATACTACTAATATTATTATATTTTATATTATTAAATTTCAAATGTCATTTTGTTTCTTGTTACTATTCATTTAATATATTTTGTTTAGATTTGTATATATTAATTATAATCAATTTAAAGTCCGGATGAAATCAAAACTCATGCTCCTGGTCTTACTCTGAATGATGCTTAATAATCTCTCTTCAGATCCAGTTATGGATACGATTTTCATTTCCCACTCCTATTTATAAAACCCTTATATTTAACGATCCAAATAATTAATCATGGATAAAATCAAGTCCTATCCTACATTTTTTCCTTGAATGTCCTTTTTAATCAGAAATATGATGGAAGTGAAATGGTTTGTGAAAGCAGTTTCATATTATATTCAAAATTACTCATATTATTACATTTGTAGACTTGAAGTATTAGTGGTTCAAATGTCATTTTATTTCGCTTTGCTGTTTATTTAATATGATTTGTTTAGATTTGTGTATTTCCAACAGCACACAGACACTTCCTCCATTTCCCTGATGTAGGAAACATCCTTGCTCACGCTGATGCCAACAAGCCGATCCTGAATTCATCCATTTGAGTTTTGAGGACCTGCTGTCTCACAGCAGGCTGCTTTCAAAGACCTACGACCTTTATCATCATGGCTCGGGATACAATCTGAACCGAGGTCTTGCAGGTTCAATTTCGAGAGAGTCTGAGCTAACTGAGCCAGCCGACTGAATTCCCGTTAGATCGGCAAACCTCTCCTATCGTTTTCCCTAAAGCTATCGCCACTCAGACTGATATGACCCAACCGGCACTGCATAGAGATAATAGAAGCGATTGAATGAATTGTAGGCCAGCGTTTGTGTGTGTCTTGAGTGGAATGTTGGGAGAGTGTAAGGAAGGTCAAATGTCTGTTATCTCATTCCACAACTGAAAATATATTGAGAAAATAGATTTACCATTTGCATGCTTTGTTCTTTCCATGTTGATAATTTGGGCCCCTATAAATATTACCATGGGTTTAGATACCATGTACCATATTTTTTTCTCCTACAAAGCAATGTTAAAAGAAAAGCAATTGTCTCTTTTTTCATTTTGTGTGGAAACATAAGCATGAAGCTATACCACTGAACTCAACCATCAGTGGGGCATAAGCTGATTGTCTGAAAAACTTGTATGATTGTATATGATTGTACAAATTCACCAAAACCTAAAATGGTAAAAACCTAAAAGCTTCAGGAGTTTTCTCAACAACGTCTCCAACTCCAAATAAAGCAAAAAAATTAAAATAAAAAACGGCCTGAATCAACACAATCTCATGAGGAGACCTAACTATTTTACGAGGTTGCATTTTCAATGTGATTCATACATAAACGTGTGATTTTTAGAAAAAGAAAAAACTTAAGTATGAAGGCCCATGCAGTCCACATGTCAGAATGCATAAACAGATTGTACGAAAATGTATGAATAAGTTTGTATGAATCCAACTGAAGCCTCCAATTGGCCAAAATGTAAAATAGTTACGAATAATCAAATAATGTTTCTTAAGAGAAAATGACTCAAATGTGTCTCCTCTAAAGCATCAGAAGAGATATCGACAATGTCTCAATCTGTGCGCAAAAAAAAAAAAAAACAGGTCTGAACCAACCGGATCTCATGAGAAAACCTACAGTAGCTAAAAGGAGGCAATGTCATATAAATTCATTCAATGTGATTTGTATGGAAACATACCCAACCATCAGTGGAGTATAACCAGATGAAAACGTATTAATAAGATTCACACAACAAATTCACAAGAATTAGTCACCAATTCGCCAATGTTACGAATTTCCATGAGAGTATGTTTGTCTTAAAGGTGACATATCATAAAAGTCTGACTTTTCCAGGTTCTAAGTGCTATAATCAGGTCCCCCGTGCACCTACCAACCAAGGAAATGTGAAAAAGTTTAACCCAGTACCTTTGTTTTGATAAGCCTTTTTCTGCAAGCGTCTGAAAAAACGAGCGCGTCTGATTTCGCTCCCCTAGTGACGTTGCAAAGGCATCTCATTATAATATTACAGCTCCTTAATCTGTATGTTTTCACCCACGGCGCCGTCATTTTGATTTTGCAAGCGACAACGGTGTACCAGCTCTAATGCCATGGCGAAAGTTCGAGCAAAACATGCTAACTGTTCTGTCTTTGGCTGCACAGATGAGCACATAACACTATTTAGAGTCCCAGCCTCAGAGGAGACAAGACAGCAGTGGATTTATTGATTTATTTACTGTATATTGCTGCTGCCACACAGATCTAAAATAAACATGCGATTTATTTCCCAGTTGTTTAAGTTACCTTCAAAGACATAACCAACTGTTTTTGTAACTCGTGTGTGTTTTTAATGTAAACTTGTGTGTGAATGAGAACTTAGTTTAGTACTCACATGCTGTGACAGCCGCTTTCTGTCCGTGTGCTTCGGATGTGTGCGCTCAGAAAACTGTATATCAGAAGTTTAAACTAATATGGTTTAAAATGCATGATTTCAGCGTGATAAACATTATAATCAGAACCAAAACAGATGTTGTTTAGCAGGTCCGTAATGGTGCAGCTCTATTCTGGAAAAGGGGGCGGGGAGCAGCAGCTCATTTGCATTTAAAGAGGCAGGAACGAAAAACAGTGTTTCTGCTTCCACTCAAAATAGGCATTTTCAAAATGACATAATAAATGATCTGTGCGGTATTTTGAGCTGAATATTCACAGACACATTCTGGGGACACCAGAGACTAATATTGCATATTGTAAAAAGGGGCATAATATGTCTCCTTTAACTATTCAGTCGCTGCCATCGGGAAAGAGAAGAATGTCAATGTGTAAAACTAATAGACTGAAGCTTTCACTTGTTCCTGCCTCGATAAAAATGCTGAATTCTACCAAAAACAACGCACCTATAGCATATTAGCAGTTTACTGTGTTTTGCATTGTACATATTTTACATTTTATACTTATACACTGTTGTATTTTAATGTATGTTTTTAATTGTTTTATTTATTATTATTGTCTGTTCAGAACAACACTGTAGCCCTTTGCCCAAGACAAATTTCCTTTCAGGGACAAATAAAGTTTATCCTTTATCCTTATCCTTAAAGTCTGCAATCAGAAGTCATAAACATAAACATAAACTCAAATATGTCTCATTTCAAATTCTTCCAAGACCAAAATTGCCATGAGCTGACATGTATTTTTTTTTATGTTATATGAAAATCAAATTGCAAATCGCAATGCAAGTTGCAATGACTTGCACAACCAAGTTGACTATACTTTAAAACAAATATGTTGAAATAGGTGGATGTTTTTACAGTGCATGATTCAGAATATTTTCTTTATAATTAGAAATGTTTAAGATCATATTGAGTGGCAAACTGATTGCAAAAACCTGTTAAAATGGCTAAAATCCATTTGATATCATGCCAGCCCCTGCTGAAATAACAGCCTGAGGTGGTTAGCTTGGTACAAGTCAGGTCTGTTTTGATGGTTTTAGATGGTTTTGGGACACTTGTCGTCTTGCCACCTTAGGCTGTTATTTCAGCAGGGAGTAAACATTTTCAATGAGCCTCATACAGGCCTCAAATGTAAATGTGTGCAAGTAAATGTGTGAAAGTGCAATTTGAAATAAACCAAAACATAAGTAATTTTGGGGGCATCATTTAAGAACTCTTCATATGTGCAGTAAATATGGGTCATCTTCAGTCTTCACAAGCAATCCAACAATTTTCTGGCCACTAATGTGAAACCAAATGCTAAGACTTCCCTCTGCTGGTGAAAACACGCAATAGCACAAGGTCACGCACAAGCCTATTGAGACGCGCTGCCAGAATCTGTCATAAAATTATGGATGCTCTGAGGCCGAATCAGCTGTATATTACAAATCTCTACACACACACACAAACAGTCCTAGGGCTCCTGATGAGTCGTCTTATTCTTGTAGTGTAACAGCAGCGTAAGCAGTGCCGATTTACGCCGGTGAAGATAGTGTGTGTGTGGGCCGTCGCATCAAGACACACTCCAGTTCATTCAACGTTTCTACATTCACTCCTCATGAATCAATGTGCACGCACTGCAAACAACAGCAGTTTGAAAAAAATGTCAAGAGAAAAACATTTAGAGATGTTTAATGAAAAAACATACAAACAATCAACACAGATTCTCTGAAAGTCTTAATGAGTAAATCTCAAAGAGCATACATGAGTCATATGCCCTCCTAAACACTCCTAAAAAAAGGAAGAAAAAAAACTTGTAATGTAACTTAAAATAAAGTTATTACATAAAATCAAAGTCAATATTGGGTCACATGCAATCCTATCATTTTTTATAATATTTATATAACATAACTATTTTTCTCTGCCTGAATATATTAAAAAGCAAACCCGACTAAATGTTTTCTGAATTGGCCAGAAAATTGGTTGAGAGTCCTGAGCTTAACCCTATTGAAAGTCTTTAGGATGTGCTGGAGTCGACTTTGAGTGGTTAAATTCTCCCATTGTCAATAGAAGATCTCGGCCAAAAATTAATACAACACTTGATGGAAATAAATGTTGTGATGTTGCATGATGTTGCATAAACGAATGCGCAAATAATCAAAACTAAAGACGTTCCAAAAAAAAAAAAGACTTTCATTGGGGTTGAGGTCATGACTCTGGTTGCCAATCTTTCACAATTTGAGCCTGATTAATCTTGTCATTGTCATTCTGGAACATGGGTACATTTTCTGGCATGGTTGTTTAAGAAGTGAAAAGTTACACACTGCATCATTAAAGTTAAAAGCATTGTTGCCAAATATACAACATGCCAGAAACATATTAATCACTGCAATAATGATTCAATCCTAAAATCTTGAGTATTTGCTTATTTAAATCCAGACAGCCAGGCAGCGTATAATATAATATTTCTGTCAGGACCACTATCGTCAAAGACGACGGACAATTAGCATACAGTTTGGATTGGCGGTATGGTTCTGTTCTGGGCAAGAACTCCCTGTGCATCCATGCAGCCTAGCATGGATAAGAGCAGGGAGAGCAGCGATAACCCCCCCATTATGGAATTGAATAAGTTATTACATAAAATCAAAGTCTATATTGAATAAAGACAACGAAGTCTATAATTGCAGTAATGTATCATTAATTTTTTCAGTGATATTTATTTTATTTTAGTTTAGTTTTTCAAATTTTATGAAAACATATAAATATAAATAAATAATATACACAGGATATAGGCTTAATTTTCATTCTTTTGATTTGGAATGAAATATGACCAATAATGACAGGCTTTGTGAGATTCACACTAATTCTTTGGAAATGTTGTATTTTTACAAGTTCAAGGAAAACATATTGAATGGAAAAATGATTTTTGTGTTGCAGCAATTACTGAAGCACTAGTAAAACCAGCTGATTATATGTGTGTGTGTGGCAAAGTCAAACATACGCTCTTTCTCTCTCAGTAAATCACTATTCGTGTCAAAGTCTGTTGTTCACATTATTCAAACACGTCTGTCTCTCTGTGTTTGTCTGTTTGTGCGGGTGGAAGTGTGTATGTGACACTTCAGCACATCACTAAACTCGAAAACAAATGCACACGAAAAGACTTACAATGTAATACATCACTGAGAGCTCATACTTTCATCCTCCATCGACATTTGTTCCTGCACATCAAACATTTCATACAAGTGTGTTTGTACCTCCTTTTATCTAGAATGTTTGTAGATGTGGGAAGACATTTACTGACTAAACTAAGCTTATTTTTAAGCTTATGTTTTCAAAGAATTTGTCGAACACAGGTTAACAATACTAATCTGTATTCATCTCTTAGATATATACATTCTTTTGTGATATATCTTGGATATGCTCTTAATTTTAGCCAGAAACCACCCTATAAACAACATGGCGGTAACTTCTGAATAGGAAAACACAACATTTCCTTATTGCTTAATATCTCTTTACCTCTGCCTGAATCTATTAGAAGGTAAACCCTATTAAATGTATTCTGAAGTCTCAGAATATACTTGACTTCCTTCAAAACAATACAATTAACTGTGAAGACAATTTGCACTTCTGATTGTTAACAATAATGCAAGACAATCCATAAATATCCACACAAGATCACTTTTTAACATCTCAGTTATTTCTCCTAAAAATACGTTTCTGAAGTATGTTTTACAAGAAAATACCATTTGAGTTTTTTTTTTTTTTTACTTTAAAAATGTATTTAAAAGCTGAAAAATTAAAATGTTGTCATCATTTACTATTTTCAAGAATGTTTGTAACCAAACAGTTGACAGTTGCCCATGATTTCCATCGTATTGTTCCCCTACTATGGAATTCAATGGCTACGGTAAACTGTTTGGCTGCCAGCGTTCTTCGAAATATATTTTTTTGTGTTCAATAGAAGAAAGAAACTCATACAGGTTTGGAACAACTTTAAGGTGATTAAATGATGACAGAGGGGTAAACTATCCCTTTAATTGTGAAATTTACTAGCAATTTATGAGTGAGAATTATTTCTACACCAAATTATTTCAGTGTAGAAGAGACAATTTTCTAAACCTTTTGTAAGATTTAAAAATAATCTTTTGCTAAAGTAATACTTAATACTCAGATGTTTCTCATGAGATAAAGAGTCATATGTGTCCTCTCTAGAGTTTCGGATCCAAACTATGCTCAGATTTTCCTAGATCTCAACATGAACTCAAACATTTCTTGTGTGCTCCACATTCATTTTATAGCTCTATGCTCTCACTGGATGATGACTAATGACTCAAGTCTGTTTTTTTTTCAGTCTCCTGAGGAACTGTAGGAGAAACATTTAATCAAAACATGAGAACTCCATTTAGAGGAACGCAATGCAAGTGATATCAGAACATCTCTTAGCAATAAAGTGATTCAGGTCATGAATGTACCGACACTAATATCAGTTGAACTAGGTTGTGCATCAGAATGTTGGGATCAAAGAGCGGATGTTTTATCAGTGTCTAAGAGACAAGGGCTGACGAAAAGATAAAAAGAGGGAGGATTACAGGTGCACGTCATCCTCTGAACCGGGTTATTATCTGAGTCTCCAGGTTATTAAAAGCGACTCCAGAGTGCATAAGATCCTTGTGAGGTGAGTCAAACAGACAGGATAAGTCATTCTTACAACGCTGAAGAATCTATTGATATATTTTTCTCAGAACAGAAACGATCACAGGTAACATTTAACATGTTGTTACTGTGCTCTGTGGGATCATTTAGCACATGAAAGCAAACTGTTTGTTAGAAATTGTGTGTGGTGTTTGACAAACCACAATAAACAACTTGTTCAATTGTTTTTCCATATTTTTTTCACAGGATGTTCAGGGTCTTACTGCTCCCGTTGGAGGTGGCTAGTGAGATTTATCCACTTTTCGTATCTTATTTATTGACATTAAAATTGTATTTCTGAATATTTCCAAATATTCTTTTTAAAAGGGATTCTTGTATGTAACTACTTAAAATATTAAAATTAGCTGTGATGAAAAAAGAGAAATCTTACACAAAATTTTAATTTTTATCATGGTTATCCGTTTGTGCCAAAATAATTACTACTATACAATCATAATGAATTAATACTGATAATAATTTCATTATTTGTTTACTTATTACTTACCATGGTCATCAGTTTTTCCAAAATAATAATTGTTTTTATTACTACTGTAACCTTTTATCTTTTTTTTTTTTTTTGGATCACAGTACAAGCCTAATGGAAATTACCATCATTTTACTGTAGTAACAATTGACTAAATGTAGTATGGTATTTTTGTTGAAACTGATTACAATTGTAAAGGTTTGTGTTTTCCTCAGTTCAAGTTTCGTGAACAAATGTTCTTCTGAACTTTAACCTTTGTCAGGGTTTAACCACATCTGCTACTTTGCAAAAATATCTGTGGCACATTGGAACATTTTATCTGCTTGTTAAAGTGTGTGATTACAATTCATAAAACAGTTTTTATCGCTTGTTAAGTAGAGGTGTGCTATTAGGTGACCTGGATTCTCTTTTTTCCAACTTAATTGAGCTTATATTAAAAGGACATTTGGCATGCTTAATATATAAGAAATAAGCTGCAGGTTTGATGTTTTTGATGTGTTTGCAGGTCTCCATGCAAGACCACTGCACCGATTCCCAAATGGCAAATTGAAACAAATTGGCCCACAAATGGTCCAAGATGAACACAGGGACAACTCTGTTCTAAACACATGAACACTGGTGTGAAACCGAAGAAGGAATTACCAGCACTGACATGCTCAAGCAGAAGGTTGCCGAAATGAACAGAAGAGTTTCCAGATGTATGTCTGCAAATTCATTTTCTTAAATATCAATGTACTTTGTAGATTTTGAACCTCAGGGTCAGGGCCTGGTTGCAACAAACCCTTTAAGCTTAGTTATAATCATCAACAGTTAGTTGCAAATCCATATAAAGTTATCCACCAAATTCCATAAGAAAAAGCAAAACTTCACTCCTTTTTATAATACAATTTAAGCAGCTGCCATAGACTCCCTTTCAAAAGCGAAATAATATATAACACTAACTAATGCAATTGGCATATGCAGTAAGAGTGTAGAGCTATGAATTAAAGTGGATAGCACAGTTCATTAGGTCTTGGAAGAATTTAATGAGAAATGTCTGAGTTCATATTGAGATCTCTGACTTTTGATTGCAAACTTGTATTTGGTATTTGGGCAAATCTGAGCACAGTTTGAGACATCTTTGTGATCTCAAATTCTAGAGAAGAAACACAAGCTTTGTTTAGCCTCATGTAGGAAAAATCTGCTATATTTTTTCTAAAGTCTCCTGCTTCTCAGATGTTTCTTCTGAGAAAAAGACTCCAATAATCTCACATGTGTCTCCTCTAGAGTTTCAGATCTCAACAACTCATGAGATGTATTTATTTATTTCCAAGAGAAACATCTGAAAATCATGAGACTGCATTTGTTGTGGTGTTTCCTCTACAGTGGATGAGTTCAGACAAGGCACTGAGAACCAGCTGCACATCCTGCAGGAGCTCAGAATGCATAACATGATGAGATCGCAGTACAGCGCTCAGAGCAAAAAAACATGAGCAGAGAGCAATCCCTGCCAAGGTGTACAGACAAGGCACTGAACCATCCAGAAACATTCTGATGGACCCGAACACCGGTCTACTCAAAGAACACAGGAACGAAATGGACAGGACAGTAGCAGGCTGTAAGTCTCGCTTTCTAATGGAGATTGTCTGTTAATGAGAGCTACAACTGAAAACACTTTGTGAACACCATATAATGGTCTACCAGCTAGAGTAGTGACAAACCAGTATTAACTGACATAAACTGCCCAAAACAACGACTCATGTTTTCTTTTATCTTCATTAGCAGCTAAATGGGAAGTGGTTTTTGACCACGAGGACATAAAAAGCCAAGACTCTTCAGAACATAAGAACCACATCGCTATTCCGCAGGCAGGGAACAGAACCTTCCAGACACTTCCTGATTGACATCAACACTGGGATGCTCAAGGAGGAACTTAGTGAAATGAACAGAAGAGTTTCCGGCTGTAAGCCTGCAAAATGAGTGGATTTCAACAACTATGATACACAAAGTAGATTCTGACCATATTATTTTCTCCACAGTCTACAATCCAGCACCTATTGAGAAGAGGCAGGGGACAGAACCTTCCAGACGCTTCCTGATGGACACGAACACTCGGATGCTCAAACATGAAGTTAACGAAATGAACAGAAGAGTTTCCGGCTGTATGTCTTAAAATAAATCTTTTTTAAATATCAATGCACATGGTAGATTTTGGACCTATTTAATCCGATTTTTTGTTTTCTCCACAGTCTACAATCCTCCAGCTTATGAGGTGAGGAAGGGGACCCAGAATTCTCACCCCACTCTTGTGGATCCCAGAACTGGACAACTGCTGCCGCCTTTAACCGAGCTGCAGAGGAACGCAGAACCACATCGCCATTCCCGTTGAGTTCCGCAGGCAGGGAACAGAACCTTCCAGACGCTTCCTGATTGACATCAACACTGGGATACTCAAGGAGGGACTTGACAAAATGAACAGAAGATTTTCTGGCTGTAAGCCTGCAAAATGAGTGGATTTCAACAACTATGATACACAAAGTAGATTCTGACCATATTATTTTCTCCACAGTTTACAATCCAGCACCTATTGAGAAGAGGGAGGGGACAGAACCTTCCAGACGCTTCCTGATGGACATGAACACTGGGATGCTCAAACATGAAGTTAACGAAATGAACAGAAGAGTTTCCGGCTGTATGTCTTAAAATTCATTTTTTTAAATATCAATGCACATGGTAGATTTTGGACCTATTTAATCCGATTTTTTGTTTTCTCCACAGTCTACAATCCTCCAGCTTATGAGGTGAGGAAGGGGACCCAGAATTCTCACCCCACTCTTGTGGATCCCAGAACTGGACAACTGCTGCCGTCTTTAACCGAGCTGCAGAGGAACGCAGCTCCATGTGAGTGTTTCAAAACTCTCACATGACATCAGTCATGTTTTATGGCTTGAAAGTTAGTAAAAATAGCTACACTACTTGCAATTTTTGGGATATTATAGGGTTTCCTCAAAAAAACAAATTTTCTCATAATTTCTTACCATTTTAAATTTTACAAAATAGTTTAGTTGTTTTACTGTTTTTTTCCTCTACAGTGGATGAGTTCAGACAAGGCACTGAACCTTCCAGAAACCTCCTGATGGACCTGAATGCAGGTCTACTTAAGGAACACCAAAATATGATGGACAGGAGACCAGGCTGTAAGTCTGAAGTTCAAATATCTGAGAACAAAACATTTATGTAATTGAATCAGCCATTGTCTGTTGATGTTGAAGATGTTTTTTCAATACTTTAGAAGTCAAGTGATTTGTAGAAAAATCTTGATGGTTTCAAGCCTGGACTCTTGTATTCTTTCACCTTCATTAGCAGCTAAATGGGAAGTGGTTTCTGCACGAGGACATAAAAAGTCAAGACTCTTCTGAACATAAGGAGAACCACAAAGCAGTTCAGCTCCCTGCTGAACGAGCTGAACGTCTTCTTCGCTCGCTTTGAGGCACAAAACAGCACCCTGCTGAGTTCCGCAGGCAGGGAACAGAACCTTCCAGACGCTTTCTGATTGACATGAACACTGGGATGCCCAAGGAGGAACTCAGCGAAATGAACAGAAGAGTTTCCGGCTGTAAGTCTGCAAAATAATTTGCATTATTCATTTTAGTTGTGCTTTGCTTTTCCAAAACCTCTAAATATTAAGCACAACATGAAATCAAAACTGCAGGGGAACTTTGCATGGACAAACACCACTCATGCTGTTAAGAGAAATCTAGTTTAACAATGACACTGAATAAATTCTGGGAACCTTTATTTGTGTGTTATTTTCTCCACAGTCTACAATCCAGCACCTATTGAGAAGAGGTAGGGAACAGAACCTTCCAGACGCTTCCTGATGGACATGAACACTGGGATGCTCAAACATGAAGCTGGCGAAATGAACAGAAGAGTTTCAGGCTGTATGTCTGCAATTAAATGTCAATGCACACATAGTAGATTGTGGCCATATTTAACTAGTTTTTGTTTTCTCCACAGTCTACAATCATCCAGCTTATGAGATGAGGAAGGGAACTCAGAATTCTCACGCCACTCTGGTGGATCCGAGAACAGGCCAACTGCTGCCATCACTAACAGAGCTGCAGAGGAACGTAGCTCCATGTGAGTTTTTCAAAACATGATATCAAACATGTTTTAATACTTGAAAGTTATAAAAAAAAAAACATCTACACTACTTGCACTTTGGGACACTATAGGGATTTTTCCTCAAAAATTTAAATTCTGTCATCATTTCTTACCACAATCTTAAAAATAAAGGTTTCAAAACGTGGTTTTCACAGCAATGTCATAGAACCAATTTGAGTTCCCCAAAACCTTTGTTTTGAATGTTAATCTAAAGAAACATACCATGTATGAAAAATTCCATGTATGTTCTTCATGGAACCATCAATGCCAATAAAGAACCTTTGTTTATAATTGTGCATATATACAACAACAAAACAATATTCGAAATATTGTGTTTTTCTGTGTGTGTGTGTGTGTGTGTGTGTGTGTGTGTGTGTGTGTGTGTGTGTGTTTTTTTCCTATACA
>NW_015539913.1:488782-494165 GCF_001515605.1 Sinocyclocheilus anshuiensis
TTTCTGTGTGTGTGTGTGTGTGTGTGTGTGTGTGTGTGTGTGTGTGTGTGTGTGTGTTTTTCCTCTACAGTGGATGAGTTCAGACAAGGCACTGAATATCAGCCGCACATCCTACAGGAGCTCAGGATGCATGCCATTATGAGACCATACAGTGCTTAAAGTTTTAGTGAAAGTCACAGGCAGAGAACTCTTAGAATTGGTGAGCTTTCCTTATCAATGAGCATTATCTTTGCTGGCTAATTGGAAGACATTATTAAGTTACATAACTGTTCATTTGCTTGTCATCATTTGCCACATCTTTGGACTTTGGGTTATTATAAAGTTGTGTAATGCCTCTAAAATATAACCGAAGGTCAGTTAGAGCAATTTTGGGCCAAAAACAAAAAATGCCACCATGCAGAAAATGCTGAAAGCAAAGTAATGTTTTGGTCATTTTTTTTCCAGATGAGAGCTGGTGGACAATGTTTGGCTATGTTCATACCCTATGACCGCATGAAGACCATCTCTGTGCATAAGAAGCAATTCTCAGTTTTACAAAATCGGTTGTCCTTCATATATGTAATTTTCTATCTAGTACACTTTATTGCTGTATTCAAATGTTTCATGCGATAAAAGTGTCATGCAACATTTGGATCTTTGAGTTCAGCTCATGAAAAATGGGGGCAAAAACAAAAGTGTTGCATTTATAATTTTGTTCAGTGTATATATGTATAACAAATTACATTAGGGAAATTAATTTGTAGGACAAGAGCCCAATCTGGATTAATTTGGATCATTAACGATAACGATTCTGTTAATGATAGCAAATGCATGGAGACTTTAAAGCATTTTAATAAGGGGAAGAATCCAGCAAATTTGAAAGTGCAAGATCACACAGTTAGGCAAATGCATCTTTTACTAATATGTATTATGCTAATTCAGTTCAAAATGACCAAACAGCATTTGGCAAACAGTATAATTTTTTTTTTTATTTAAAAAAAGGTGCCACATGCATGAAAAATTCTTCTTCGAGCACAACACAAACTTATGTTTGTTCACACACTTCCTTTAGCGTCACATACGTCACATAACATCCTTCAGCTTTTCTAAAAAAGAAAAGCACATGCTTGTTACTGTAAAACAAGACATTATGCATTAAATAATTGTCAAAATGCAGTAAGATGAACTGTTGTAGACATAGCATGTTTTTTAATTAATATATGCACTTTGTCAATTACCTTTTAAATTTTGCACAACACACAGAACCATGGTGAATTCATGCCAGAGGTCTCTGTAACATTAAATCCTACACATGAACTGTGAAACCACCGAGCACATTTTTCACACTGAACCTGCAGGAGAATCAGAGATGGTGAAAATATTATCCAAGTTATGATCATTTATTGGCAGTGTTGGCTTTGTCCAATTTACCATGTCAGAACAATGGGTCAGGATTCTATTCTAGGCCTATTCGAATTTAACAAATACAGTATCAACAATCATTAAACAGAAAAATACTGAAAAATTACCCAGTCTATGATGTCCGTATTTGTCCTTTGAGGGAGGTCTTTCAGTGCACAAATGGAACAGTAGTCCTCTTCTGATTCTAAAATGCATAGTTGGGAATAATTTAACTGTCAACCATTTCACTGAAATTAATTTTTTGCCCATTACACAAAAATGTTTCACAGTTTTGAGCAACTAACCTGATGCAAGGAATATTTCCACTGCCATTTTCAATCTTAGTTGTTCAATAGTGTCCCTCGATGTATTTATATCAAATGTGTCAGGAAACTGTTGTACGGTTTATTTTGCCATCTATGAAAAAAAATACATACATACATATATATATATATATATAATTAATTAAAATTAGCATATAAAAGACACAAATGGTTCATGAGGACAATAGAACACTTCTAGAACACGTTTTAGAAGTCAACTATCCAAAATGACCCAGATTATTTAATAGCAGTTTTTAATCTTTTCATAAAATAGATACTGTACCTGTAAGACAAACACTCCACAGCTTGTGGCATCATTTTGTACAGTATGAGAAATATGGCCAGGCTTCCATTGAATGTTAACCCATTCCTCCTTTTCCAGCTGGTTGAGGCGCATCCTGAAATACTGTCTATGTTTGAAAAAAATTACCACAGCTTTCCAAAGTGTCCAAAAGAAATTTGAACTTAACGCAAAACATTTTATAATAGTTCACATGAGTGTTGAAGCTGGAAAAAAGGTTTTACTGGAATTTTTGGGATGCAGCTCTAAGGATCTTCATATCGGGTTCAGCAGTTGCAGGATCCACAATAAAAATGTGCTTTGAAGGAACGTGGAGATGCTAACAAACAACAAATAATGAAGTAAAAATAACAATTTTTAAGATCATATTCGTGTTTGCATGTATGCACAATGTTATATTATTCCAATAATGTTTAAATTAAGGGATAGTTCAAAAAGATACATCTACCATTTACCCACCATCACACTATCAATGTCTCGCTTTTTGACATGAGTGAACAGAGATTTTCCAGTGATTTCAGTGAGTCGCTTAAAGAATAAATTCAAGTTATTTAACTGTATTCTTGAGTGCCTTTTTTTGTTTTATATAAATCAACTTGTAGATCCCATAATTCTTAATTGAGAAGAATGTGGCTATTATAGGCTATAAGACATCTGGACTCCTGGAAAATCTGATTAAGTTAAGTTAAATAACTTGAATTTATTCTTTAATCGATTCACTTAAATCACTGAAAAAAAAAATACGTTCAAAACTATTCATTTAGCGTATGTTACTCCCGAAACTTCGCATCGTGTACGTGACCGCTGGTCAAGCATGAAAAACAAAAGTTTTATTGAAATGTTTAATTACATATCGACTATAAAGTGCGTAAAGAGCAGTCCTTTTAAAAAGCTGACGCTCATCTAGTTCCGTTACAATCAATGAAGCTGTCTAAATTCCACAACGGATTTCTCAGCTACATAACATATAGACTTTTTATTAGAGCCCGACCGATATGGTTTTTTTGGGGCCGATACCGATATTAGGGAGTAAAAAAAAGGCCGATATCGATATATCGGCCGATATTCTTTGTGTATATTATAGTACAATACCAGTCAAAAGTTTGGACACTTTCCCATTCGTGTGTCCAAACATTTGACTGGTACTATATATATAGAATACAGTATATACATAAACAGAATATATATACAAACACATTTTTTGCAATGATCACTCAAATGTGGTGATCAAACACTTATAATGATGTGACAAAGATATGTAATGATGGAGGCAGGGCATTTAACAATTTAACAATAAACTTTATTATCCAAAATGAGTCTGACATCAGTGCACTGAACAGTAAAGTTGAAGTTTATTCAACTTTAATTCAATTCAATTCCATTCAACTTTATTCCGTTGAAGTTTTTCACTTCGGAACATTCATTCACAGATTTGCGCTACTGTCTTCACACACAGACGAAACTTACTAGAGGAGTGTGAAGTGTGACATAATATACCTCTGTAAATAAATACAATATAAATAGGGATGCACCGAAATGAAAATTCTTGGCCGAAGCCAAAACCGAACAAAATTAAACACTGGGCCGAAGGCCGAATACCGATTTACCTTTTTTTTAAAAAGCCAAAATGTGCTTTTTACTGTTTTGTCTTGCTTTTCAAAAAAAAATAAAAAATTACAAAACAACAATTTAAAAATATTTAACATTGAACATTTTTAACATTCTAGCAGACATTATACCCACGAAGCACAATTTAAAATGACATGATTTGCGTGCGTGCACAACAGAATTAAGTTATTAATTAAGTTTAGACAGTTTGCAAGAATGTTTAGCATCCGTGGTATGAAAATGATCACTGTGAGACACTGCCGGAGTGAACGAACTAGGCTTGAAAGATTTGTGCGTGAGGGCGCGGGCGCACCCTCCGCCGTTTTGCCAGATCCAGCTAATATAAGTGTCTTCGGGCTTGTCTTTTCCACTTAACTTGACACTTTAGAAAGTTAATAAAGTGGGAAGTTTCAGTTTAGGGTTAGCGATATCTTTATCTTTTTCTATTTTTATTTGTTTTCATAGCAACACTGCATCGCCGGCTCTTACTGACAGTAGGCCTAATCAAAAAAGACCACAGACAGGTTATTGCTGACATTCGGTAAGGCAAACGCAAAAAAAACAAAAAAAAACAAAAACATAATTCATGATCTGTCAGAAACGCTA
The DNA here is from genome assembly GCF_001515605.1 of Sinocyclocheilus anshuiensis. NCBI lineage: Eukaryota > Metazoa > Chordata > Actinopteri > Cypriniformes > Cyprinidae > Sinocyclocheilus > Sinocyclocheilus anshuiensis. Next base: position 493,001 of record NW_015539913.1, read on the forward strand.
TCGACGTTATGAAAAACAGTAGAATTTAACATTGTACACAGAACTGTAGAACAAGTAGGTTACAAAATGAAATGAAATATGCAAACACTAGCTATGAAGAAGTCTATGCTTTTTCATTCAGTATAGTAGTTCAATTTTCACAAAGCCATGCAAAAAAACATTCATTCTAGACCAAGTTATCATCTATATGGTTTTTAATGAAAACTATAACAGTAATATGTATTGTTGCATGAATACTATAAATAAAAAATATCCACCCCTATCCTACAGTAAATTATTATCACATTTTGATGCAAAAAAATACTGTATAATTTAACAATATTCATCTATCCAAAACAGTGAAAACATCTTTCACAAACATCTAGAGGTCTCTTTTTTTAAATGTTTAGTGTATAATGAGTTGTATTTGTAGGGGTTATTATAGCACAATTCTTAACCCCACCCCAGACCTCACTAATTTTCAAACCCATACAGCTGTGCTTCCAGTCATCCAGTCCTGCGGTGTCATTAAGTATAAACAGATTTGTCCAGACCCGAATGTTTTTTGTTAAGAATTGCTTGTAATTTAGTAGAGGTGAAGCAATATTTATATTTATATTATTGACAAGGGTCACAGAACGGCAGCTGTTACTAAATGTTTACATTTTACTCAATTTAGATATGACCTACATGTGCAGACAAAAAAACATAAAATGTCTTCACTTACCACAAATTCACAAATGAAACAAGCCCATCAAACCTCTCAAAATTAACCTGTATAGTGTGACACGATGTAACGAATCATCCACTGAAGGCGAGCGTAGTGAAGAACCCAAGTGCAGTTTATTTACAGAAAGCATGACACTAACAGCAGGAAACAACTACAAAATAAAAAACATGGAAAACATGAACATGAAACAAAACCCAAAACCCACAATACATATCCCCTCCTCTAAGGGCGGCTCTAGATGCCCAAACAAACACAAACAAAACCCAACAAGTCCAGGAGGGTGGTAGAGCAAAGGCGGAACAGGGGGAGGGATGGAGGGCCAGGCCCATGAAGCGGAACAGGCAGAGCGGGGGGCCATGGCGGAGCAGGCAGATCAGGCGGCCATGGCGGAGCAGGCAGATCGGGCGGCCATGGCGGTGCAGGCAGAGCAGGGAGCCATGGCGGAGCAGAGACATG
>NW_015539913.1:494382-494693 GCF_001515605.1 Sinocyclocheilus anshuiensis
CGGAGCAGAGACATGGACAGACCACTTGACTGTGACAGAGCAGGCAGAGAGTTCTTGAATGGTCTCCTTGGCCGTGGCAGGACAGACAGTGAGTTAATGAACAGCCTCCATGGCCGTAACAAGACAGACAGTGAGTTCATGAACGGCCTCCATGGCTGTGACAGGACAGACAGTGATTTCATGAACGGCCTCCGTGACCGTGACAAGACAGTCTGTGAGTTCGTGAACGGCCTCCGTGGCCGTGACAAGACAGTCTGTGAGTTCGTGAACGGCCTCTGTGGCCGTGACAGGGCAGTCTGTGAGTTCGTGAA
>NW_015539913.1:494794-502587 GCF_001515605.1 Sinocyclocheilus anshuiensis
TTGACATGAACAGACTTGACTTGACGAGGCATGAACAGACTTGACTTGACGAGGCATGAACAGACTTGATGTGGCATGAACAGACTACACTCACCGACAGCGGGTTACAACATCAATACACGACAAAAGAGACAATGGCAATATGATGGCTAGTTATAGCAGACAAGGAGGGTCACATGACATGAACAAACCAATGGGGAACAAGACACATGACTAAGACAACCAATGAGAACATAACACAGATAAGGGAATCACATGACTAGACAATAACCAATGAGAACATGACACATACACAAGGCAGAGAGACATGAGGCAAGGGAAGTATGACACCAACAGCAGGAAACAATTACAAAATAAAAGACATGGAAAACATGAACATGAAACAAAACCCAAAACCCACATTACACACGAGCATGATTTTTCATTCATATGAAACGTTGTAGTTTTGTTTTTTAAAAGTTACAATGTACTCATGTTAAATGTATAGCTTACATTACAAATGCTAGTTTCCATATTATACTTACTTTTTTCAAACTTTGTTGAGCGAGCTGGTATCTCGTCCCATAAAAGATGACACCAGTGATGTAATGACTGAGCTGGTACAGTCTTCCAGGTTTATCATGTTTGTTAAGGACAGCGCGAATGTAGCTCTCCATAACCTACAATATATTAATAACACAAGTAGAATACATATGCAAGCTACTCTTTCTGAAAGCCATAGATATGTTGATAGAAAATCTGTACTTACTTCGCCATTTAACAGCTCATGGGGTCAAACAGTGATCAGGTCTGCTTGCCCCAAAACAATACTGAACTTGTAAGGCACAGCTTTGAGCTGTGCAACAGCCTGCTCACTCTCTTCACATCGCCAGAGGGCTGCAACCTGTAGATGTATTATTTGACATTATTCTGAAGAGAACCACAGGCTTAATTATTTTTCCCATAATGAAAACAAAGGCAGAGGTACGAAGCCCGATCTCACAACTTACTGTATAAAATGGTCTAAATATTATTGCTTTTACTTTTCACAACTTTTATTCTATTTTAAGTCAAACAGTCATAGGTTTTAAAAACACAGAACAGCCATTTGAAGGGAGAACAGATCCCTCCTAGTCTCGTTTTTTTTTTCTTTAAAAACAACAACAACACGGCGCTAAATTAAGGAGGCACAATTTGCACAGTCAGATTTGTTATAAATGCCACAGTTCTTATACCTCATCTGCAATTTCTTCTTCTTGAACATCTCCCGCAGTGGCTGAGTCACTGTATTTCGTTGATGTGTTTGTTTTTCTGCATTGCTTACTCTTTTGCCGACGTGTTTTTATCTTTTATTAATACCCAGAAATATTTCCTAAACGAATTATTTTTTTTACCTCTTCAGCAGCAATTTTTGTATCATCTGTGGCTGCATCTCTGCACTTTGGTGATGTCATTTTTGGTGTTGTGATTTTTCCAATGTCACCTTTGTTGTACTGTTGATCTCTTGCGGCCAGTAAAAAATATTTCTATAGAGACTGAAATATACACGGAATAGAGGCTATTTTATACAAGTGACCCTTTTTCAAAAGATATAACTTGCATATTCAGTAACAACTTCTGTAGCATCTTTGTCTACGTCACTGCGCTTGGGTAGTGTTTTGCAAATGCCACGCTTTTGCACTGTTGCGCCCTGTAAAAACAAACTCAATGTCAACTAAAACATACTGAAATTTACGCTTATTTTGTATAATTTATATATTTAAATAACTCTGAAATTACCCTTTGAACAGCATCCTGCAGACTATGTTCAGATAAACATTTCGTTTGTGGCATTGGAATTTCATCCGGGGCACTGAAATAGTGGGATTTTCTTTTGCCTCTTTTTCCTGATCTTTTAGCCCACCTCTCTTCAGCAAACGACACATCTCTTGATGACTTCCTTGGTCGGGTAAGTACATCTTGCGGAAGACTGTTCCTCAAGATGTAATCCCTGTATCGTCCCTTCAGTGAGGTGTACATGGTGGTAATAAATTCTGCTGGTCTGAGTTTTCGCTTTCTACCGAGAATTGCATTTTTTACAATTCCAAACCAAATCTCAGCGTGACAGTTGGTGTCTCGTGTTTGGCATACAGACGTAGATGGCAGTGTAACGGGAAAATCAACAGAATACCTTTTTAGGTCACCTAAAAGTATGCCGCTCCAAAGTGGAAAGATTGGCATGTAATTCTCCAAAAGGAATGTGACAATACCAGGGCAGTAATATGGATTTAGTTGGACTTCCTCATGTGTTTCTTCTTCCGAAGTGTTCAAAACCGCTTCAAACATGCTTCGGAAGAGTCTACTGTAAGGAGAACCACCGGTGATTGTCCTAGATGTTTTTTCTTCGGCTTCCCAGTTTGGGGACTCTTCTGTCGTTTCTTGCATTGGTACGTCTTGATTTATTATGTCCCGCAAGAATGCTACACTGCTTGATACACTTGCAGTGACGTATCTTGAAAGCAGTGCAACGCACAGGGCCTTGAAAATCTCCAGGGCTTCGTCCACACACACGGTGTTTTGCAATCTCGCAAATACAAACGTGGCAAATGCTTTCAAGCCTTTATCGTTGGTTTTTCTGTGAAAAGCAGCAGAGACGGCCTTAATTACGCGTGCTGCGCACAGATGTAAAATGGTCTTTGATCTGACCTCTGACCATTTTTTCTGCTTTTGGCAGATCGCATGCACACTTTCCAGGTATGCAAGCACTGATTCTTTATTGAAAGACAGAAGAACCGCTTGCATTAGAGACCAGCTGTAATCCGTCTCTACACGGTGTATTTGCACTGTGGTGTAAGTGGACAATTTCAGCAAAAACTGCATCAGCCAGAAAGTAATAGGCGGGACAGAATGCTCAGAAGAAATAATTTCGCTAACCAGCAAAGGTGGGGCATCTCTTCCTCTTCCTGGTAAGGTTAGTGCATAGTACAGAATTTTCTTTTTTTGATTTGGTATGGAGATGACACTGCCTGTAGCATCTAAATGCAGCGTTACTGACGTTTTTTTATAATAGTCATCCCCGTTTCGGTGTAAAGGTGGGCGCCGAATGGGTCAGCTTGAAAATTGTGTACATATCCTGGTGTGTTATAGAATGATGTATCTGTTTGTCTGATGATTGACTGTGTCAGCTGTGTCTCCAATAAAATGTTGTCATTTCATGAGAGATTACTTTCAGGATGTTTTTACTGAGGCTGTGGGTTATATTTCCCGCGACAAGCTCCTCCACTGGGGTGTTTTGCAATCTATTGTAATACTCTTTGCTCACACTTTCAATGACACTTCTGGCTATAGCTCCCCACCTGATGTTACTTGCTTGTCGAAAGCGTTGATGAGATTTACTGTGAAGAATTTCACCAGAAAGGCACATGGTCACTAGAACGTACTGGTGTTTCAAAGGTTTTCGTGTGATGGTGAACTTGTAATTTGCACCGCATGAAGGGAAGATACATTTGGCCCTCACCTTTATATATGGGCACTGCCGTTTTCGGCTTCCTGTTGCACGTACGTGTTGGTACGGGAATCTGAGTGGACAGCAAGGAGTGATTTTCCGAAATGTTTGATACATGTAGTGAGTCCATGGCTGTCTAAGTTTATTTATCCCTTTCAAAGGTGATATTTGTTTCCAAATTTTTGGTTCTATGAGCAATTTAAATATTTTTGGTGGGGGGTTTGACATCTTTCGAAAGTCATCTTTTGTACCTTTGATGCTTGGGCGATGCACATCAGTTTTACTCTGAACACTCAGATCACTGGGAGGAGGCCCATAAGCAGCCTCACTCTGAACACTCAGATCACTGGGAGGAGGCACTGTCGAAGATTTTTATTGGTCAAAATATGAAGTGTTCGAGTGTAATCATTATGAATATAACCATTGATATATCCAGTTATTCTTCCATTATAATCATATATGCCTGTGTGGAAAATGCCTACGTGGCTAAAGTAGACAGACCCTCCGATTAGAAACATCTGGAAAAATACAAGTGGGCTTCTTTCTTTACCATAACAAGAACCCCTCCTCGCTAGGGAAAATCGTATGCACAAAGGAACCATTCTATGTATGGAAAACGCCTTAAAGTCAGAACTGTATAAAAAGAGAGGCAGAGAAACATTCTGGATAAGTTTTCTGCAGAGAACTTCTCCACTTTATTCTTGATGATGTAATAAAGTGTATCTTCTGGCATCAAAAACCCAAGACTGAGTGTGGTTCCTAAGATGAGCAGCAGACGACACTACAGCACATCATCAGCTTCAATTTCAACACTCAGCTCACTGGGAGGATGCGCGTCAGTTTCACTCTCCATTGCTTTCACTCTCTCATGCCCTGTATGGGCCCCTCTTCTGATTATCCTGAATTTCTTCTCTTGGATGCCAGTTGGAAGGCATACAATTAGCGGATGTATCTTCCTTTTGAATAATTGTTCTCACGTCCCTCCTGTTGTATCTCCACACAACATAAATCCATTGTCTATTGTTTTGCGTGTTTTTACCAAAAATGTTAGTAGACAGTGTATGCCAGATCGGTGCCGTCTGAGTTGTGTCTTGCTGGTTTATGTTTGCTGTCTTAAAAAACTTAACAAGTACCTCTTTACCTCCAGCTGCTGTCCACATGTCTCTTCTGGCAGCCCCTTTTCCCCTTTTTGTTTTTGCCATGATTATAGAAATTCCACTGTTTAATAGATCACTTTCTCAATAAAACTGAAACACTAGTTGTGGCACCTTTATAACCATGGCCTAAATTTTGATATGATTTGTAGCAGGTGGGCCAGTTGTGTGCATTGCAGGTGATGGTTATTGCAATATCAACAATACTATAAAAGTGGCAACAGGTTGTGCTCACCTCGACACTACTAGCCTACACATATCTTAAGGTATCAATCAACTGCGAGCTCAAGGCTACACTCTAAAAAATGCTGAGTTTGTTTCAACTCAAAATTTTATAAAATATGGACAAACCCAACAGTTGAGTTTAAATTTTAAATTAAATTTTTAACCCATCGGTATGGGCTGGTCCAATTTTTACCCAAATTTGGGTTGGAATAACCCAGCATTTTTAGAGTGTATTAAGAGCAATGTTTTAGTGTCTCAAAAGCCTTTATTATCAACCCAAATATATGGTCATACACAATTACTCATTATTTTCAATCTTTAATATTGTTTGTTACGACCCCCAGTCTAGGAGTTAACATATGATAAAGTTAATGATAAATAAGTCCGTTTAGTAACTTTTTTATTCACATTTTCAGTTTTCACATTTTAATGTGAGGATAGGTAATCACAATATAGACTTAAAACAAACATTTTAAATTAACTTCAGGGCTAGACCAAGCAAAATAAACTCACAGTATTAAAAACTAAATGACCTAAAAAAAATAATGAAAATAAAACACAGACACTTCACTATCTCTTGAACTTGAACAAACACAAGGGAGAATATAATTTGGAAAAGTGAACAGGGATGGACTGGCGTTAAAGGGGTTGGCTGATGAGGGTTCGGTGAGCTTCTTTGATATGGAAGCTGGCTACGGGGGGTGGTTCCAAGGCGAGAGTGTTCGGAGGGATGGGGTTTTTTAGCCTGGACCCAGAGCGCTCCCCCGAGTGCTCCTCCCCGTGCTGGGGTAGGAACAGGCTGAAGGTGAGGAGTCGGGGTGGTGAACGGATGCTGAAAGACTAGAGAAAATGAAGGTAAGGCTGCTTTGATTATTTATAGGGGTTCTCTCTTGTGCTGGTTGGAGAACCGCTTGCGGTGGCGTGCTCACGCTTGGGACGGCTCTGGGAGCGATAGTTGAAGAAAGAGAAGGAAAGAGAGGGGGAATGGTGGGTGTCGGGGCCTGCGCCATTAGCGGAGTCATGCTCACGCTTGGGATGGCTCCAGGAGCGGAAGAAAGAGGGGGAAAGAAAGGAGAAATGGCGGGCGTTGGGGCCTGCGCCATTAGCGGAGGCAGCCTCACGCTAGGGTTGGACGGTGTGGCTGCAGGCCATGGGGATTTTAGCCCGGACCCAGAGCGCTCCCCCAAAGATACAATTTAGTACGGGACAGCAGCCAGAGAGGAGTGTTGATAACCCCCCAAAATTTGCAAAGCTTAAGATTGGTGGGGTGCTGGATCTCGCTTGTAGTAGCGGCACTTCTGAGGCTTTAGAAGAGAGAACTAGAGGCTTCTGCGGAAGCGGCCGCTGCTGTGGCATCTGAAAATAAAAAATCCTGTGGGAGTGGGAACTGCTACGGCATCTGAAAAGAGAAAATGGCTTCTGCGGAAGCGGGCGCTGCTGCTGCATCTGAAAAGAAAACTCCTGTGGGAACTGCTATGGCATCTGAAAAAAGAAAATGGCTTCTGCGGAAGCAAGCACTGCTACGGCAGTGTAAAATACAGACAAAGGCTCCTGCAGGAGCGGGAACTGCTGCGGCGTCGAAAAAAAGGAAAAAGAAAAAGAAAAAAAAGAGTGTGGCTTCTGCGGAAGCGAGCACTGCTGCGGCAGTGGGAGAGAGAGATAAAGGCTCCTGCTGTTGCAGACACTGCTGCGGAGCGGGACAAGCTGAAATGCCTGGGTAGCCTGCAGTGTTCCTGACTTAGCAATTTATTGCTAGATTTGGCAACTCCTCAAGCCTTGTCCACATTAATAAGTTTCCATTGAAAACGCATCTTTTCCTCTCGTTTTGGCCTTCTATCCACACTAAAGCAAGGAGTCCAGGAAAACAGAGCTTTTAAAATGCTTTCCAGAGCAGTTTTCATGTTGTAGTATGGACTGTGAAAACGGAGTCTTTTGAAAACGATGACGCATGTTTAGTCATGTGACGCATTGTACCAATAGACATGTTTATACCGGGAAGCAAATTTTGCGGTTATGTGCTATTCACTTTCGCACTGTTGCTAAAGATATTTAATTTGCACGCTCTTCATATTACAGTCTTAAAAAGACGACAGAAAATTTACTCACGATTGCTGTCCTGCGGCAAAACATGAGGGCAGTTGTGTTTTAGATCAATTCTGAGTGAGCGCGCCGTGGGCGTGTCAGTAAATGGTGAAATATCTCCGTAAATGAATTGATCCTGCCAGAAGAATTGCGTGAAACTTATTATGTCTGTTCCGTCTGTATCATCTCAGTGAGGTTTTATACATGCACAGTAAGGCGAGACCGCAACATAGTGCTCGTTGGCTTTAAAGCAGGGCACCCTCCTGCATTCTTAACACACTCTGAGGTGTGCATGAGCTCATTTAGAGTGTCTGTAATGAGCCGATTTCGTGTATGAATATAGAAGCCCTATGACTACAACTACCATCATTTGAATTGTCATAAAATTATGAAATTTATGAAATTTATGGGATTTTTTTTTTCTCATTATTGATCGTATATCGTACAGAGGTCAAAATTATCGTAATTATCGTACAATTATCATACGTCTGGCAGCACTGCATTGTACCAATAGACATGTTTATACCGGTAAGGCTAATTTTGCAGTTATGTGCTATTCACTTTCACACTGTTGCTAAAGATATTTACTTTGCACGCTCTTTATATTACAGACCTAAAAGACGACAGAAATTTTTTTTCACGATTGCTGTCCTGCGGCAAAACACGAGGGCAGTTCTGCCGTGCAAAGGCAAAAGACCGTGACTTCTATTTATTTCGAAAATGAGTTATTGATATTTTTGGGACATTCAAGACATAATTTATCATGTGTATAAGTATCTTGAGTCAATTTTGTTGTTTTTCCGAGAAAATAATGGGTCGTCTCAACTGTAACTTCGAAAAGCCCCGGAGAAACCAAGGCAGAACACTGT
>NW_015539913.1:506653-527068 GCF_001515605.1 Sinocyclocheilus anshuiensis
TGTAACGCTTTCAGACATTTCAGTGTGGATGATAAACTTTGGAAAAAACTTTTGCTTCGTGGTTAAAAAATGGCATCAACATCCGTTTATGTCATAACATCGTTTAACAAACTTTAGCCACGAAAACCTGCCTTTAGCAACTTCACCTTTAAATTAATTAATTTGCAACGCGGCCTGCACCGTTAGTGGGGGCAGCCTCGAGCTAGCGTCTGCTAAGAGAGCTGGAGGCCCGGCTGCGTACGGCGCAGCGGGAAGCGAGTGAGGCTTTGCTGCGGTGAGATCTGGGGCGCGGCCCAGGCTCGTTGAAGGCCTGCTGCTGCTGCGACCCAGCGCTCGAGGAGAGGAGAGCTTGTGCGGGACGATGGTGGTGTCGAGCGAGGCGAGCTCGGGGCTTTGCACGGTCTATTGGCTAGAGCGTGTGGCTGGTCGAGAAGAGCAGCGGCCGTGATGAAGCCTGGTGCTCGGTGGCCGTGTCTGGCGGGGAAGGAGGGATCGTGGGGCTAGCAACTTCACCTTTAAATTAATTAATTTGCAACGCGGCCTGCACCGTTAGTGGGGGCAGCCTCGAGCTAGCGTCTGCTAAGAGAGCTGGAGGCCCGGCTGCGTACGGCGCTGCGGCTGGAAGAGCCGCGCTGAAAGGCTGAGCCACAGCGGGAAGCGAGTGGGGCTTTGCTGCGGTGAGATCTGGGGCGCAGCCCAGGCTCGTTAAAGGCCTGCTGCTGCTGCGATCCAGCGCTTGAGGAGAGCTGGGTCTTGTGCGGGACGATGGTGGTGTCGAGCGAGGCAAGCTCGGGGCTTTGCATGGTCTATTGGCCAGAGCGTGTGGCTGGTCGAGAAGAGCAGCGGCCGCGATGAAGCCTGGTGCTCGACGGCCGTGTCTGGCGGAGAAGGAGTGATCATGGGGCTGGCAAATTGCGGTGGAGGATCTGAAAAATCCCCAGTATAGGTCTTTTCGTTGGACGGGAAATTGGGTCTGTGGTAAAAAGGCAAAAAGAGCGAACCGAATGCTGAAAGACTAGAGAAAATTAAGGTAAGGCTGCTTTGATTATTTATAGGGGTTCTCACTTGTGCTGGTTGGCTAGATAGACTGTCTTTGGGCGCGCGCAGGCATCCGGTGCATGAGGTGTGTACGCGCTCTGGCGTAGTTTACGCAAGCTCCGGAAGTGATCTCTCGCACGTATATGTCACACATTGTTTACACAGTGCACAGTCATTGTAGGTACGACGGCTAATCAAAATGGTACTTACTTGTACTTATCCGGATTGTTCAAACCGACTTAAAACTAAAAGATTACGTTCTCTCGCGCGAACTCATTCGGGAGTGGTGACTTTCCACGTATTCCCAACTTCTGAGCCTGCTCGCCTGAAGTTATGGTTGATTGCTCTTCGGCTGGATATCAACACACCCATTAACGTAAACTACTCCAGAGCGTAGTTTAAGATAAGAAAATGATATAAATACTGTTCGGTTTCTCGCACAAATCGTTTCGTGTCTTAGGACATCAATGTGTCATCACGAGCCGCAGGGCTTAATTTGGATTTGTCTGTGCATGTTTTTTTTTACTCTCATAGATTTTGTTACCATTGCCCCCACAGAACTCAGCCATACACAATTAGCATATACGGTTCATATATCGGCAACATCAGTTTTTATTATTTGGCTCACTTCAGGTTGCGTCATGGCATTGTTTTGGTTCAGTTCTGACTAAAAAGATGTGGACCAGTTCTAGGCCAGTGTGTTTGCAAACAGCAGAAAACTGCACATAGGCTACAGAAATGTCACTTACTCTTACTAATGGTACCAAACCTAATAAAAACACAATATAGCCTATTGTACCACATCCTGTTTTCTGTCATGCGCTGTGCACATTTGTGATGACGTAAGATGAATGCAAATGCACCAGGGCAAAGTCCCTTTATTAAAGGTGTCATATGATGCGATTTCAAGTTTTCCTTTCTTTTTGGAGTGTTACAAGCTCTTGGTGCATAAAGAAGATCTGTAAAGTTGCAAAGACTAAAGTCTCAAATCCAAAGAGATATTCTTTATAAAAGTTGAGTCAACCACACCTACCTAAAACGGCTCATTCTAACATGCCCCCACATGTCTACGTCACTATGTGGAAATATTAGCATAATGCCGCCCAAATGTGCAAGCAAAGAAAGAAGGCGTGGTTTCAGGAACAGCAATAGTGTTGATGCAGCCATGTCAGGGAGACGCTGGCTGCATTCGAAACCGCATACTCAATGAGTAGGTACTTAATTTCAATAAGTACTTACTTAACGAGCGCTAAAAGAGTACGTACTCAACAGCCAAATCTAGTTAAGTATGAACACGATCTGCCATGTTGACGTAATCTTCTTCTTCTTTTAATTTTTATGGCGGTTAACAATCATGATTTATCAGATGTATACCGCCACCTATCGTACCGCAGTACATAGCATGGATCGTGGTCCCATAATGTTGACGTTAACATGTACCACCTGATCACAACAGTAAATTGCATACCCTGCCTAGTGCAGTTTTCCTTAGCATTTGGAATGGTATTACAAAGGAGAGCAAAGGAGCTGCTCGCAGATCTCGCCTTAGGAGAACACTGTTGATGTTATACTTCAAAAATGTAAGTGTCACCACTTATAAATTAAGATTACACCAGAATTAATTGCATTGCTAGCTCACCCCAACACTTTCTCACAATGATAATATCAGATGCAGACCCATTCTTAATTGTACTACATATTACCGAAAATTGTATAATTTCATTAAAAAAGCCTAATTAATTGTTTTCATATGACATGTATCCCGGATAGCAAAATTGCTGTGGCCCAGATCCAGCCCACACCTGACACTTTCATCTGGCTCACTTTTGGCATGGAATGATGGCACTTGGGCGGTCCGCTCCTGTTTCCCAGATGTGGACCACAAGCAAGCCATAGCAATGCTGCATGTCAGCCTAGAACAAAACAAATAAAGTAGAACTGGCCCAAATCTGGGTAACAGTTATTTTGTATTCTGGCCCCGATCCAGCCCAGATCCGATAACTTGCTCTGGCCCAGATACCGTGAGGAATGATGGCACTTGGGTGGTCTGCTCCCGTTTCCCAGATTTGGGCCACAAGTAAACCATATCAATACCACATGTCAGCCAAGAACAAAACAAATAAAGTAGGACTGGCCCAAATCTGGGCAACAGTTCATTTTAATTCTGGCCCAGATCCAACACCTTGCTCTGGCCCACATACCACGTGGAATGATGGCAATTATAATGTAAAAATGGCCTACCTAAATATTAAGATAAGTTACAACAGATGATCCAAACACATTTCTGAAAAAAATGCATCATTTATTAACATTGTCAATAAAAAAACCATTGCATGATTACATTTCCAAAACTGGGAAGCAATCTAAACATGAAGAAACAGAACAATAAACAAAACAGGTGTATAGAAAGTATTGTAGAAACTAAATAAAAACAAAAAATATTTTCAGTAGCTGTGAATAGGTTAGCTTATCCAAAAAAACTAACTTGTCTGACAATGCAGAAGTGAACACTACAGAACCTTAGCAACAGGAACAATCCAAACTTATAGGATTTATTGACCTCCTTGACTGGGCCCATCAGCGTCATGGCAATCTTGCAGGCCTTTAATGGACACACAAATGAAAAAAAAACAGTTGACTCAGTAACAGAATGCAGATAATACAATTGCGTTGAAGACACACACACACATACACAAAACAATTTAAAAGCCAAATTAAACAAAATCCCCTAAACAAAATATAATTACAGGAAAAATAAATAAAACAAAAACAAAAAAGCTAGGCATTGTACTTATTTTTTGTTTATTGTTAAAGATACATGTAAGGTAATGTAACTTTTTTAACCATATAGCAAGGGTGGCATGATCTGAAAATGAATGCGAGCGTGCATTCAAGAAAGATCTTGACTGGGGAAACCTAGTGCCTATGTCTTTTGGTCTGACTCCCCCTTGTGCCTAATAAAACAGTGCAATAATCACAGTTGTCTGAAAAAAAAACATGGTTAGATCAGATAACACAATCCGTTATTTAACAATCGCGACATGTCTAAGACAGAGTGAGAGATGAGTTCATGAATTATTCTGCAGGGTCTTTCTACTAAGAGTGAAGCTGCGAGTTTTAAAAACTTCAAAAACAGCAGAGTGTGTGTCCTTTAATGGAAGCATCACATTAATATTGAATGTTGATTAAATGGACTGGAACTACTTGCGCATTAAACAGTTTGATAACACTTTACAATAAGGTCTCATTTGTTAACATTAGTTAATGTATTAACTAACATGAACTAACAATGAGCAATACATTTGTTACAGTATTATTTATTCTTTGTTAATGTTAGATAATAAAAATACAGTCAATCATTGTTTGTTCTTATTAGTTCACAGTGCATTAACTAATGTTACATTAAACTTTTGATTTTAATAATGTATTAATAAACATTGTAATTAACATTAACTAAGATTAATAAATGCTCTATAACAATGGTTTTAATGCACACCTTAGAGCCAATCGGAATCAAGTATTCAGACAGACCATGGTATAATACAAATTATTACACACATATAGTAAAAACACAATGTAACTGACTTACAGGTGTCTTGGACACTCCTTCGTTTCTCTCGTTCTCTCCTCCCTCCGTCTCGGTCACATGCAAGGTGGAGCCATTTTTTTATATAAAATTCTATCTCTTGATCGGTGGCCGTCGCTGTTAGCCTGATTTTTCTGACAGTTCCTAAAATTAGAGAACATTGTAAAAGCATGGATGGATTATACAACTTTTAAAATCTTAGGACCCAATTAGGGGACCTTGCAAGAATCAGCCAAGCACATAGTTTGCAAGCGCCAATGTTAAAAACATTTTGGCCATGGCCAAGGGCACCCTTTGCTTCCAGATGCCCAACAGGAACAACTTTAACGCCTGCTAGGAAGATCGGACTGCATCTGCTCTTGCTGATGCCACCCAGGCCTGTCAACATGTGCAGTAGTAATTTTATGGCCCAGCCTCAATTTCCACCTGGAACTGTTATGTCTTTGCTTAAAATCCAACAAGAGTTAATTTGTAGATCTGTCAATGTGTTGCAGTGTTTGACTAAGGTCTCCTAGGACATTGCATGTATTTCAGTTAAACACAAGAAAGATTTTGAGGATGCAAAAATTCTTGTTTTCTGGCCTAAGTTGAACAATTATATGACAACATCAGCAACAAGAACATAATGCTTAAACAAAATAATGATTACAGCTCTCAGACACCACCAAGAAGGGTTATGATGATGGCTGAAGATACCATGCAACAGGCAACGGAGGATATATCCATTGCCTGTTGTTTCAGTTTCTCACTGGATGAGAGCTCCATATGTGTGGTGATGCACAGCTATGTCTGGGATTGTTTCCCCAATTAAGCTTTTATTGATAAATTGATGCTGTGATACCATTGCAATGGCTGAGTAGTACCAGTGCTTCACTGTTTACTTTTTTTTTTTTACATTTTTTCATAATTAAACCTAGCATTAATATATACTGTGCATCAAGCATGCATGAAATGGAGAATGGACTTAATAGACTGATGACAGCACAATGTAACACTTACCAGTAATGACGTTTTTCAGCTGCAGTCTGTGGAAAGCTGTTTTGCCATTGATGCCACGCCAGTTGAGTTGTTTGGCAAGGGAGTTGGTAAAACAATGCTTCATAACCTGCCAAACGCTATCCTTAATGTCAACTCCTCCAATGACGCTCAATGCAGTAATCTGAAAAAGATCATGTAAAAGCCATGGATACATGTTTTATATCAACACTACTCACAGTAACACTATTCAGAATTTAAAAAAGACATATCACTTCTCCCTTAGTTGGCATTTAGGACAGTCTCATTGTTGGATACTGGCTTTCTTAACCTGTTTTCTACTGTAGGACTGCCACTCCATCACTGATGCAGTTCCATATTCAACTAACAAGGTGATACAGTGGCAGTGCTACAGCAGAAAACAGTTCCACCATTTTGGAAACTAGTTGGCTGAAGACAGTGATGAAAGTAAAATGAAAACAAAGCAAAATTTACCAATCATTACCTTGTCTCCCCAACAGTAAATTACTAAAATCAAAAGCAATAGCTAACTAGCATCCATAAGGGAGAGGACAGAATCGCTGCTGTCCAACTTAGGTGGCTATAGAAAAATATTGGGCCAAATTGGGTAACCCATCCTTTTAAGTGGTCATGAAATGGAAAGGTCATTGATGTTTACACATATAAGGGGTTAGTCTACAGTAAATAAATGCTGCAAGTTTAATACTTCAGTGCTCCCCAGTTTGAAATATAAATTTTAGTTTTCCACCCTTCTAAAATGCCAGGATTTGAAATTTGTAGAATCGTGATTTCATGATTTTTCGAGACATGCCCCTTTACATGTGTATGTAAATCAAGGAGGTGCGCTCATGCCTGTACATCAATTACAAGAGCGATATTTGGCTTCAAGATGTAGAGAAAGATCAACCAATGTTGGTCTGTCCCTGGACAAACTGCACCTCCAAAAACTGCACCTTATTTACCATTTTGTTTTTGAGGTCAGCCTCTTCCCTCAGACGTTTTTCCAGAGCCAGCAGGGAGGTAGGATCTTTTAGCGGCAGTATTATCTCTCTCAAGGGGATGCTGTCCACGAGCAGGTTCACCCGTTTTCTGCATGGTCATTAGAATAATCTTGAGATGACCCATCATCATTTCTTGATTTGAAAGAAGTCTATGCAGAAGAGCTAAAAATAAAGACAAACATACATAAAGAAATTCCAAGATGATTCTTTACATCAGATGAAACGAAAAAATTAATAATACTTTAACAAGGATTTTATTTTGTTATTATAAATAAAGACTATTTAGTTGTTTCAGTTTCTTATTTGCCTAATAAATGACAATAAAATGTTTTGTTTTAAACAAGTTTTTGACAGATTCCCAAAATATTTGTGTTTTCTCTTTATTATGACAGGTGGTCTAATAAATTTGTAAAGCTCTGTATATGTGACAGAGGTATATAAAGTAGAGACCTGCACTCCCGTGGGACCAAACGCAACAGAGTGCGGCGCGGGACTAGATTTGATGGCCAAGTGCGGATGCGGGTGGTAAGGTACTCGTGTGTGTGGGTTGTGGGAGAATACAACGATTTGCGGAACTACCGCAAAATATAAAAATAAAACATCTAAAAACAAATAAATTGTTATTCATCTATTGCACAAAAACAACAAGAACAACTAAAACAAAATAAAAATGATTTACAGGTGCAAGCATAGGCAGAGTTTCTATTTATAACATGTTTTTACAACGTTGTGCAATGTAGCCAATCACAGACATATTTGTTGATTTCTTGAACGCAATGGCCAATCAGATGCATTTAAGATAGAATCCACTAACGGCTCAAAACGTCTGAGGTTTTGTTCAGTGCTGAATTCTGCATGCTTGCAAAACCTCTGATTATAACAAAGTGTAGACATTAAGAAAGATTCATTGTGCAGTCAGCTTCATTGATAATAAAGGAGCTTTGTGAGATCACGATGAACTGAGATGTCAGTTTTTTTAGGAATTATTAAGGGAGTGCACTTTGCACGAATTCTGCCATCCCAAACCATGCACGCAGTAGCCTATGCTTGCTTTTATGTTTAATTAACAGTGGTTTGTGAATGTTGAGGCTTTAATAACAAAAAATTTATTGGGAGCGTTTATACGTAGGTGTTCACTTACGAGCAAGATCACTTAAAGTAGTTCCTGTCTGTCTTTCATCTCGTCGTTGTGGTTCAGAACTTGCCATAGACCGACTGGGTTCAGGACTTATTTCAGACCGTCTGGGCTCAGGATTTGTCACAGACCGTCTGGGTTCCGGGTTTGTCATCTGCTTGTGAGGTTCAGGCTTTTGAACCCTTCTCTTTATTGCAGACTGAATATCAAAGTTTGGTCCTTTTATCTTTGGGGCTGGAGGCAATGTCCTTGTTTGTTTGACCATATCTTCATCATCACTGTCACTCTCAAAGCGAATGTTTGGTCTTGTGGTGGTGTTAGAAAAAAATAAATAAATAAAATAGAAAATAAAAAGCTCCGTGTTCCCGCACCGTAGCAGATCGTGACAGTTACCTGCTGATGAAAACACTGATGGGGAAAGGTGCAGAGTGGTACTTATGCCATAACCCTGGACTAAGCATGTGTACAATACTTACTTACACATACTTGCAAAATACTTACTACACTTACTTACTACAATAGTTACTCAGGAAAACTTGCAATAAACACATTAATTAGGGAAAGTTAGCAGACCTTTGACAACTGACATTATTTTGATAGTTAGGAATAAATATTAGGAGGTATTTTGCTGTGATCAAATAATCAGCCCATTTTTTTTAAATGCTGAATGATACTTCATGTACTTCAACTAACATTAGTGATGCTGGAAAAAACAATACAACTGTTTTTGTATATAAATGTTTGTTCCAAAACTTAAAAAAACTACTCCAAAAAAAATAATTACTTCTTTGTTAAAGAATTTATGAAAAAAATTACTTCTCTGTTAAGATATATTAGTCTCAATTCCTGAGAATAGATCATACTTAAGACCATTGTAGGGATTTCTAAATATGAACGGACACTGATATCAGCCATCACGAGGTTTGCTAATCACCCAGCACATGAGTCCAATATTCTGGGTCGATTTCCTGTCAGTCTTGTCATCATCTACTCAGAGGAGTGATTATGGACTGATCCAATCAAGAAACAACAAAGCTTTCTTTGTATCAAGGACTGAAAAGGTTCGTTCACAACATATAGAAACCACGATGTCTTGTGACCCACCCTGAGTGCAACTATTATATCCAAGACAGGAAAAGGGACGGTAATCTAATCACGTCCTCAGGCCTGGAAGCACGGGATATGCAGCGTGAGGCCACATGACCCACTGAACATCTGCTTTCTGCCCTGACGGAAACCCTTACGTTTCTTGTGTCACAGACAAAGACTTGAATGAAATTCAATAAATTCAAAATAATGAATATTGTACCTGTTATTAGAGCATACCAGCGTGTTGAATGTTTGAATGGGAAACTCGAGTGTTGTTTAGAATTTAACTGCAGTAAGAAAAAAAAAACGTTTTCATTTTGTCCACCGAGACAAAAATAAGTCGCGTCAAAGCGCACGAAGGAAGAAACGGGCGTTTTTCCTCGTTTACTTTCTCTAAAAAGGCCTCAGAGTGTAATTTTGTATAAGTGCGTGTTCCACTTCAAAATCCAACTCTGCTATTAATCTCCCCGGTTTGAGGAAATCAGAGTAGCTAACTGATAGTCCTGTGCCATTTAATTCACTAAAGAAACTAGTGAACTTGAAAACGCGGTACTCACAGAGTGTCCGAGACGTTATTTTTGTGATGGGAGAATTGTGAAAGCTTGATCAAATGAAATCGTGGTTAAATCCACGCATTTTTGTCTGTATAAATATGTGCTGATATCATTGACAGTTATTGTAGTAATTGCAGTGAATCTGTAGATTAATTCACCTCACTCGGAACGAGTTGAGATTGTTCAGCGCTGTAAGATAAGAATCTAAAGAGTGCTTTTTGGTTGTTCAGTGTGGAATGCGCCGCCATTACCACATGAAAAGCGTGAACTGTGTATAACCATCGACTGTGTGTAGCACAAGCTAGTTATTACAAAGTACGTTGCCATAGTGACACCCGTGACCCGGAAGTTACGAGAAACCTTTTCCGGGGTAACTTTCAGTTCGCCAGCGCCATGTTGAGCTGTTGTAAACAAAGAGCCAAGCTAAGCTATTAGCGTTGAAGGCTAGTGGTTAGCACGAAGCATTTTGTGGTCTCAAAGGCAAATGTGTTGCAGTGTTTGAAGTGTTGAAGTGACTGAACAAATTCACAGATGCTGAAATTAGATTTTTACATAATATTTAAAGCTGCAGTCCGTAACTTTTGGCGCTCTAGCGGTTAATAAACAGAACTGCATGCGTCTTGCGGAAGAACATTGTAGCCGGAGCTACTTCTCTCTGTTAATTTCTATGACAAGTCACGCAGGTACTGTGCTACTCCGCAGCGGTACCTACCAGACCGGTCTAAAATAGTCAGAATATAAACATTTATTATAAGTGTACCATAATGATTCAGGGTAAGACAAAAACACGGTTTGGAAAATGAGAATGTTGTACATTCTGATTATATAATTTTTGTACATTTTGAATACAAAAAAAGTTACGGACAGCAGCTTTAAGGTCTACAACAATAGTAGTAGAATGGCTAAAATTAGCAAGGGCAATAAATTATTTGTTGAGGAGTTTATACACAATTATCAAGGTAAGTTGACAACTAAGTTAGCTGGCGCTAGCACTTGCAACGTTATATGAATGCTAACCATTTTGTATGTGTTCAGTTTCAAATGTTGTTGATCGGAAGGTGGTAGTGAGAGCTAGGTGTTATCGTTCTATGAGGAAAAATGAGGAGCCCCACACACTTGAGGTTATATGTAACTAATATGCCTGTTGGCTTATGAGTTCATCAGATCAGCTATTATTGTTCTGATAGCAAGTTACTACAGTTAGTTAAAATAACTGCAGTTGCAGATTTTAATTTCCCTTTCTTCCACGTTCACCTGTCGTAACGTTTTATTATTATTATTATTTTATTTTATTTTTTTGGTTTTTAGTTAAGTCTCTTTTAAATCTTCTGCGGTTGCAGACTATATCTATATTTCTTGCTTTTGCTGCTGTTTGCAGTTTTCAATTAAAAGCACATAATGTAGCTGACAGCACAGAATTACAATTCATTAGCTAAACAATTGTCTTCTCAAACAGATGGCATTGGAATCGGAAGAGGTCGTTAGTGTTTCTGCCTATATGTGCAGCTGGTAAAGGATTGTGCAACCATGTGACAGCACTTTTGTATCAGACAGCCCACTATGTGCAGCTTAATTTACAAGCTGTCCCACCACCACTGGCCTGCACAAGTGAGCCACAGAGATGGCATCGTCCAAGAACACAGGCATGTATTTTTCTTTTCTACACTTGGGAAGAACACTAACTCAAAGAAAGTATATGTCAACATTAAAATATTATAGACTAATAATTAACAAGAGTGCAGATTAAGTAACAAATATATAAATGAAAATCACCCAAGATCAATAAACAACTGTTAACTATAACTGTTGATTTTAACACTGCATTTGTTTGTTTTATTCAAAGGGAGTACATCCAGAGGCAGTGAGGAGGATCTGGCGAGATGATGCCTTCATAGCATCACTGAAAGACAAGCTAGACATGTACTATTATAATGTTTACATGGATGTGTATCTATCTTTCAGTGGTGTGAATAGTGTTTCTGTTCATATTATAGTATGAACTTTAGATTTATTCTTACATTAATAGCAAGTATATACTTTATGTAGTTGAGTAGTATGTAGCATATTTTGTAGTAGATCTTTTGTAACATTAGATGCATCACAAATTATAACATTAAATATAAAGTACTTGCTATTAATTAGATGTAAATATATACATACCAAGGTGAATACATTGTTTTGTATTAGATCTTCTGTAATGTATATGATATGCATACAGATTTACTAGTTGTATATATTTACATTTAATACCGTGTGTGAAATAACAATGAACACTAGAACTGAGTTGACATTTAATTTATTTTCATGAATTATAAAAAAAAAGACATTTCATTGTCAACTATTTCATTGTCTCAAATTATACATTAGATCAAATTTTACTTTACAATACAAAGTAAAAAAAATAAGTAAAAACACATTTAATGATAAGTATTAAAGGTATGCACTGCAACTAACTGAACAAGTAACAAAAAAAATGTTACATTTACTAAACACTAAAACACTACTATTGTAATAACCATAGTCATTCTAAAAAATCTAATATACTAATATACATTCACTGCTCAAGAAACATTGGTCCCTGATAATTAACCATAAAACAGCAATTATGCCAGATCTGATTAATGCTTCCTGACAAGGTGAGTGGCACAACAGAATCCCAGATGTGGTTTTCCTTGACCCTTCGAATCACCCTTTCCACCAGAATTCTGAGGCGTGCAATGGCCTGTGTTTTTTCACAGTCCTGTTTGCTGAACTGCTTGGCACATTTGAAAGGTGGAATGATCAGTCTAGCACCAACACTGGAGAGCATATCTTCAATAGTGAACCCTTTGTCTGCCATGACCACATCTCCAGGCTCGAGCAGGTCCAAAATGCCAGATTTCTTCGTGATTTCTTTGTCAGAGATTGAACCGGTGTAAAGCTGGGAGATGAAAGTCACTGCACCACACGGAGCTACCCCAACCAGACCTTTGAATGTTGTAGTGCTCTTGTAACTGGAGAAGATCTCAGAGTGGAGTGTCAGCGATGTAGGGCTTTCACAGCGGATTTCTGTGCAGTCCAGGATGACTCGCAGGTTTGGACTGAACAAACGGTAATTCTCTGGAATGGAGGAGCCTATTTGTTGCCTGGACATCCAAATGGGTACTGAACCCAACACAAAGAACAGGTAATTTGCCCAGGTGATAATGGTCCTGCTCACTGTGGCCA
The DNA here is from genome assembly GCF_001515605.1 of Sinocyclocheilus anshuiensis. Classification (NCBI taxonomy): domain Eukaryota; kingdom Metazoa; phylum Chordata; class Actinopteri; order Cypriniformes; family Cyprinidae; genus Sinocyclocheilus; species Sinocyclocheilus anshuiensis. The sequence goes on from NW_015539913.1 coordinate 519,260, forward strand.
CGCTTACCCTGAAAATGTCAGTGATAACTTGTTCCCTCAGTCCAGCAGCTACCCGACAGCAGTAAATGAACAGTTCATCTATGAGCTGGATTTTCCGTGCAGGGCTACAGCTTGGGAATGCTTCCTGCCCCATCCTCTGTGCCTTGGTCCAGTACACCAGATTGCTGGCAGATGGACAAATAGACTCCCAGAACACCTGGAAAACTTCTTGTGAGGGAAACTTTGTGTAATATCTGATTGTTTGATCAGAAACACAAAATCTGTTCACTATTGTTTGTTTCTCTAGTGACATTTTCTGCAGCCTCGCCTCCAGCTCTTCAATGTACTGCAGAGCCTCATCTAAAGCACCTATAAAAATGTAAAAAATATATATATATATATGTGGTTAGCAACTTATCATGCTATTTTTACATTTCACGTCACAGCACACTGTTAGTACCAAAGACATAAGGGTGGTTCTATAATTGCAGGTACATTTGGTGTCCACTAGACTCCGCCATTGTTACCGGAAGTAGCTTTACCCTGCGTTGGCGAACACCGGAAACACAAAACCCGGATGTGTGAAAAAGGCTAATTCACAGACCAGATCCTTTAGATATTCTGACAATGACTGAGGCTTTGAGTTCCCACTGTACAGAGCAATCAGCACAGGTTTTCTACTGTAAGCCTGGAACATTCCTAAAATTGGCCAGAACTGTAAACCTGAACTTTTAAAAATGGGAAGACCATCAATGTTTAATTGTAATTTGAAATTGTGATGACCCTGGACAACTGATGTAAGCTTCTGAAATATGTGGCTGAACATTTTCTGTATTCCAAAATAATGGAATGATCCACTCACCAAGGAAACAATAATATGTCCTGTCTGTGTTTGGAGTAATGTTCTCACATTTTTTGGCAAAGATGGGTGATGGGCTTTCAGTATTGACAAAAGGGCAGTCAAAGCAATCAATGAAATGCCAAAATGTGTTGCCCAGTCCCTCAAACATCCCGATAAATCTTTAGGAACATCCCCGCATTTATCAACATGGCTATCCTTATCACTTGTTGATTCACTTTCCCCATCACTCTCTGATCCACAGATTGGTGGCAAAACAAAGCTTGAAGTAACTACTTCATGTTCAACGCTATGTTCTTCGTTAGTACAATCCATAACACTACTGTCCTCATCATTCAAAGATTCAAACAACTGGGTGACTCTTTTAATAGCCCTTTTCCTTAAATTGCTGCGAGTGATATTCCACTTTTCTCTCTCCATGACACAGTAATTACACTAACAATTACTCTTTGAGAATTAGTCATGCAGTACAATGTCAATAACCAAGTGCTCTGAAAAAAAAAAAATAATAATTTTACATTGATACTTAATATATTGAACTACAGCATGAAATGTATTAACAGCTTACCTTAATGGTGACAGTGAACTTTACACTCTGTATTTTTTTTGCCCACCAGCAATTTTCTGTAACAAATCACACCGACTGTTATTAAGGTCAAAAACATCATGACTCAAAACAGTACATGACAAAAACATAATGCAGGCAAAGTAATTTTACAAGACAAGAATTAAATACTTTCACCATGCAGAACAGACTGCGGGTTGGGAGACAAGAGTGATAGGGAGCAGGGGCTGATCTCAGCGGTTTGCAGTGTTGAGCATTATAACCAATCACACACGTTTCTGTTGAGCTTATGACCGCAATGTCCAATCAAAGGAATTTTTATTCTTCACCGCTGAGTTGTTCAGTGAGCGCACTCTGAATTCTGAATCTTCATTTGCTAAAGTAGTGCAGTCAGCTTCAGTGATTATTTATAACAGTTTTTGTGAAAGTGCATACATCACATTAGACTGAATTCATGAACCGCTTGATTGTTCTTTGCTCGCTTTCTTTATAATTTATTCCCAGTTTGAATAACCGTTTTGTTTTTAATGCTATTGAAATAACCAATGTGAATCATATTGTTTTCATATTGTATTGTTATTATTGATTCACCTGCTGAGTTTTAGATTTTTTTAATTTATAGGTTTTTTACATTATGCAATTTTTGTGTACATACATGAGCAGCATTAATCTGTGTAAATAAACAAATTTGCAGGTTCTGCCATAATCATTTATTATACTTAGAAAGTATAGCTAATCATTTGCTAAATTATGTAATTAACTCTATACATCACATAACATGTGGACTCCAACTGAATATAACGAAGCATTCACTAACAAAAAGCCACATTTATCAGTTATATCTTACCTTGATTTTTTTCAGGTTCGTCCTCCCTCCAACCAATCCTCTGACATTTTGTTTTTGGGTGCCTTTTCCACGCTTTCCGGTTGTTTAAATGTGCGTCGGGGGAGGGGGAATAAATAAATAAATTCATAAACGTTCTTAGCCTGTTTCGACTGTATCCAGAATATGACGTGCTTTTCCTCACACACAAAAAAAAAAACTTTCTAATAACCAACATTAATAATCAAGAGCAATAATCAAAATGATTGATACAACCTGAGTTTTTAATTTTTTTAATTGCTATTTTACATTATGCAATTTTTGTGTAAATACATGAGCAGCATTAATCTGTGTATGCTAAATAAACAAATTAGCCAAATTTGCAGGTTCTGCCATAATAATTTATCTTCAAATAGAAAGTAGTTAATCATTTGCTAAATTATGTCATTAATACATCACATGTGGACTCCAACTGAACAACGAATCAATCTCTTATAAAGACACATTTATCAGTTATCTTACCTTGACTTTTTGCAGGTTCCGTCCTCCTTCCAACTGACGTTTGGTTTTTGGGCGCCTTTTCCACGCTTTCCGGCTACGTTTAAATTTAAAGGGCCGGGAACAGGAAAATCATTCCAGTTTAAATGTTTTATTTATTTATTTATAATTGATTTATTTTTGCCCTCAGACAGAATAAACTACAAATACATCCGTGCTAAAGATTTTATTTGAACAAAATAGATATCTTATCGCTAACAAGTTAGCTCAAAGCAGCAAGTGGGACAATTATTATTAGAGTTTTATTTGACATGGACATCACAATTACACTGGATGAACCATTTGCATCTGCTTGAGCGTTTTAGTACACATGCTAATTTTCAACACCTGTCCACAGTAGGCTTTTTAGAAAAAGAAAAAAAAAAAACAGTGATATTAATAATAATAATAATAATTTTGCTGAAAAAGGGGGTTGAAATGTTAGTCAAAATAATAATATTTTCTCATAGCAGCTTCTACTGATTTGCCATTCATATACATATTACTCAATTCATTAATTAGTATTATCATGTTATAATCTTTAGGAAAGAAATTGTTATTCATAAAGATGACAGTTGTAAATGTAAATTATATTAAGAGAAATTAAAATATTTATTTATTTGTTTGTTTGTTTTTTGTTAGAATATTACCCTTAGGGGCTCACATGACACACTCTAGAACAGTGGATCGCAACCTTTTTGACTTCGAAGCCCCTCTATTGGAAGGCCCCCCTCACTCACAATTTCCACCTGATAAAATTCTACAAAGCTTGGCATAAGAAAGATATACAGTTGTTATAAAAATAACCAGATAAGAAATATCTATTTTTGGTTGTTTTAGCATGTTTTGTTTTATTTTAAATAAGTATAAGTCATTTAGAGGCCCCACTGGAAGATTGTTGAGGCCCCCTGGAGCCTCTACTCTAGAAGTTAAATGACACAGATAAACGTGGCTTCACCAAGTCAGTTTATGTCAAGTTGTGTGCTTATAACCAGGGTTAGGTGTTTCTTCATCAGTGTTATTCACCTATCATTTCCCTCTGATTGTAAGGTTATAGTTAGGGTTAGGTTTAGGGGTAGTGGATATGGTTAGGACTATTTTTTTTTTGGACAGGCATGTTGCTCCAAGATCAACAAAATATGATGATACAGGAACATGTTCTACTTTGCAAAATCATAGCCTAGAAGTTAAATGACAAATGACACAGATAAACGTGGCTTCACCAAGTCAGTTTATGTCAAGTTGTGTGCTTATAACCAGGGTTAGGTGTTTCTTCATCAGTGTTATTCACCTATCATTTCCCTCTGATTGTAAGGTTATAGTTAGGGTTAGGTTTAGGGGTAGTGGATATGGTTAGGACTATTTTTTTTTTGGACAGGCATGTTGCTCCAAGATCAACAAAATATGATGATACAGGAACATGTCCTACTTTGCAAAATCATTGCGACCCAAGCTTTGCACAAACAGCAACTCAAAATTATCTCATACAAATATTTAAAGGCATCCCAAAACCATAAAAACTCTTCATAAGTTTGAACCTAGACACTTGAACTTTTCTAGACACATGCCAGCTGATTATAAGAGCTGTCACTGCAATACATCACATTCCTCACATTCAGAATATTATGAAATATTGTTTAAAAAAAAAAGATTGAAAATTATTCAGGCCATATTTACAGTTTCAAACTTTGGCCTTTAACATCTAAATTAGCCAGTGTCTAAGTGTTGCATCCAAGCCAGAAGTGGTCTATGTCTGTTTTATGATATTTGGGGCATATTTGCCATGTCAAATGTAGGCCAAGTTAGGCTTACATCCTGATTTGACAATGCTGACTGTGCCATCTATTTGCCAAACGTGGCCAAAAATGTTATAAATTATTTGGGCCATATTTGCCATATCATATGCGGGCCACTTTAGGCTCACACCCACATGAGCTATGTGCTTGCTGTGCTCTATCTTTGCCAAAACTGGTCCAGAAATGTTTTAAGATAACTGGGCCACATTTTCTGCATTACATGTGAACCACTTTTGGCTCACGCCCCGCATGAGCTATGTGCTTGCTGTGCTCTATCTTTGCCAAAACTGGTCCAGCTATGTTTTACGATAACTGGGCCACATTTGCACCATTACATGTGGGCCACTTTTGGCTCACACCCAGATGAGCCAATGTTTAATATACCATTTATTTGCCAAAACTGGCCCAGATAAATTTTAAGATAACTGGGCCACATTTGCTGCATTATATGTGGGCCACTTTTGGCTCAAACACAGAAGAGCCAGTGCTTACTGTGCCATATATTCGCCAAAACTGACCCACATATGTTTTAAGATAACTGGTCCACATTTGCAGCATTACATGTGGGCCACTTTTGGATCACACCGAGATGAGCCAATGGTTAATATGCCATATATTTGCCAAAACTAGCCCAGATACGTTTTAAGATAACTGGGCCACATTTGTAGCATTATATGTGGGCCACTTTTGGCTCACATCCAGATGAACCAATGTTTATATGCCATATATTTGCCAAATATGGCCCACATAAGTTATACGATAACTGGGCCACATTTGCAGCATTACATGTGGGCCACTTTTGGCTCAAACACAGAAGAGCCAGTGCTACTGTGCGATATATTTGCCAAAACTGCCTAAAATGTAAGTGACCTAATATTATTGTATTTGCTTATTAAACTGTTTATAGAACTATTAAACAGTCGTAATGGTGAAAACCTTGTGTGATGAACTAACTGCATTTTAAATATAAAAACTTTCCATTTTGAATTGAGTTTCTTAGTGTTGCACGCGCAGGATTTCTCCTGGAGAGGCTGCGTGAGCCTCGCCTCAGCAATAGATACATAATATACAGTAGCTATATCCACCATTCTCCACTTACTCTAAATGTAATACAATCACAATAATACTTGCGTTTTGGTGTTTACATAGTTATTTTTGGTTACTGATGTTTGAATCATGTTACTTGTCTGGTGTTAATGAAGCATTAATGACGAGTCTATGTGCCGGGGCTCAGCCCCGGACGGCCCCTGCCCAATTTAAACCCTGTATATATATATATATATATATATACAGTGTTGGGAAGGTTACTTTGGTAATTTGTTTATATATATATATATATATAGGGATAAAATGCCCCACAGTCAAACACAGCAATTTGCTTTAAACTTTTACAGCAAAATCAGAGTACAGGCAGTTTTAGCTTAAAATTAAAAAAGAATATAATCAATAGTTATGAATTACAAAATTATAATCTATAAATATAAAAAAAAATGTTAGCCCCACAGACTGTTTGATAAAAAAATTGTCATTTTGAAAATATAATTATATTTTTATTAAATAACACGTACTCCCTATATTCAGGCCCTGCTGTTCTCATATCATATATAACTGCAGGGGCGGGTCCATGAGGGGTGGCAACACCAAAGCAAGCCCCCATGCATAGTTTTTGGGGATTTATGGTCTGACATACACAGTTGTGTTCACAAATATTGTATTACTATTAAGTAATCATCTATACTGTTTAAAGTGAAAAATAAATAACAACATTTCAATGTCCATCATGGCACCAAGATGATACACAATATAAAAAACTTAAACAGGTTATAAATGTTTCTGAGCTTGTATGACTAAAGAAGACATGCGGTTCTATTAAAATTACATAGGCTACTTAGATCAGATGGTATAATCATGTTTAGTGCAAGTTTAAGAGCAACAAAAACTTTTGAATTTCCTAACATTAGAAATAAATGCAATAATATCACAGTACTGAAACTGGATCAGTTTTGAAAACAATGTTTGATTTTCTGTTATTAACAGAGGTGGGAATGTCTGTAATCACCCAGAACAAACTATATCAACCATATACTCTAGCAACATCCCAGCAACTGCAGAGCAAGAGCCTAGCAACCAACTAGCAACACTTTACCAAACATCTAGAACATCTAACTGACCAAACATTTATGTTTTTTAAACAAGACTTTAAGACAAGCCAGCATAAATTTGTCTTTCAAACTTTTCAATCTAGTTAGGCCTATTACAGTTTTTCTTATTTTTTTTTTTCAACTGCTTACACACATTGTCAAAACTTTGCCTCTTTTTTCAAAACTTTACACACAAATCCAAGAATTGCACACACAAAATGCAAAATGTCTCACATCTCTTGCTAAATGAAGCACTGCATTTAAAATATCACAAACACATCTCAAAAGCAAACATTTGCAAACACCTTTGCCATAATATTAATTCCTGTTAGATTTTTGTGTGTTAAAGAGAATCGTGTGTTGTGTTTTGCAAAAAGGCCAGAGAATTAGTGTATGGTTTTGCAGATTTGGTGTGTGGTTCTGGTGTTTGTGTCAGGTTTCAGAAATTGTGTAACAACCAAAGATTTTGTGTAAGCAGTTGAAAAAAAAAAAAACTGTAAATGCTTACACACAATTCAAATACACAGATGACTTTCCTGCCCAGTGAAAGGATTCAGGAATTATTTTTGCAGCTCAATGTCTATTACAGTATACATAAATTAAATTACAGATACAGATGTATAATTCAGCAATTAACTTTTGGGGGAAAATAATTTTCATTTTACTACTGTGAAGTAATCTCGCAGAAGATGAAAAGCACTAGAAAAGTTCAAATACCAAATAATTTTTTGAACTTGGCATCCCAGCTAACAATTTTAGGTTCTAAAAACATTTTCAAAACATTTAATTTTGGTTGTGGGAACATTGTTGTGGAATGTTTCTGAAACGTTAAAATGTCTAGTTTTCTTGTTGTGATAATAACGTTATTTAAAGGTTATCAAAACGTTTTGTATAACGTTTGACTAACTTCATTTCCTACCAAAATATAACGTTCTTTAAACATTTGTTTATAATATTCTAAGAACGTTAAAATGTCCAGTTTTCTTCTTGTGATAATAACGTTATTTAAAGGTTATCAAAACGTTTTGTATAACGTTTGACTAAATAGGCAGAGCGAGGGGGCACGAAGACTGGGATTGGGAACCACTGGGCTACATCATGTGTCATTC
>NW_015539914.1:0-1653 GCF_001515605.1 Sinocyclocheilus anshuiensis
ACCATGGTGAGGTGTCGACATAAACACTGTTGTACAGGCCCAGAAGTCAGGAAGGAGACATTTGAAGACATTTAAAGAAAGGATGATTTTAGACTAGAAGATTTTAGACTAGTTAGGACATTCATGTGAAAAGTTTACATACTGACTAACTTTTCATTACATGTTTGATACTACCAGTCAGGGTAACGCATTGCAATCCAACTACACAACAACACAGTCCACAGACAGGAACTGAGCATGCATGTCTGGGAACACCTTCATTCACAGATAGACAACTGGACTCCATGGATCGCACTTTAACTCATGCAAGTTCTCTTAGAACTTTCTTGTTTTATTTCTTAAACTATTTTATTGTTTCTTCATTTGCATTCATGAGTGGAAAATGTACTGCAGCTCTTAGGGTCTAAAAGAACATGTCCAGGCATAACACTTTTTCAGTAGCATGGATGGATTAGATAGTTGCTGACTTGGATAATTGTTTGCCATTTTGATCTATTGAGCAGCCATTGATGATAATAGGGACAAATGTTTGGAAGAGTATTTTATCCCAAAACAAAAGAACGCAATGCCTCTCATCTCATTCATTCTTGTTCTTATTCAAAGGTGTGAAACAATTAGAGGGTTTGACGGACCAACCCGTCCGAGATCGCTGTAACACATGGTAAAACAAATGGCCGAATCACATCCTGAACACAAAATGGCCACCGCCATAAACAGGAACAGGAGATCAGAGGTGTCAATTTGACACCTGGGGGTCATAAATCATAGGGTCATAAATCACTTTTGACAGTCCCTTATATTTTCTTCTGCTGTCTCGTTCCCTCTCTCTCCTCTACACTGGGTCACTCGAGACTTAGTCTATCATCCATTCAGAGTTTTTTGGATCGATGTTCACAGAGCGGGCTGCGAATGCATTCATGTGCAGCTCAGGAGAGATTGGAAGTGACTGCAGTGAATTGATGCTAGTTGAAATGACAATGGCCTTTCGATGAGAGTGAATGGAGAGAAATGGAGGTGATCTTAGTTCTGTTATGAGCAGTGTTAATTTTGACAGGCATTTTTTATTTAGTCTTAGTTTTTATCTTGAGACGAAAATGCTTAATAGTCTTAGTCACATTTGAGTTATTTGAGTCTTTCATAGTTTTAGTCTAGTTTTAGTCGATGAAAAGTCATTGCATTGTCAACTTTTAGTCATTAGTTTTAGTCATTACTTTTAGTCAAACTGCAGTTACCAACATTTATTTTGGTAGCTATTTTATATGTAGTCTTCAAACAGAAATAGTCATTAATTCTTCACTCTTTAGACCAAATCAATTAAGCTTATGAGAAATTTGAATCAAGGACTGCATTTGGAAAAACTTAAATAAATGGTGACAATTTTCATTTTTGGGTGAACTATCCCTTTAACAAAAGGGAGCAACTTATAAAAATTATAGTTGTTCATATATATAATATATATAATGTATAATTTTTGAAAAAGAAGCAGAATAAGACAATAAAACAAATACGAAAGAGATACAAATTAAACTCATTTTTCAGATACAGTAGGTTTACTTAACATATTCATTTAATATCTTTCGTTGGTTAACATTAATGAAACAGATTGGTCAGTGGCGAGCGGTGACTTTTTTAACCGGGTATGCTGAGTGATAC
>NW_015539914.1:1690-5296 GCF_001515605.1 Sinocyclocheilus anshuiensis
GGTGCCTTGCTCAAGGGCACCTCAGTCGTAGTATTGAAGGTGGGAGAGAGCGCTGTACATTCATTGTACATTCAAAAGGGATCACAGATGACAAATAAGAAACACCGTGGCAGGTGTCGATTTAAAAGTATGCACATTTCCTACCTTATTTGTAAATGAAATTCATCTCCAATCCTTCTATCATTTCAGGTTTATCCATTGTTATTCGAATGCAAGAAAAATATAGCTGGTTTTCCAAGTAAAAACCGCCAAATAAGGTTTACATGTAATTATGTTATGATATGTAATCAGAGGGTGGGGAGGTTGGGGGATTCCCCCGGTGTCCCCCTATATGTCTCTCTGCATCAGCTAAATTATTTTTTTATTCACAGAGAAAAGGAGTTAAAACTCCCACCTGGGTGACATAACAGACCATGCAAAATAACCAAAAGTATTTAAAATATTGCAAAGTAACATTGCAACCTTGCAGACAATAATAAAATCTGAGAAGGACTTCAACTGTAAGCGACACGAGCATACGCAAAACAATATGATGTTTGTTATTATTAACATTTTATATAGCCTAGCCCACGTTTTTATAAACATTTTTTTTTTATTTACCGCTTAGGCAATAACGTTGACAATAATGTATATCTTCAACATACGTTGTCTATGACCAAAAATGTAAGTTGTTCAGTGGACTTTTAAAATTTGCTTTGCTTGAGAAAATAAAAATATACAGTTAGTGTTTTTTTCTTTTGATTTAGTCGAGTTGGTTTTGCATCAAACACAATGTAATATTCGGCAATCGAGATCTGGCAGCAACAGCACATTTTTCCGCTTGGGCGAGCGCTTCGCGAACAGCTTACCTCGCGCATTAAATCTGCTGCAGACCAGCAAACCACTGAGAACGTGATCTATTTTGACCTCACTCAGACCGTCACCACGGTCTTACCTTGAATGATGCCATTCTGCTACCCTTCCGAGACCTAATGTAAACAAAGTTCATTATAAAACATCCGGGTGAACAAAGCACTTCCTCTTTGCCTTCTCGCCTCTTCTGAGACCGGTTCGGAGAATCCGCGCGTATACGCTGATATTGGAAAATTACCCATTCAATCCGTCACTATAGTGCAGGAGGCGCCTGGTGCCCCTGAGGATTGCGGTAATTTCTCCTTTTTTCCCCTCTATATTTAGGTAAGTGGTTGTTGTTTATATTATTCTGAATTACGAGTTGATATTTGTTTACAGATTGTATTCTGGTGCTTTTGGAAGCATATGGATTGGTAAGTAGTTTGTTTTTGTGCTATTATTCATAAAACTAAAGGAGTTTTTGTTTGGTTCCGCTGTTCTCAGCGGGGGGATTTTCCCACCTGTTGATCTGTGCGTTCGCGCATAGAATAGGTGTCGGTACCTCCTAATTGATCTAGTTTGTCTTTTTGACTGAACAAAGAGAATTGATATGCTTGCACTGTGATACTACTGTTTGCAGTGGATTGAGTGAAGTTTTATTTGGCTTTGGTTGTGTTTACACACATTACTTAGTAACAAATTCCTGTTCGCAGGAGTAAGGTATTTATATTTTGTGTGTTATTTGGGTTACGGCTGTACGCAGCTGTATTGGATATTTAACAATCATGAGTCAACCATTATGCTGTTACTGTCATGCTACTTTGCATCCTCGTGATGGTCACCGGGAATGTCCATCATGTTTGGGAATGGCTCATTTACTGGAGGACATTGAAGATCCATGTCCGGCTGCTGTAAATTTCTCTCTGCAAGAAAGGGTGCAAAGGGCCCGGTTTATTAAACCGGTAGCCTCCAATAGTGGAGTCCAGTCATCGAAGGTTGATGCACACTCCCTTAAACGAAGAAGAGAACGTTCTCCTAGCTGTTCTGAGGCCACCTGTGAGAAAAGGACAAAAAATTCAGATTCACATTCTGACACCCAGCAGCAAATTTTGGCAACCTTACGAGATCTGGCTGGGAAGATGGACCATTTTAAGCCTCAGGAAATGAGGAGAGGCACGCAATCTGTTGTCTTTTCTGAAGATGATTTTCCTTCATATCGAGAGGGAAAAGGTAACCCTCCTGATGCTATTTCTCTTCATGCTCATGACTCCCTGTTTGGCAGTAATGATCAGGACGTGAGTGAGGAGGATCAGGGGGATAAGTCAAAGTCTTCTGTTAATGATGGAGACTCTGCACAGCCTGATATGGTCACTCGAATTCTTAGCGCTGCAAGAATTTTGGAGTTGGAAACACAGACTGAAACTCAGACAGCGTCGGTGGGGCAAGGGGTGTGGGCAGGGGTCTCTCAGTTCCAACCTTCTGTTTTGATCCCTGTTGCTGAAGATTATTCACAGATGTTAAGCAAGGCCTGGAATAATCCTAAAACCGCCCCTCAGTTCAATGCTGGTTGCAGGCGCTTTGTCAAAATACAGTATGCTACAGAAACAGGCATGGGTGGTATGCCAGCAGTGGAGCGTGAAATGGCAGCATTAACACCTCTAGGTCCAGACCGGGTGACTGATGACCCCCGGTGTCCCAGGAAAGAATGTGAGAAGACCGATAATCTGGTGTGTCGGACTTATAATGCGGCCACACGTGCAGCCCGGTCTGGTAATGCTCTAGCCATAATTCTGGCTGCTCTGAGGAAAATTATAAGTCAGGAGGATCGGGACGTTTTAGGTTTGGTGGATGCAGCCCTTGCTACACATGCACAGCTTACTAGGGACGTTGGTGCCTCCATGTCATCGGCAATACTTTCTCGTAGGCAGATCTGGTTAGCACAAACCTCCCTGCCTGACACTATCAGAAGAGAACTGACTTACATGCCAGTTACTCCAGGTCGGGTGTTTCACCCGGATTCTCAAGCAATGCTTGATAAAGCAGAACAAGCGCGTTGTAGAAGAGAGTCAGTGCAGCGCACATTTGGTCGCTCTAGGATAACTAGACAGTCATATCAAGGCGGTCAGCCTCCACAGCCTCCCCACTTTAATCGACCACAATCATGGGAGATTGGTGGAAGACAGAATAGTCGTTTTCGGAGATTTGATGACAGTCGAAGTGCCAAGCGGGAACCATGGTGCAGACAGGTCAAGTCAAGTCAAGTCAAGTTTATTTGTACAGCGCTTTTCACGATACAAATCATTGCAAAGCAACTTTACAGCAAATTAAGTTTCTACAATATTTAGTAGTAGCTTATCAGTGGTGACTGTCAGTTAATGTACATATGGCAGAAATGTACGGAAAAATCAATTAAAGACGTAATCAAACAGACAATGAACACTATTAACAGCAATTATTATATGATGCAATCAAACTTATAGCAAAATGTGGTAGTTCTGTAAGTTGTTTCAGGGATGGCATCATCTGAGGTCCTCTGAGGGGTTGGCATCATCTCTTCTCAGGTGTTCTGGATCCAGACTGAAGCTTGTGTAAATCCTAGTTACCACGGGATGTCAATCCCAGAATAAACAGAGAAACAAATAGAGACATAATTAGCGTAGCTGCTGTTCCAACCAAGCAAAATTGATTTGTTTAACCCAAACTAAAGAATAATAATGTGCATTTGATCAGATATAACTGCAGTACAAGATTATGAGATGCATTATTTGAATGCTT
>NW_015539914.1:6103-20665 GCF_001515605.1 Sinocyclocheilus anshuiensis
CATTGGTGTCTCAATTTCTTAAAGGTGCACGACGCCTCCATCCAGAGAGGAAGTTAAGATCACCATCCTGGGATCTTCCTTTGGTTCTACAGTCATTGATTAAAGCCCCATTTGAACCATTGTGCCAGGCTGATCTTAGATCATTATCGAGGAAAACCGTTTTCCTTCTGGCTATCAGTTCAGCAAAAAGAGTGGGCGAGCTACATGCTTTGTCAGTAAGTGACGATTGTTTGAGATGGAAAACGGATTACTCAGGGGTGTCTCTCTGGCCGAATCCGGCTTTTCTTCCCAAGATTCTCAATCCTTGCACAATCAATCAGGCAGTTGAACTTGCAGCCTTTAAACCTGACCCAGATTCCTTATCTACAGGTCTTGACCTTTCTAGTCTGTGCCCAGTAAGAGCACTCCGCACATACATTGAGCGCACACAGGGGTTGCGGCAGTCACATACTCAGTTGTTTCTGTGTTTTGATAAAAAAAAAGTATTGGGCGACCAATCTCGAAGCAGCGTCTCTCACACTGGATAGTGGACACTATTGCACAAGCGTACTCCACCCAGAGCTTACCAGTTCCAGGGAACCTGGTGGCTCATTCTACTAGGAGTCTAGCCACATCATGGGCAGCACTGAAAGGTGTGGCACTTACAGATATATGTGCAGCGGCCTCATGGAGTTCACCTTGTACCTTTGCCCGGTATTACAGGGTCAATGTGGCAGAACCAGTTTCATTTGGGTCTGCAGTTCTACGGTCAGCTTCTAAAGCAGGGATGTGAGGAAGGAGAGGCTTCTCACCCCTCGTGACCTTGATGCTACTAGTCATCCAAGGTAAGACCGTGGTGACGGTCTGAGTGAGGTCGAAATAGATCGTAAGTTATGACTATAACTATGGATCTATGAGACCGAATGATGACCGTCACCATCTCTTGTCACTCGGGATGAACTGAGGCGTTTCAGGCAAGAGGAAGTGCTTTGTTCACCCGGATGTTTTATAGTGAACCAACCACTCAGGGTCAGTCACCTGACTTTGTTTACATTAGGTCTCGGAAGGGTAGCAGAATGGCGTCATTCAAGGTAAGACCGTGGTGACGGTCATCATTCGGTCTCATAGATCCATAGTTATAGTCATAACTTACGCTATAATCCTGACGAGTCATAGCAACAGAGCGGAGGCGAGAAAGCTGCGGAGAATCCACTCGCCCGGATGCAACCATAATGGACGTAGATTTACAGAAAATTACTGCAGTTTGGCAAAAAAAAAATCATTTTACGTACTTATTCCTAACTCTTTAAGCTTTAAGTTACATTTCAAATGACAAGGGATCAACTTATAATCATGTTTATATGAATTATCCCGTGAACTTATTCTCTCAAATGGCCTGGGTATGCGGAGCATTCAGAGCTTATATGGACAGAACGCCACTGGGATAGGTACTTAATCAGTAACGCTGTCCCTTTAAGACGGAAGGCATGCATGTAATACTGACACACGTTCAGTTTTCAACCACCTGTTTACATTCACTTAATCCATAACCGACTGTATTTATGTGAGATACTCACACGATAGACATTTGGACTGCTGTGTTTGTATTTGAGCACTGAGAACTGATCGCGCGCTGTATATGAGAACTGAAGAAGTGGAGTGTGCGCGAGAGAGAGCACTTCTATCAGCGTGATTCCGCCAATCACTAACTTTAAATTAATCGACAACGAATTGTAACTCCCGGGAAAAACGGGACGTCTGGTCACCTTATCCCTACCCCTTCGGGAGCTGAGGCCATTGTTTCAGATCGCTAGTTCGGATTTTGTTAGCCTATCCATCCACTGCGGCTGCCATAACCTACTGAGACTAGATATGCAAACGCCCCTTATCCAATTGCAATCCAATGAGAGGGATGCAAATTTTGAAGGACAAGACAGTAGCCTATCGGATGTATTTTGAATGTCCGGTAGTCCTCAAATAACATTATAGTCCCGTCTCGTCTTGTTAACGAAGAGTCTTAGTCACAGAAAAAATTTTCTTAACGAATATTTTTCGTCGTCATCTTCATTGACGAAATTAACACGGAATCACACACACATGATACTAGTATTAGGTGCGTTCGACTTGAAGCACCGCTACGGACGGCAGTCAACGAGAGTAGCCGCTTGCAGTCGAGGGTGGAGTTGAAAACGGAGCCGTCAAGCCGTACACTTTCTGCTCCCGTTAGTGACGCTCGCGCGGTGTTTGCATACTCTATCACAGATGAAGAGACCCTACAATGCAAAAGAATCATCAGCAATAAACAAATATTCTATGAACACATTGGACATTATACAATATTTTCAGTATTATATACAGTACATCTAATTAAACCTCAATACACCTTAATTTTCTCTCGCATTTGATCTCTCCTGCTCCTAAAAGCTTATGTCGACAAGAGTAATAGCAACAGATAGATACAGATTAAATTTAAAAACAAAACTCCTAACTTTATATCACTAAAATGCCATAGGAATACGCAAACAGAGGCTCATATCCATACAGGCGGCAGGGGCAACACTGACGCCTTCACTTCCAGGTCAAGAAACTGTCAATCAAAAACTCAGTAGCCAACGAGAACACACCGCTGCTAGCCCCGCCCCCACGAGAGGTTTGTGCCAGAATGGCGAATCAAAACTTCAGAAGCGTAATTGAAAACTCTGGAAGTGCATTTGTAAGTACTGATCAGCGAAAGAAAGATAAAGCAGTTAGCAAAACATGCAGTGTATTAAAAACGAAGTCAAAGATTTTGCCTGCGATTTATATATTTTTTAGTTTCAAAGACATTTTATTCAGTTTTAGTTTATATTTTCATATGTTTCTTGAAAAAATTACTTTCATTTTTATTGACAAAAGTAATTCCATACATCTCAACCGATTTGAATCATCACATATTTGAATCGATTTTGTTACATCGAATCGTTACATCCCTACTCTTCTGGCATCAAAAAGTCAAGTCTTCGAAAGTGATTTCTCAGAGAAGCGGAGGAAGCCACTACAGAGATAACAGGAAATAACAGTGCAACAGTGCAATAACAGTGTGTGTGTGTATGTGCAAGACAAGTGTGAGATGAGAAATGCTATTTTATACCTAGCTTCTTAGAAAATTATTTGCATTAAATACTATATTGCAATAAATATAGTTGGATAACTTAAATGGACACATATCTTGAGTATGCATTATGATTGGATTGGATAGAAGCATTCTGATTTGATTTGGGTATAAATATTGGGTCAAGGTGTTTTCCTATTGTTCGCACTCTGCAGTCAACTTGGATGACTGTTGAACTTTTCTTGCAAGAAAATAAATATTCAAAAGACTTTTGTCTCATACATTTATTGAAATTGAAAAATGCCACGCCATCAAGAAACTTCAAGAATCAACAAAACAACAAATAATAGGCGCTGAAAGTAAACCTTCCTTGTATATAACTCGAATGCTTGGCTGAGTAGAACATGGCAGAACACCATGACAGTCAGTCAGTTGATCTCCTCATGCTGTTGCATTGGATTGTCAGTCAGTGGTGGCACTCAAAGGCCTGGTGTTGTTGTCTATAGCCTCTGTTGTTTTCATGCCACTTCTCAGTCTTTTGATGAGTCCTGCCACAATTCCGACAGATGTACTCTTAGTCTTTAGGAAAAGTCTCAAGTGAAAATTTCACCTTTTCCTGCATCAGTCTGTCTCCATGACGACTCAGAAGTGCCAACTTCCTCTTTCATGAGCGGAGAAGGCCCACTAGCCACTTCCTCCTCTCTCTGCAGTCATGTCTCTGCTCTCTCTCACCTTTGAGCATACTATAGTCTGTTTGATCACATCTTAAACTTGAGCACTCAGAAAACCGCATGAATCCAACTAAAACTTTGTAAATTCTGACCACAATGGTGTCTGAGCATATAGCTCTTCGTGCAAATTCCAATTCTTAACCTTCTCTACATTTCATAAGTCTCAACTGGTTGACAACAGCAGTTCTTCACTATATTTTAATTAGCAGATCGTCTTCGTGGGAAAAAGCAGGCAGTTGCTTCTTTGCAAAAATGCAGAAAACAGCAGTAAACTCCCTAATTACTTCATACAGAATAATGTATATGGTGTAATAATAAAAAAAATATTGTCTTTTCCTGTTTACTAGAAACTAATGTTACTGTGAGATGTCTGTTATATGTATTTGACTTGGTCACCCAGTCTCGTTCTCATTCAACACAATGCACAATCACTATTTTAGTTATAATAAACCAAAATCGTATAATCACTGCAATGGATCAACTTTTCATGCGGTCTCCCAGGGATACGGGATACAAATTCTAGACGTCTTTGCATACAAAGTAAAATATTTAAACACAAGCAGTTAATATCTTACTATCTATAATATCACCAATTTGGCATCTATTTATTTATCTATTTCAAAAATAATAAGTTAAAAAATCTCAGGATAATCAATATCGATCAATGGATCTTATTAAATTCTTTAAACATTTCTCTCTTGATCTTTAGTTTCAATCATGTTTCAAATTTTTCATCTTGAATAACAATTTCTTCGACTTACATTTTAAGGCTAAACAGTTTCAATGTGGATTATTATTCCACCAACAGGGAACCCATGATGATTAATCAAATTTGTTATACCAGTCATACATTTATGGCCATACTCTTTTTGCTTTTGACCATATACGGGTTAATCTTTAGTTATTGCTTTTCTGTTTGCTCTGGGATGTTCCCATTCTTACCCCGAACTCTATGTTTTCAGCCGCCTAATGCTCTGTCTCACTGTCTGGACGTCTCCAGGACAGTGCCAATTTCCCCTGAAATTGGCCAATGAGGTCAATCCACGTTGACCTTTATTCACGGATTAATCCACATTAACCTGTAATCCATGTTAATTTATGAGGTTAATCCACGTTAACCTCTAACAGTCCTCTCCTGAGGACTATTCCAGTTGATCTCAATTTTGGTCTTAAAAAATTTCTTAATCAACCTCTATACTAGTTGATCTCAATTTTGGTCTTAAAAATTTATTCTCAACTAGGAGCAAACACAGAACCCGCCAACTTAAAAGAGTTCACCCCAGAACAAACATCACCAAAGTTCAAACTTAATGTCTCCTACCATTTTTTTTCTTGATTGCCACCTAGTTCTTTTAAAATGATGCCAGTGGTGTTCCTCTGGGCCTCGGCGGTCGGCACCCTCTTCCCTAAAACTTTTCCGTGGGGTCCATAATCACTCACCGCTCGCTCACAGGTCCCAACGGTCCACACAAAGCATCTCACTTCTGAAACCAATTGTGGCAATTTTCTATTTCAATACAGGTATGAGACAAAAGTCTTTTATTTTCTTGAAAGAAATGGTGACAGTCATACAGTCATGGCTGCAGAATGCGACCCAGAATAACACTCTGACTCAGTATTTATATCCTAATCAAACCAGGATGCTTCTATCTCATCCAATCATAATGCATATTCAACATATGTGTCCATTTAAGGTATCCAACTATGTCCCCTAGATGTGTTTCTAAGCATTTAATGCAAATTATTTTCTAAGAATCTAGGTATAAAATAAAATTTCTCGTCTCATACTTGTCTTGCACACACACACACACACACACACACACACATTAAATAATTTTCCTGTTATCTCAGAGCATCTAAGGGTGCTTTCACACTAGCACTTTTGGTGCGCACCCGGGTTCGATTGACGTCAGAGTTCGGTTCGTCTGGATGATGTGAACGCGGTCTTCCGAACTCGGGTGCGCACCCGCGAACCGTACACGAGTCCACTTAAAAAGGGTGGTCTGGGGTACGGTTCATGTGAACTCCGGTACGGTTCGCTGCTGATGTGAACGCAATCATACCAAATTGCGGAAGTGAACCACTATTAATGATGTATTATTTTATAAAAATGTGTGTTTGTGTGCGTTTCACTCACTTTACTCACTTTCGTGACTGACGCGCTGCAGAGAGCTGTATATCTTTTTTCTGTTCGCCTTCAGTATTCTTTATATTCTTTAGAGTACATTTGTAAGACAGACGTAAGTGCCGTTATGTACCGAAGCTTTGTAAACAAAAGGAACGGTTCAAAAACTTAAATATATAAAAGTGCAGTGAGCAATGTTATGCATTTGCCGCCTTCTCCTGTGCCATCGTTACTAAGCAACGGGGTAAACAGCTGCTGGCTTGATGATGCAAACAAACCGTGGTCCGGACCCAAATAAAAACATAGCTGCAAGCAGCAATCACGGGGCCAAGCACTCCAGAGGCTAATTGAGGAGCTAAGCATGGCATGGAGCATCAGACCAAATACAACAATGAGTAATAAAAGCAATTTTAGGATGATTGTAATTGAAATGGCTGAAAAATCATAAATACAACCACTAGTAATATGATTAAATGGCTTATCACTTTTGACCAACAAGTGGCGCTGTAATGAAATCCTTTTGGTGTGTTCTGTGTGAGGTGATATTGACACACACAAAGTTTGTTGTCATTATGTCAAAGCTTTGCAGAGATAAAGCCTCAGAGTCATTTTGGCATCATGCCTTAAATTTGTAGTGGCACTGTACGAAAACGGTTTTGTCTATTGACACGAAATCCATAACTTTTTGTCAGCACAGTCTGAAGATGATTTGACTCGATTTTGGTGAAAATTGGACCAACGAGTGGCGAGGAGTTAAAAAAAGTAGGTTTTCAACATAAATCAAAATGGCGGACAGGAAGTTCAGCTTACTCTGGCATATTTGGTATGTATGTTGTCGGCATGACCCATGGAATATTTTGAGACCAGTTTCATTGCAATAGGCTAATGCAATAAAAAAGTTATTAGCATTTTTGTAAATGTAATTATTAATGGTTAATTAATGGTTTATTACTCTTGACCAATAGGTGGCGCTGTTACCAAATTGATGTGGCGTGGTCAGTGTGAGGTCACAATGGCACATACAAAGTTTGGTGCAAATATGTCAAAGTTTCGCAGAGATACAGCCTCAGATGGAGTTTGGCATCTTTTCAGCAAATTCGTTGACGCCCTAAACGAAAACCGTTTCGTATAGCGACACGAAATCCATAACTTTTGCCAGTATGGTCTGAAGATGATCCGAGTCAAATTTGGTGAAAATCGGACCAAAGGTCTAGGAGGAGTTCAAAAAAGTAGGTTTTCAACATGAATCAAAATGGCGGATAGGAAGTTTGGCCAATTTTGGCATAATTGGTAGCGTTGTTCTCAGCATGACCCAAAGAATATAGAGAGACCAGTTTCATTGCAATAGCCCAATTTATTCAAACGTTATTAGCATTTTTGTAATTTTTTTTTATAACTTTTGACCACAAGGTGGTGCTGCCCCCAAACTTTTTGAGTACCATCAAGGGCATGGTGCCGAAGACACATACTGAGTTTCATAATGATACGCCAATGCGTTCGTAAAATATAGCATTTTACTATAAAATTCAAAATGGCCGATGCCCAAAATGGCTGACCTGGAAAAATTGGGTATCATTCGACTTGGCATGCTGCACCGAATCTAAAGAGACCAGTTTTGTGATTTTTGGCAAAACCATTCAGAAGTTATAAGCAAAAATATGCATTTTTCATAACTCCTGACCACTAGGGGGCACTGCGCCGTAACACTGCAGGTAGTCTCAGGTCACGTTAGTTATAACACACAGCAAGTTTGGTCTCAATACGCCAAACCGTTGTGGAGATATAGCCTCACATCCATTTTTGCTGCTTTTCGTAGAATTCGTTTGTGCGTTATTCAAGAATGGTTTGACTAATCAACTTGAATTCCATAACATTTTGCCAGCATGGTCTGAAGATGATCTGAGCCAATTTTGGTGAGAACAATTGAAAATAGCGAAAAAACTAAACCTTACGATTTTAAATTGTGTTCATTTGACTCGGCATGAGCCAAGGATTCAGAGGAAAATAATTTTCCTTCTGTGGCTTACGGTTCAAAAGTTATTAGCATAAACATGAGTGAAACTTTGAACAAGTGGTGGCGCTAGAGAGTTTGAGTTAGAGACTCCAAACTTGCTATGGTTAATATTGCGACTGTCCTCTATCAGTGTGCCAAATTTCAAATATGGGCTGCCATAGACTCAAGAGCGGAAGAAACGGAAGAAGAAGAAGAATAACGCCAATGGATACAATAGGGTCCTATGCACCTTCGGTGCTTGGCCCCTAATAATGATAATAATAATAATAATTGCTTAAATATTTGAATCTGGTGCTATTTCAATAAGTTTTTATGTTTAAGTTTTAATGTTTTATGTTGAAAAACACTCAATTATGACAAGATGACAATATTTTTGGTGAGTTTATAATGTAATACATTTCTCATAAAGTAAAAATAAGATCTTTACGTTTTGTGAAAATAATTACATTATGAAAATTTTATTACATTAATAATGTAATACTTATTACATTATACGCAGTTATTACAGTATGAATAGTTATTACATTATGAGTTGCTACAAGGTCACAATGTGGGATTTGGCATTTAATGATTCTTTCTGTAAAACTTTTTCTTTTTTTCTTTCTTGCACAACTCCACAGCGTGAAGTTGATGTATTTCCTCAGCGACCAGCACGGATCAGCTCCAGGCATGACAAAGCGGATATCGTCCTCTTTTGGAAGGCCAAACAAAGTAGTTTCGCTTTCACAACGAAACACACAGCGCCTTCACGACATGGCGGCAGCAACAATACTACAGCGAGAATAAAAGTTACGCCTTCTTTCTTTACGTGAACATTTGGGCGGCGTTATGCAAATCTTCCCACATCGTGACGTAGACATGTGGGGGCGTGTTAGAACGAGCTGTTTTAGGTAGGCGTGGCTGACTCTTAACTTTTATAAAGAATATCTCTTTGGATTTGAGACTTTCGTTTTTGCAACTTTACAGATCTTCTTTATGCACCAAGAGCTTGTAACACTTCAAGGAGAAAGGAAAAATTGAAATCGCATCATATGACCCCTTTAAAACGTCCGGGTTTTCGCTTTGTTTTTCTCTTGTTTTCATACTTGCTGAAGGTAATGACTGGAAAGTAGTTTGACCAATAGCATGCAGGCATTGTACATAATCTACCAGTTGTTGCGTACGAGAAGGTGGAATCTATAGAGAACGGTCAAAGCAATGCAAATATAATAATATAGTGTATGAGAACTGAAAAGAGCACGTCAATAGGAAAACAAAGCCAAAACCAGGACATTTTAGGCAATTTAGAAATCCTGGCCAGGACGTGTTCTGGAAAAATTATTTACTAGCTATCTGGGTGATGTCAAAAGAAAATGGAAAGCTGTTTCAGATGACATTCTTTTAAATTGTGTAAAGATTACAATGGTAAATTTTCCCCCTCCAATCCACATCCACCGATGAGTTGTTCATATTAAGACCAATAACGTAGTCCTACAGGGGTTTGAACTGGGACCCATGACCCAAAGCCGGGGGGTCTACAAAATAATTTGCTATACCCATACCATATATTTTCCGGACTACAAGTCGCGTTTTTTCGTTTTATAATCTTCTGAAACGTACTATGATTTATATTCCAAAGTGACTTACGTGATGCATTTGATGTGAAATGGCCTAAGCAAAACGTAAACACTTAAAAGCGGGCACTTAAAAGTTTCTATAAAAATGTTTCTCATGTCTGTGTGAGAAGTAGGCTAGACCATATGGCTACCACTAGAGTATTTCAGGAAGAAGTTCACGGAGACGACAAGCACATTTTGTTTGTTTTCTTTATTTTACAAAAGTATGACATTTCACCGTTTTGACTGTACTGATATAATCCAAATGTTCGCGCCCGGCGCCTCCCGTGCGCACACAACATCAGTTCTAGCACCGCAAACTTGACATCGCAGCCTCTTCACCGTCAAAAGTCGTGCAAATTTTGCTTTTCCCGTTTAATGTATGAGACAAAAGTCTTTAGAATATGTATTTTCTTGCAAGAAAAGTTCAACAGTCATACAGTCATCCAAGTTGACTGCAGAGTGCGACCCCGAATAACACTCTGACTCAGTATTTATATCCTAATCAAACCAGGATGCTTCTATCTCATCCAATCATAATGCATATTCAACATATGTGTCCATTTAAGGTATCCAACTATGTCCCCTAGATGTGTTTCTAAGCATTTAATGCAAATTATTTTCTAAGAATCTAGGTATAAAATAAAATTTCTCGTCTCATACTTGTCTTGCACACACACACACACACACACACACACACATTAAATAATTTTCCTGTTATCTCAGAGCATCTAAGGGTGCTTTCACACTAGCACTTTTGGTGCGCACCCGGGTTACCGATACTTATAATATTTCATATAAAAATTATTTTCTCCACAGTAAGCATCTTTTCGTGTCTTGGCATTTAGCTGTCTATAATTCACACACATTCTTAATTCATCATTTTTCTTCTGTAGCAAAACAATAGCTGACGCATAGGGACTTATAAAAATGTGTGTTTGTGTGCGTTTCACTCACTTTCCTGACGAGCGTGACTGACGCGCTGCAGAGAGCTGTATATCTTTTTTCTGTTCGCCTTCAGTATTCTTTAGAGCATTTGCAGTACATTTGTAAGACAGACGTAAGTGCCGTTATGTACCGAAGCTTTGTAAACAAAAGGAACGGTTCAAAAACTTAAATATATAAAAGTGCAGTGAGCAATGTTATGCATTTGCCGCCTTCTCCTGTGCCATCGTTACTAAGCAACG
Source organism: Sinocyclocheilus anshuiensis (assembly GCF_001515605.1). Lineage (NCBI taxonomy): Eukaryota > Metazoa > Chordata > Actinopteri > Cypriniformes > Cyprinidae > Sinocyclocheilus > Sinocyclocheilus anshuiensis. The sequence goes on from NW_015539914.1 coordinate 16,826, forward strand.
GGGTAAACAGCTGCTGGCTTGATGACGCAAACGAACCGCGGTTCGGACCCAAATAAAATAATATGAACGCAGTCCAGCTGGGGGAGGGGGAGCAATCGAAGTCTGGTTCAGACCAGGCAAGCGAACCAAGTGTGAAAGCACCCTAAAACTCAAGCATATTGAATCAAACTGAAGGACTCAGAGACAGTCTAAAGAACACTCTGTAGTATGGTGAAGCAAATAATACCGATACTTATAATATTTCATATAAAAATTATTTTCTCCACAGTAAGCATCTTTTCGTGTCTTGGCATTTAGCTGTCTATAATTCACACACATTCTTAATTCATCATTTTTCTTCTGTAGCAAAACAATAGCTATCTGAGACGTTTTTTGGCCACAAACAATATTCTTGAAAAATTCCAGACAGGGTTTATGAAAAATCAGAGTAAGTCTGCTCTTTTAAGAGTATTGAATGACATTTTGCTATTTGTCGACTGAGAACTCAGCAATTTTAGTGCTTTTAGATTTGAGTGCAGCATTCGATACAATTGATCATGGCATTCTTTAATCGCACCTTGAAAAGTGTGTGGGCATCCAAGGAAGTGCCCTTAGCTGGTTCAGATCTTAGTAAAAGAACCTTTTCAGTAGGTATTGGTCGCTCTGTTTTAACTATAGCAACTGTAGCACCTATTATCTGTGGTGTTCCTCAAGGCTCAATTTTGGCTCCCATCTTTTTTTCGCTGTACATGCTTCAACTAGGTTCAATTTTCAGGATACCTGGAGTGTCTTTCCACTTTTATGCAGATGACACCCAAATCTACTTTTAAAACACAATGGCAAGAAAGGTTTAGAAACCTTCATATCATGTCTAGCTGATGTAAGATCTTGGATGACTCTAATTTTTTTGCATTTAAATGAGTGTAAGACTGAAGCAATTTTCTTTGGGCCCTCTGTGGGTAAAGGAAAATCAAATATTAATAGTTGTCATTTAAAATCTTATATCAAACCAACTGTGAAAAATTTGGGAGTTCTTTTTGATTCCTCCATTGAGTTGGACCCCTTCCCCTTGTCCCTTGAAACAGAGTGTCAAGGGGTAGGGGTGAAAATATTCCCCTAAGAATTGGGACACCACTACTATGCCGTCACACGTCATCATACGTCGTCTAGCTCCTACAATACACACACCTATGCTGGTGTGCATTAGAGCCTTTAATTATCGTTCTATATTAATGCGCTGCTTACTGACACACACACACACACACATATCAGAGATCGCGCAACTCACACATGCAGGAGCAAAGATACTTGTCAACGCTGCCCCACAACTTTTATTAATAACAGTTTAAATACTGAATCACTACATTATATTTTCCAGCAACAAGAGGATAATATTGCTGTTTTGAAGTAAACTCACTCTAAAAAGAGAAACGCACAGACACGCATACACGTAACTTTCATCTCTCTCTCTCTCGCTCTCTCTCTCTCTGTCTGTCTCTCTCTCGAATTGGCAATATTTGAGAAAAGGGTTTAGCGATTTATAATTATTCGGGGTACTAGCCTCCTCAATATCTATGGTGGTTATCGCCCTGATCAGACATGAAAATATGTTGTTGCACTATCGTGCAGTCTGTAATGATATGACGTTAGCAAACTTTAGTGATTTTTTCCAAACATTTCTTTGAGTAACATGACCGTAAATATGAACTCACGATTGAAAGTAACATAAAACAAATGATTACTTTTCGTTAAAATCTTTATTAATGCCCAAAAATGCTTACATTTATGTGTCTTTTTGTTCGCTCGGGCAGCCATGTTGCCGCTGAAGCCGGTTTATGCTGAGATAATTCATACCCCTTCGTTTGAAGGGTGGTCCCGAAAAATCTTCGTTTGAAGGGCTGTCTGGCCCTTCCCCTTACCCCTACCCCTCCAACCAAAAGAGAATCGAGACACCCCTAAAGGGGAAGGGCTACGTGGTAGAATTGGGATTGTGCCTAAATCTGTAAGTCACGTTTTTTCCATCTTAAACTTGTCATACTGTCAAAAGTTAAATCTTTCCTATCCTTTAAAGATCTTGAAAGAGTCATCCATGCTTTTGTTTTTATCTCTTTTGGACTATTGTAACTCAATGTTGTAACTGTATGTTGGATTATCCCAGTCCTCCATGTCATGGCTTCAAATGGTTCAAAATGCCGCAGCCCGATTTTTTACTTGGGTCTGCAAACGAGAACACATTACTCCGATTTTAGTGACTCTCAATTGGTTGCCAGTGCATTATAGAATTTAATTTAAAATTTTTGTTTTTGTTTTTAAGTCATTAAATGGTCTGGCACCTTCTTATTTGTCAGATCTTTTAAATGTGAATAAATCAGCCAGATGCTTGCAATTCTCAGACAGTACTGCTCTGTCATATCCAAGATCAAGATTGAAGTTGAGGGGTGACTGTGCGTTTGCAGTGGCCAGTCCTAGGCTATGGAACAGTCTGTGAGATCTGCATCTCACATATATGATTTTTAATCTAAGTTATGGTCTCATTTTTTTACCCTTGCATTTAATTCATTATAATTCTTGGTCTTACTCTTACTTAAAATGTATTGTTTTACTTTTATTATTACCGTTTCTTTTTATTTAACCTTTCTCTGCTGTACAGCACAGTGGTCAAATTCTGTTGTGTTTATTTGTGCTTTATAAATAAATAAAAACGAAATGAAATGATCACAAAGAAAGAGGGCCTTCTCTCTGTTGGTAATAGACCTATCCCTAAGGCATGCTTCAACATTCTCAATCCAATCAGACAGAAAAATCATTTTTCGATTTAGAACCAGAAAAATATGGACACTTCCTCTCTTGCTTTATAAATAAATAAAAACGAAATGAAATGATCACAAAGAAAGAGGGCCTTCTCTCTGTTAGTAATAGACCTATCCCTAAGGCATGCTTAAGGACACTTCCTCTCATAAACAGAAGTGAGAGAAGGCGGTAGCACGTGTTTGCTCAATACTTCGTTTCTATTTCTGGTGTTTAGATTTGTACTTGCTGCTAGGAAGGATTATTTTGTTTACCATCTATTTGTATTATTATTATTTTGTTATAATTTGTATTTTGATTGCTCTTATTTATAATTAGAATAATAGCCGTCGGCTAAGCATAAGCTTTTGATATTTGTATTGCTTGTTTACTGCACTTATGTGGTGAACTGTCCCACCGTAGTTTCGATTTGAGTCATTCGCCTGCTTTAGGCTTTTGGTGTGCTAATTGTGAAGGCGTGCACAGCTCTTTTCACTCAAGAGTCGACAAGCTGTGTATTTATTTGTTATCTGTGTGCTGATGCTTCAGCAAGCAATGAGACGTGGATTTGTCCAGAAGACGAATGACATTTCGTCTTAGGCACAAGGGAGCCATCATACAGGCACATGGTTTCTCCTAATGACACACAGCTCTATCTTTCATTTCAACAAGATGATTCAACCCCTGCTGCTCTCTCTAACAACTTATCTTTCTCTCACACCGCCCATCAGGTTGGGAGGGGTGGGGGTGCTGGTCTTCTCATTTCTAACAATTGGAAATACTCAACCCACTCTCCCCTATGCAATAATATCTCATTTGAATCTCATGCTATTACAGAAACAGCTACTATGAAACTTCATGTTGTAGTAATTTATTGCCCTCCTGGTCAACGGGCACCTTTATAGAGGAGCTTGATTTAATTTACACACACAATTGTATTGCTGACAACATTTTCGTAAAACCCTTACACACCTGTGATAATTTCTTTATAACATTTAACCTACATCCTGCTACCTGTGTGCCACCAACCCCTCTACCAGTTACATTTACATTTACATTTACATTTAGTCATTT
>NW_015539914.1:36461-38655 GCF_001515605.1 Sinocyclocheilus anshuiensis
CAATTCCTCAAATCGAAACTACAGTTCGCACTTAAACGCAGGAAGGGAGCAATTAAATTACACGCGCTCCTTTAGCCGAGGGCAATTATTATAATTCCAGAAAGTGCAATCAAAAATACAAACGCAAACAAAAATATAACGTAGAAATAGGCAGAAAACGAAATATTCCTTCCTAGCAGAAAGTAATAATTCAAACAGCAGATCTATAAACAAGTATTACGCAAAACACTCACATGCAGCCGTCTGTCTCTTCTGTTGACTAATCGCTTGGCCCGAGTTATGACAGTGACCAAGCAGTTTAAATACTCTACAGTCGCTGTGGCCGCCTTCTAATTAGCACAGCCAATAGTCTATAGTAGTCCAATTCCTCCAATCGAAACTACAGTTCGCACTTAAACGCAGGAAGGGAGCAATTAAATTACACGCGCTCCTTCTTTGCCGAGGACAATTATTATAATTACCAGAAAGTGCAATCAAAAATACAAACGCAAACAAAAATATAACGTAGAAATAGGCAGAAAACGAAATATTCCTTCCTAGCAGAAAGTAATCATTCAAACAGCAGATCTATAAACAAGTATTACGCAAAACACTCACGTGCAGCCGTCTGTCTCTTCTGTTGACTAATCGCTTGGCCCGGTTACTTTTAGGAGAAAACTACGCTTCCTTTCACCCTCCCATCTTTCCTCTGTAGTGTCTTCCTCTCTTCCCTCACCCACCCATTTCTCATCTCTGGATGTGAATGCAGCAACTGACACTTTATGCTCCACTTTAACCTATTGTCTAGACAATATACAGTATGTCCTCTCTCCTCCAGGCCAGCATGTGCTACCCCTTCTAACCCCTGGCTGTCTGATGTTCTTTGTGAACATCAGTCCAGTCTCAGGGCAGCAGAGAAAAAATGGCACAAATCAAAAGATCCATCAGACCTGAGTATGTATCAGTCTTTGTCTTCATCTTTCTCTGCTGAAGTCCATACTGCCAAATCTTCCTATTTCCACAATAAGATCAAAAGCGCTCCAGACACACGTAATCACTTCAAAACATTCAATTCTCTCCTTTGTCCCCCTCCACCACCTCTTTAACAGCTGATGATTTTGCCACATCTTCATAGACAAAACTAGAAAAATCAGTAGCTCAAACCAACCACATCCACTGCTAAAACTCTCCTCTCTTCTTTCTGTCCCCTCACTGAGGCAAAAGTTTCAAAACTTCTCCTCTCCAGCCATCCTACAACCTGCCCTCTTGACCCAATCCCCTCACACCTTCTCCAAGCAATTTCTCATACACCCTTTTGTTTTCAACCAGGTATCACTTTTTCTTTCACAGAATAACCAACTGGACATTAACCAGTCAGGTTTCAGAAGTGGCCATTTAACGGAGACTGCATTATTTTCAGTCACTGAAGCCTTGCGGATTGCGAAAGCTGATTCCAAATCATCAGTTCTCATTCTGCTGGATCTATCTGCCGCTTTTGACACTGTGAATCATCAGATCCTCCTGTCCACCCTCTCATCACTGGGCATCACAGGGATTCCACTTCACTGGTTTGAATCCTCCCTCACAGGTAGGTCTTTCAAGGTGGCCTGGGGAGGCGAGGTATCCAAAGCACATCAACTGTTCACTGGAGTTCCTCAGGGATCAGTTCTTTGACCCCTCCTCTTCTCCATATACAGTACATCACTGGGACCCATCATACAGGCACATGGTTTCTCCTACCATTGCTATGCTAAAGACACACAGCTCTATCTTTCCTTTCAACCAGATGATTCAACATTGCACAACATCAGAAAGTCAGGCCCTTCCTAACAGAGCATGCTGCACAACTTCTTGTCCAGGCCCTTGTCATTTCTAGGGTGGACTACTGCAATGCGACTTCAATCAAATGATTCAGAATGCAGCAGCCTGTCTGATCTTCAGTGAGCCCAAAAGGGCCCACGTCACACCTCTCTTTATCTCCCTGCACTGGCTACCGGTTGCGGCTCGCATAAAGTTCAGGTAATTGAAGATTGTATATAGAACAGCCACAGGCTCAGCACCCTCCTACTTCTCTTACGAATCTACATTCCCTCCAGGAGTCTGAGATCTACAAGTCAGCAACACCTTGTGGTGCCATCACAGAGAGGCACAAAATCACTTTCCAGAATATTTTCGTTCACCGTTCCTGGCTGGTGGAATGATCTTCCCACCCCCA
>NW_015539914.1:38665-41104 GCF_001515605.1 Sinocyclocheilus anshuiensis
CAGGTAATTGAAGATTGTATATAGAACAGCCACAGGCTCAGCACCCTCCTACTTCTCTTACGAATCTACATTCCCTCCAGGAGTCTGAGATCTACAAGTCAGCAACACCTTGTGGTGCCATCACAGAGAGGCACAAAATCACTTTCCAGAATATTTTCGTTCACCGTTCCTGGCTGGTGGAATGATCTTCCCATCCCCCTCCAGAATGCTGAATCCCTGACAATTTCAAGCTCCAGCTGAAAACTCATCTCTTTCGTCAACACTTGACTGCATCCTAATATTTAAAAAAAAACGTTGCTTTCTCTTTCCTTAATCCCTAGCTGTCTAGCTTGTACTAATCTGAGCAATGTCTAAAACTATTCCTTAATCACTTTGGATAAAAGAGTCTGCTAAATGAATAAATGTAAATGTAAATGTAAACAAACCTCAAACCTTTTTTTCTTCTTTCTTAATTGCCATGTATCCAACACATAACACTTAACACAGTGCCATCTAGTGGCTACCTAGAGTAACAGGCACAATCAATTGATATCGTCACATCCCCCTTTCTTCAAAGCAACATAAACAAGTAACCTTAGTATTCTTTGTAACACATCTTAAGTTGCACTCAGTATAACATTTTAACTCAATGTTTATTTTTGCACATTTAATATGCACAGGTAATGCAAATGATGAACTACAAACATGAACATTTTCTCATTACTACATTTTCAGCAGTTTCTTACAGATTTAATCTATCAGGTTTTTTAACGGGTCTTGTAGATCTTCTAAGTGTGAATGTATGGCTGTTTGATGTTTGTGTGTCTATGTTCGTATCAGTGTTGCAGTCATTTGTTGTGTACAATGCAGTCGATTCAGACTTCACATTGCATTGATTCTGGTCTTTCACTTCTTTTCCAGTCTTTAAAAGATCACGTCTGTTCCGTCTGAAGATTTGTCCATCATCTGTTTTCACAGTATAAGATCTTGGAGCTACTTCTTGCATAACTGTGGCCTTCTTGCTCCAATTCTCGTCACTTTTGATTCTGACAACATCATCCCTCACCAATGTCTGTAGATGCTTTGCAGCCCTGTCATAGTAGAACTTTTGTCTATACTTCAGTTGCTTGAGTTTCTGCTTTATTTTCACATTTGCTTTTTGTTTTGAACAAGAGGGCAGTGTAGTGCGAAGTTTCCGATTCATCAGCATCTCAGCTGGGGCCATGCCACACTCTAACGGAGAGGTTCTGTAATTGAGCAGAGCAAGGTAAGGATCAGATTTACTGTCAGCAGCCTTTTTCAAAAGTTGCTTGAGAATGTGAACTCCTTTCTCAGCTTTGCCATTTGACTGAGCATATTCTGGACTTGAAGTGACATGCTTGAAGTCATATTGCACTGAAAACTCTTGCCACTCCTTGCTGCTGAAGCATGGGCCACTGTCACTGATGACAGTCTGTGGTATACCATGTCTTGCAAAAATTGATTTTGAATGTGTCATTACACACTTTGTAGACATATCCGAGAGTAAGGCCAATTCAGGGTAATTTGAGTAGTAATCAATCACCACTAGATAGTTATTGCCTTTCAGATGGAAGAGATCCATTCCCACCTTCTCCCAGGGTGATGTTGGTAAGTCCGGTATTATCATTGGCTCCTTAGTTTGCTTTTTTCTGAATTTTTGACATGTGTCACACTGTCTCACCATCTTTTCGACGTCTTTGTTTATTCCAGGCCAAAAGACCGCCTCTCTCGCTCTCCACTTACATTTTTCTACACCGAGATGACCTTCGTGAATTCTCTGTAGTATGTCTTGTCTCAAGCTTTGCGGAATGACGATTCTGTTTTGTTTCAGAAGAATTCCATCCACCACACATAGATCACCTCTGATGTCATGGAATCTTGGAGATGAACTCGTCGGCCATCCAGTATACATGTTGTCAATGACAGCTTGCAACTCAGTGTCTTTTTTGATTTCTTTAGCTATTTGCTTTGACTTTGCATCTGACACTGGAAATGCAGTGCGCACCATATACACATGAATCTCAACATCTCCTTCTGTTGTACTCTCACTATTTCTTGTGGGTGCTCATGAGAGGGTATCTGCCAGCACTAAGTATTTGCCAGGCATATACACCAAATTGAAATCGTACCTCTGCAATTTCATCATCAGTCTTTGAATCCTTGGTGTCATTTCATTCAGATTATTTTTTATTATTGCAATTAATGGACGATGATCAGTTTCTGCAGTAAAGGTAGGAAAGCCATATATATAGTTATGAAATTTCTCCAGGCCGAAGACTAATCCCAAGCACTCTTTCTCAATTTGTGCATATTGACACTCAGAATCAGTCATGGATCTGCTTGCATATGCTACTGGCTTCCAGATCTCATCATCAGCTTGCAATAAAACTGCACCAAGACCATTCTTGGAGACATCTGTGGACACTTTGGTTTTCTTTG
>NW_015539914.1:41601-42302 GCF_001515605.1 Sinocyclocheilus anshuiensis
CAAGTTCAAGACATTGATGCTTGCATATAGAACAGCCACAGGCTCAGCACCCACCTACTTCCACTCACTATTACGAATCTACATTCCCTCCAGGAGTCTGAGATCTACAAGTCAGCAACACCTTGTGGTGCCATCACAGAGAGGCACAAAATCACTTTCCAGAATATTTTCGTTCACCGTTCCTGGCTGGTGGAATGATCTTCCCACCCCCATCCGGAATGCTGAATCTCTGACAATTTTCAAGCGGCGGCTGAAAACTCATCTCTTTCGTCAGCATTTGACTGCATCATTAAAAAAAAAAAAAAAACGTTTGCTTTCTCTTTCCTTAATACCCCGTCTAGTACTTGTACTAATCTGAACAGTGTCTGAAACTTTGTGTTACAAGCTTACTTCCTGTGTTTATTTACCTCTTTATGATGAATCGCTTGTTGTATTCCTTAATTGTAAGTCACTTTGGATAAAAGAGTCTGCTAAATGAATAAATGTAAATGTAAATGTAAACAAACCTTTCGAGTGTTGCTTGACTAGAGAAATTTGTTGAAGCAATATTACCACCATTAGGTGGCCCATTAGACTACTTGCAGCTGAACTGGCACCCCCTCCTTGATGAAACTGTGCATTGGCTACTCGCAGTGGTGGACAGTAACGGAGTAGTTTTACTTCGTTACTGTACTTAAGTAAATTTTTCAAGTATCTGTACT
>NW_015539914.1:42501-50444 GCF_001515605.1 Sinocyclocheilus anshuiensis
TGTTCTCGAGTCGACAACTCACTGATTCAAATGATCCGTTTAGTGCGAGTCTCCAGTGAACTGAATTCACAAGTAAGAACCGGGAGATCTTGTGAGCGCGCGCGCGCGTCTGATGCTGTTAAAAGTAAGTTACTAATGTCGAATTTTAGGATTAATTATTGTAACTGAAAATCATATTTAGGTCAAAGCTGTCAGTTGTCTGTGAACTAAATCTGCTGTAAAGGGTGATCTGTTTAAGCCCACTGAAATGCTTGAATGCAGACACATTAACATCAGAGTCTCAATATTTTAGGTAAAAAAAAAATTTGAAGTAACACAGATTAAATAAAATAACTCATGCACATTCATTTCCCCGCTGCTCTAACGTTAGCAGTTTTACTAAAATACGATATGCATTTAGCCCTATGTGACGTCTGTTTTTATATTGTTTGTCAGCACACATAGCCTAAGTTACTATGTATCTGGATCCGAGTAGACAAATATAAATGTTTATTCATAACCATGCTAAAAATAAGTCAATGTTAGCTGATGCTAACTGTCCAGCTAACGAGCTTGCTGGTGCTAAATTGAGGTAATTTTTTTAAAATAAAGTCCAAATATTATAATTCAACCACCTAGTTGATTACATATAAAGTCCAAATATTTTTATTCAACCACCTAGATAGATTGCATCTGAGGGAAAAGAAAGCATGTGATGTTCAGAACATGGTAATTACAGTAATTATCAAAGTGGGAAGTGATGCCCTCTGGGGTGTCCCTCTAGGGTGCCAGGGGTGGTTTTATACCACAGACGAGGTTTGAGAAGAAAAAAATCATTATGAAAATATAATGATATTTTCCTTATTATATTCATTATTTCCTTATTGGTTATTTTGGTAAAATCCCAGGTATTTTGAGCAATAGGATTATAAAAAAATATATGCTAATATAAAATTAAATGATAAAAGTAGCCTATATAAAACTGCAAAATAAATATTCATCTATCAGTACTTTTTACTTAAGTACATAAAAAATCAAGTACTTTTGTACTTTCACTCGAGTAAAATTGAAAACTGAGTACTTTTACTTTTACTGGAGTAATATTTTATTATACGTATCTATACTTTTACTCAAGTACTTGATTTGTGTACTTCGTCCACCACTGGCTACTCGTAACCTTTGTACTTCCTCGCGTAAAGCAAAAAGTTCCTCCTGTTCCCTTTCCACACTCATATTTTAAACAAACAAACCCTCCTACACAGCCATATATATAAAATTTTAAAAAGAAAGAGAAAAAACAAAAACAAATTATTTGCAGTCACTGGCCTCTGGGTCCCCGCATGGTATGTCCGGGCAGTCACTCCTTTTCTGTTATCCCATGCCAGCCACTGTTTCTATTTCACCAATCATAATACAACAAAATAATACACAACAGTTCATATCACATTAAAACCTTGCCGACTACGCCAAAAATGTAGTATTGAAAGTATAAGTTGACTATGCCACCTCCTAATAAAGGCAGGAGGAGCCTCCACCAATCACAATACTCTATTACAAAGTATCAAAGTATCACAATTTTATTGTCCTAGCATGGACCGTCAAAGATTAAACCACCAAATAAAACATCTGTGTTGGTGTTTTAATAAAATCCATAAAAGTAGGAACTTCCTCTTCTCAAGATTGCAAGAAGGGTCGGGCCTGCTCTCATGCACTGCCATCTGTAAGGGACAGAAAAAGGAAAAAAAATAAAGCCCACAGCATGCACCCCAAACTCAAAAAACAACCTTTATTCACCACTGCAGTGCCAACCATCTGATACACACCACACAGCTTGTGCCACACCACCTGGATCACCTACACCAGAGGTGTCGATGCAGAGCCAGCACTGTACAAAACCACACAGCACACTGTAACAAACAAGAGGGGAGCAATACAACACAGATAACAAAAGACAAATAACACAAACAATATTTAATAATCAAATGAAATCAAATATCTAATAAAAAATATATATATAACACACCCACAAAATAAAACTTAAATACACAAGAAACAGTGAGTGGTCTGCCCTTTAGTGAAAGTACACTGCGGTAAACCACAGTTACCAAATCTTGGTGCTCAATCCCCAAACTAAACTCTAAATACAGAAGGAATACGGTTATTCAGCGCTCATACACAGCGATCAGCCCATAGGAGGTACCGCAACAGTAAATACTTGTCTGCCCCAATTCCCCCACAGTGAGTGGAAACACCGTCAATAAATCACCCTGTGTGGAAAGGTCTAAGAGGGGAAAAAAAAGGCTGCACATTGAGCACAACTTAAGTAACAAAGTAAACTCACCATACATTGACGTGACCGCTATTTATGCCTTCTTAGTCATTTGACTAGCTACTTATACCTGATGCTCATTACAAGCTATCCCCCTCCCACAATTATTTTGAAGAATTATGAATGTTTGAGGTGGTTATTAATGATTATTAATGCCTATTCCGTCTAACCTGAACAAAACTTGACTTTCATCAAAAGATCAAAATATTTGATTCTGTATTTAAGTGAAGGACCCTTTAGATACTTGGAAACTTTCCATTCATTAAAGGTTATAGTGGAAGTGTCAGACTCTGTTCCATGTTTTGTGTGTGTCCTGCTCCCCATGTGCCTTCCCATGCCCTTATTTGGTTAGTTTCCTGTTCCTGTCCTGATTAGTTTAGTTAATTTGTCCCAGGTGCCCTCGTGTGTGTGCAACGTGACAGGAAGGTTCTTTGGTTCATTAAAATGTTCTTCTTAAACAAGTGTTACCGCAGTTACCATAAATGATACCCCTGTTTTGGAACATTTATTTTTAGAAGTGTTTTTTTCTCTCATTTTCTCAAAAAATTAATTAATTAATTAAACAAAAAAGTTGTATCAAATGTACTTTTCAATAGGCCTTAATAATGACAAAAAGAATGGGTTACATCACCAATTTTCCCTGAAAGCATAGCATATCAATTACAAAAACCACATTATCCATCATAAGAGAGCATATAGTGTCTTAAGGAATCAAACCTGAGAGCGAAGTCTTTATGTATCTTTAAAGTATCTGTACATTTCGAATAAAACCGCATTACCTCGTACTTTAAAATACCCTCACCGATTAAGTAATATAAATTATTAGTCATTGACGAAGAGACCAAACACTCTCTCAAAAACCTAACGTACTGTAACTTAAATGTGAGAAAATAAAGATAGCTGGAAGTGTTCGCACCTGGCACAGCTTCAAGTATGCCACTGACTGGCTGTCCCTCCTGTATGCAAAGCTGAGCACATCTCATTCCGCACTGTCAGACGTCAGACTGATTTACAGGAAGCTACACTTGTACTCCAGCCGTATCTAAGGGAATAAAGTAACGTGTTAAAAGTGACATGCTATTAAAGGTATTGTTTGCAGATATTAACTATTTTAAACTTATTTAACGACGTATTTCTTGTATTGAGCGAATTTTGCCGAAATGCTTTAATGTTCATTGTGGATATGGTACTTTTCAATCAGGAAGGAAATGCAGGGCTGATACATCAAATGATCGTGTCACAGATTCAAGGAGACATAAAGATTCGTCTGCATCACTTCAGATTACTACAAGTTGCGTGTGTATCTTTAACACGGAAACGGGTTTTGTTTTTCCATCTTACCGAATTTTGCGTGTTCATTTTTTAAAATCTCTGTACGGAATACTTCATACATGACAACGTTATTTAAATCGTGAGTAAATGTACTACTATTACTATTTTATCTATTTTCCTGTTTTCATTTGGGAGTAATGATCAGCAACAGGGATGATTCAGGAAGGATTTTAACTTCGTTCAGTCATGCAAAAAAAATATTAAGGATGAAACTAACGTTTATATTAATGTTTAATCATGTTGAACACGACTATAAAAAAGTTAGATATATAAGGACAAATGAGACTTTGTTAGGTCTTTTAACTGAGAAATATTTTTAAAATCTACTTTAAAATGTATTCATTTTGGTTTCATGCATTAAAATTGATAGGCCTAATTAAAATAATATATATAAAAATTATTGACTCAAATATGTGACGTAACCATCAACTAAAAAGTAGGCCTACTTAAATACTTCATCTGCAAATGAGAGTAAACAATTATTATTTACTAATATTTATATTTTTAGATTTTTAAGATTTTATAGGGTATATGTCGAACATCACCTGACCAAACCCGGAAAACAGGTCTCATTGCTTCCGCTTGTCGGAGAACGTGTTAACAGCCGTATTAAATAATAGCGATATCTATGGACTTTTAAGATAATCAGTTAAACTAGCTAGCTGTTTTTATTGTTGACGTTTTATTCAATTTTTATATCTAAATGTGAAAAGAATAAAAATAAAAAAAACTTTTAGATATCAGTCCGCATATGTGGTGGACATTGGTTATGATCATCATTGGTATCTACTTTGAAGGCATCTTGAGTAAAACTGCTTCATATTTAACTAAGCATATGCAAAATGCTTGAACCGGAAGCGACGAGACCCGGTTAACAGAATACGGAAGTCTGTTGCGCATAACCCCTATTAAGTGAAAGTGAAAGTGAAAGTGAAAGTGAAGTGACATGTGGCAGTATGGTGACCCATATTTGGAATATGTGCTCTGCATTTAACCCATCCAAGCGCACACACACACACACACACACAGTAGTGAACACGCACCCGAGGCAGTGGGCAGCCATGTGCTGCGGCACCCGGGGAGCAGTTGGGGGTTCGGTGCCTTGCTCAAGGGTCTCACCTCAGTGGTGGTATTGAGGGTGGAAGAGAGCGCTGGTTATTCACTCCCCCCACCGACAATTCCTGCCCTCAAATTTTAACAGTGTGTGGAGATGCTGGGGAGCATCTCTTCTCTTCATCTCTTTAAGGCTCTTCTATCTGACCAGAACAAAACTTGCCTTTTTATGAAAAGATCAAAATATGTGATACTGTGGTATTTAAATGATCTTGACAAATAGCCATGATGAGCATCTAAAGGGGTCTTTTGTGCTTCATGGTTTTCTGTCCACATGACAGCAAAATAGCTTCCTGGTTACATAACTTGATTTGATGGAGAAAAAAAAATTCTCCAGATAATAATTAATTCAAACATAATTTAATTAACATTTAATTATTTATTTTTTTGTTACAAATAAAACCTGTAAAATAAAACTGTCCAAACTCGGTCCTGGAGGGCCAGTGTCCTGCAGAGTTTAGCTCCAACCCCAATTAAACCAACCTGCACCAGCTAATCGAGGTCTTACTAGGCATACTACAAACTTGCAGGCAGGTGTGTTGAGGCAAGTTGGAGTTAAACTCTACAGGATAGTGGCCCTCCTGGACCAAGTTTGGACACCCCTGGCTTTATAATTCAAGTATTTTTTATTGTTTTGACATTTCTTTGCTTTACTCCACAGGAACTAAAGCACAAATGGAAAAAGACAAAGTTAACGTGCTGCTTTTACTATTTATTGTCACTATTATTGGCCTGCTTTTTGTGCACATGGACAGTCATACATACATACAAGCTCCTCCAGCAATAAAAGCTCCTCTATCAAATAATACGTTCAAAATCCCAAAGGCTTTATATTCAATAACGCCCATCAAAGACTCAGAGCATTTCGTGGTGTCTGCGTTTATCGACCACAGACTTGATGGGGTCATTCGAGTCATCAGCATAATCAGCAGAAACCATCTTCAGCCACTTTACTGTGTTTACTGCAGCACTGAACAAGTCTGCAAAACTGTTCACACAGATGTCCAGATACACAGTGATCATTTTAGCTTCCCGTATGGTGCCTCAGATGTGATTTGTAAAGGTAAACACATGCAAGATGCAACTCGTGTCCTCATAACAACTGACAAGATAGATTCAGCCAACCTCAAAATGGAATATCTGCCAATAAAAAATAAGGTTGTACAAGAGACTTTCAAGTTTAACTTCACTGTGTGCATCTCCAACCTTTTTGGTGACTACAACAATGTACTGCAGTTTGCTCAATCAATGGAGATGTACAAGCTTCTGGGTGTACAGCATGTGGTCATCTATAAAACTAGTTGTGGACCAGACTTGGAAAAGCTCTTAAAACATTATGAAACCGAGGGGATGCTGGAGATCGTTCCATGGCCTATCGACCAGTTTCTAAACCCATCATCAGGCTGGAACATCAAGATTCACAAGGGTGACATCCATTATTATGGTCAGTTGGTAACACTCAACGAGTGCATTTACAGGCACATGTACCAATCCAAGTATGTTCTCCTGAATGACATTGATGAAATCATCATGCCTTACAAACACGCCAATTTACCATCTCTAATGGAGGACCTCCAGTCTGCTCAACCCACTATAGGGGTGTTCCTCATAGAGAACCACATATTCCCTAAAACACAGTTTGAGGAGAGTGGTAAATTCAAACGAGCAGAATGGAATAATATTCCTGGTGTTAATATCATGGAGCACATTTACAGAGAACCTGATCGAAAGAACATTTACAATCCCACAAAGATGATTGTCAACCCAAGGAAGGTGCAGCAAACTTCAGTGCATTCATCTTTGAAAAACACTGGAGGCAGTTTCCTTGTACCGTTTAATGTATGTAGGATTGTACATGTGAGAGTCCCACTGCAGGGGCATCTTACCAAAGAGCAACTCTTTGTAGACAAAAGAGTCTGGGACTTTGAGCAAGAACTGATACAGAACGTTGACCAGACTTTAAAACGTTCTGGTCTCCTGTAGGTTTCCAGTTGACATGTTTGTATAGTATCAATGTAAATATGCAAATATAACCAAAGCTGTACTTAAATTTTATATTTCCAATACTACATTGAAAATTACATATTTACTTAATAAAAACAGTCATAAAAATATGAATGTTGTTGCCACCAGCCCAACACAAGAGTGCTAGTCAGGTATGTTGAACTGACAAATAACATGCTATTTTGAAAATAATAATAATAATAAACTGGTAACTAAGATGTCAAAGCATGGGTATTTGTCAAATGATGGTAAGCCAATATTTCATGCATCAATTACAGTAAACAGTATAGTCGGGGAAGTCGTGGCCTAATGGTTAGAGAGTCGGACTCGTAACCCATAGGTTGTGGGTTCAAGTCTCGTACCGGCAGGGATTGTAGGTGGGGGGAGTGAATGTACAGCACTCTCTCCCACCTTCAATACCACGACTGAGGTGCTCTTGAGCAAGTTAGTATTACAAAAATATGCCTTGTTATACTGTAAGGATCTGATGAAAGAAAATACTCTCAATATGCATCACATTAAATAATTTAGTCAATTTTGTAATTCAGTTGTTTAGTCTTTCTGTGTGGTTTAAGGCAGTGCTTAATTTGTAAATGAAACATTGCAGGATCCAAATCAGCAGTTAAAAGCGAGCGGCAACCTCCCGCTCTCTCTCGTGAAGCCAACAAGGAAGGGTGCCGTGACCGACACTGACAATACAACTTCAGTTTTACCGGAACATTCAATGACGTCTCTAAACGGTGATGACACAACTATAAGAGCATTGTTCACAAGTTTCTGCATGGACCTAACTATACAGCCTAGGTTTTCAAGCCCTGGGTCAAAAATGGGTCGCCAGGATGATTTAAGGCAAATATGTGTGTTACATTATCAATAACAAAATTTGTTTCCATAAAAATAAAATACAATTCCGCAAACAAGTTCACGGAAAGGAAACCGAGAACCAAGATTGCAGAACGCGTATCCTATGAAGGTAGAATGACGTCAAAAAGATTTGCATACGCAGGGTAATATTTGTGGAAGTGTACATAAGACTGTAAGCGTAAATTAAATTTGCACGCAAGAGAAGCTTTGTAAAGGTGTCAAATCGCGTTTCAAGCGCAAGAAAAAAATATTTGCCCCATTTTACTGTTACTCGTAAGTGTAATTCATGTATTGTGAAACTGCAGCTTCATGCTAACGCAAA
>NW_015539914.1:50542-54105 GCF_001515605.1 Sinocyclocheilus anshuiensis
GTGGCCCGCCCTCCCCCTCACGCTTGCAAAACTCAGTTAGTGAGAGAATTGTGCCAAAATTGTAAGCGCAGAGAAAAGAAAGACGGAGCTGTACATATCGGTTTATTTCGGGAACTTTTTGCCCCACATGCACAACAAGTCATTTAGACATTTGCAACAGTTAGTTTTTTTACACATACAGATTGGTTCTACACAGTCAATCTGTTTTGCAGTTCTTTAAACTGTTGTTTTCGCTTGCAAATCACTGTTCACAGTCTTGCAGTGCTTTTGACCGACTTTTGGCGAAAAAAAACGTGCCAAAAGTGTAAGCGTGGAAAAATGGAAGTCAGAAGCATGCAGATCATATTTATTTTGCGTTAGCATGAAGCTGCAGTTTCACAATACATGAATTACACTTACGAGTAACAGTAAAATGCTGCAAATATTTTTTTCTTGCTCTTGAAACGCGATTGACACCTTTACAAAGCTTCTCTTGCACATGCAAATTTAATTTACGCTTACAGTCTTATGTACACTTCCACAACTCTTACCCTGCGTATGCAAATCTTTTTGACGTCATTTTACCTTCATAGTATCCTTTTTGTTTGCTTAATTACAAAAACACAAATGTTCTTTTTATTGCGAGTGTGCAAAAATAAAAGTAAACATTTACATTTAGTCATTTAGCAGATGCTTTTATCCAAAGCGACTTACAAATGAGGACAATGGAAGCAATCAAAATCAACAAAAGAGCAATGATATACAAGTGCTATAACAAGTCTCAGCTTAAGGTAATAGTATACGTAGCAAGTTTGTTATTATTATGTAGGCCTAATAAATAAAAAGAAAACAGATAGAATAGAAAAATAATAGAGCACGCTAGTGTTAGAGGCCTTTTTTGCTTTTGTTAATTGTATAATAGGCTAAATAAAAAGAAAAGAAATAGAATACAAAAAGAATAGAGAAGCTAGTGTTCGTTTTTATTTTTTTTATTTTTTTTTAACACTTTGCGGGTTGTCTTAATCTTATCTGTAGGACCAAAAATTGAGTATTTAATGCGCGCACACACACACCACATATTATAGCAATTCAACCATATCGCAGTCTGTTCATTATCAATAAAATACAGTCAGCCAAACATATAAATTTAAAGAGTCCATAGTAGCCTAACCGGTCTACAGCTGCTATTATGCTAAGCGCATTTTTGCGCATGTGAAGAGGATGATTTTTTTCCATGGATATGCAAACGCGCATGAAGCCTAGTCTACATTATAAATAATAGTTTAACATTGAAATACATTGCGAATATGGAAACATTGGATTTGTGCCGAATGAGAGAGGTACGTGAGCCCAACGGTACTTTCAGTTTTGCTTTGTTTTGGTTTCCTTAGCTTTATATTTTTTTTTATTCTTGATCTGTTGTGCATACAGTTACATTTAAATGGTTTGTTTTGGAGTGAGGGGAACTAGGCTATGATTATAGTGTTTATAATGTTTATGCATTATAATATTTCACTTGATTTGGTATTATTTCTGGTGTTTCTGATATTATTACACTCTCTCCAAACGTTCAGCTGCTCACAAAAGAGTGGAGAGAGTGGGTTAAGCAGTAGCACCAATCAACAAGAGCGATTTTGAATTTAAGAAAGCTGATTGGTCAATAATATGTTGAGGACCAATACATAATCTACAAATAATGCTCCAAATACATCTACATAGACCCGCAATCGCTCTGTCTCGTATGCACGCACGCACTGTCACGATATAATGCACTTAATGCCGGATCTTTAAAAACAAATACCGGAACGCAAAAATCCAAAATCTGACATTTTCCGGAACAGGATCCGGCAGGATCTGGCTCAAATTAAGCACTGGTTTAAGGCCTTCTCGTGTTCATTAAGATTTAATGTTCATTATGTTAGATGACTTTTCCTCTTTTTTTAAAATGCCCTTTGTAATACAGTCCAGGGTAGACTATCAAACAGAAACCAGAGAACAGAAACACTGGTGAAGCACTAGAAACAACCTATTGATATATTTGTTTATCCAAACTGCATATGACATTCAAGATAAGATAGTCATATCAAATGCAAACTTATTGCAATTATATGAGGAATATTGTGCTGTTTTTGGCATTTTGGCATTGTACGGCATGTTTCAGTGTATATTGTGTTGTGACCCAGTCACAGTTTAAATGAACCTGATGACCCTGATTACTGTACTCCATACAAATATGTGCCAATGCTAGTTCTCTTAAAAGTGAATCAATGGAACAGGCTTAACAGATTTTAAGTTTGAGAACATGTTTTGATGAATTTAGCTTCTAATCTGTTCAAATCTCTCTTCAACTAATCTAATCTCAAATAAATTAAAACTTCTCCTTTTGGAGCGTTAGGTGTGTGGTTCTTCTTAGTTCTCAGTGCCAGATCTTAGATGTAAATGCTCACTTGTAGTTACTGTGAAATTGTTTTTTTTTTTTTAAAGACGTTATATTTAAGCTTGGTTTCAGCTGAAGATGGGTCATAAGACACTCAGGACCGGGCAGCAGGACCAAGCTCATTATTGAGTATAAGTTTGTGTCTGATTTTCTGTAAAAGTCAAATACTTAATGTATCAAAAGTCATAGTCATATATCAAGTCATATATCAAACTACATACATTGTAGGGGTATAACCGGAAATTTGCAGTACGGGTCTTTTGGTTCAATTAGCCTACCCATGTGTAGCAAACAAAAAACAGGGTTGTTTTAACACTGCACATGCGGAATCATTAAACAGGAACTTAATTTGTATAGGTCATAAACCCCACCTTTTCCTTGTAATCTAATGGGATGTGAGAAAAATTAAATAATCAAATTACACTTCAAATACATTTTTTTCCAAAGATGATTTCCTTCATTTTAGGTAGTTCTAATCTTGCAGATGTATGTTCAAGTATTTGTTTTTCGAATAAGTTTGCTTTAATTAGTTATTTGATGCTATAAAAATGGAGTGTGGTGTCATGATTATGATTTTGTGATTGGGTCTGTGGGAGTTTGGGCAGGACTTTGATATGATCCACCTTACGATCACTACTGTGCAGACTCTGGCTCCAAATGAACCACTACTGTGCAGACTCTGGCTCCAAATGACGTCATTTTCGCAAGATGACAGTGGCCATGCTGAGAATGTTTTGGCTTCAACGGTTGTAACATGACAACACCTGCTGTGTCTTTTTAAAAACATAATTCAACATATAATACATAAAAAATGTAAAAACATGTAATCTATACCCATAGGAAAAAAAATCAAAAGTGAGATCTCTTTAACATCTCAAATATTTCTCCTAGACAGAAATGAGGTTACTTTAAGATCGAATGGAGATTTTTGCTTGAGTCTCCTGCTTCTCAAACTTGTCTCCTGAGACAGAAACCCTAACAATCTCACAATGGTCTCCTTTAAAGCTTTAAAAGAGATCTCAACAACATCACACACTGTGCTCAGATTTTTCTCCTTAGCTAGAGACTCTGGCTCTCTCACATTTGTCTCTTTTAAAGCGTTAGAAGAGATCTCAACAACATCACACACTGTGCTCAGATATTTCTC
>NW_015539914.1:54233-54638 GCF_001515605.1 Sinocyclocheilus anshuiensis
TGTGTAACCCACTTCTAGCCCAAATAACCTTGAATTTGGTTTCATGTCATTTTTTGGCAAAATAACTTGCGAGATGTATATTCCATCATGTAAGCAAAGTCAACAGCGTTTACAGGGTGTTTGGTTTCATTTCTTTGACATGTTCAATACGTAGCCTGTGCGTAGCCACGATTTAGCTTGTAGCACTGTAGTTTTTGGCCAGGCAGCGCATGAGATGGTTGATATCCCATCATGTTCGCAGTGTCAATAATATCTACAAAGATATACGTGTCATCTAATGACATGATCTATATGTAGCCACGATTTAGCTCTAAATTGGACGGGCTACGTGTAGTCTGCTTTTAGCCCACCCGGCGAAATCGAGGCAATCTGTGGTCTAATTTTAACGGCTTTGCTCTAGCCCCA
>NW_015539914.1:58117-58912 GCF_001515605.1 Sinocyclocheilus anshuiensis
AAAATATGGCAAGAATACTGGGACATAACTGATACTGGACGACATCTGTATAACATACAAAAACAAGTAGGCTTAAATAGTATTAGGCAGAGCAGGAATCCAAAGGAAGGAAAGATAATTACACGTCTTAGAATAGGTCATGCTGGTTTGAATTTTACATTACAGAGAATAGGAAAACACCCCACTGGTCTTTGCAACCACTGCAACACACAAGAGACAGTAAAACATATTTTATTAGATTGTAAAAGGTATGAAGAAGAAAGAAGGGAGTTAGAAACACAAGTTGGAAAACAAAACATGACAGTGGGAAATCTGCTAGGAAAAACAATGTCTAGGGAAATACATAGTCTCCTAATGAATTATTTGAAAAATACTGGGATAAGTGAAAGAATTTGATGGAGATATATAGGGGGGAAGGAGAAGGTATATATGTGTGTATATATATATATATGTATAAATTGTTTTTTTTTTCACCTCTCCTTGTCCTTTCTTTCAAAGTACTGCCCACACTCCAGTCTAGTAGGTGGCGGTAAATGCACCTTTCAGTTGGTTTGCCAACCGCCAATAACATTTAAAGAAGAAGAAGAAGAAGTGTCTTACCTTAGCTCCGCCCTGAGTGAGCTGTCATCAGTCCGCCATTGTGTTGACTCAGGTGCAGGGGAAGACAAGATGTCTCCGATTAAGCGATTGAGGTGCTTTATTGTTGGATGTAATAATGAATATAGCAATCGTCATTTACTCCCGACATCTGAGCTGCTGAAGACGCAGAGGATTAACGTTACTTTCGCTTTGAAG
>NW_015539914.1:59140-65500 GCF_001515605.1 Sinocyclocheilus anshuiensis
TTGTGTTCAGAGGATTAATTGCAAAAGTTAATAGAGTAAAAGTTTTATCATTTGTATGTGTTTACAAACTCAATCGATTTTAAAACAGTGCAAGAAGAGGCGAAAGAGCAAACAACAGAACAAACACAGCTTTGACATAGATTAATCCATATTTTATGAAGTCAGTTGTGCCAGACAATTTTGGAGGCAGAGACAGATTGTGGGGAACACTATAGGGAAAAAACGAAACTGTTGGACTAAAGAGTTTTAAAGGGTTAGTGATGGAAAACTTGCAGGTCAATGGGCATCAATGTTTAAGGTTGGTAAACACGCGTACACTAATGTCAAACTTTGTCCGCAATTGTTAACCACCTCAATCTGTATGATATTTTAGGGTTTAAAAAAAATTCCGTCATGTCCAAATTCAACATGAAGGGGGGTGGTCCGCTGCAGAAAGAGGCATGTATAACATTTTATTTTGTCATTAATTCTTTTTGTATTTTTATCATTTTGTATTGTCTTAAGTTGTCCAAGTTGTTAAAAATTTTATTTTTCTTAATAAAAGCTGTATGTATGGATTGCCATTTTGTTGTCTATTAGATGTATATATGTAGTCGTTTAATAGCGGTCTAATTGATGACTAGTCTATTCCTGGGCTATGATTGGACGTCTATTAGATTTTCACTGACAGCACAAATTTAGCCTCGTTTTAGACTAGACGCATATTCACCGTCTATTAGACGTATATATGTCGTCGTTTAGTAGCCATCTAATTGATGATTAGCCTATAAATGGGCTATGATTAGACGTCTATTAGATTTTCACTGACGGCCCAAATTTAGCCTCGTTTTAGCCTAGACGTCTAGGCTATATTTAGACGTCTAATAGACGTCTTTTACACGCAAAATTGCTTGCTGGGAAGCTTCTGTTTGAAAAGAGCGTTCATGTGTATGTGTATATGTGTGTGTTGTGTGGTTTCCACAAAGAAATGTAGAAAACAAAAGATTACAACACTGTAGAACATCGCTGAATTAAATTAGCCTATACACGTTACAAATCACATTTCTTATCAATATACATTTAATGATTAACAATAAAGATTAATAATAAGGAAAAGAAGCACATTACAAATAGTCGTTGAAGCCCGTCCTACTGTAGATAAACAGAACATCCTCGCTTATTAACTAACAATCATGTACCTCAAAGAAGCACATAAAGATATAGGTGCAAACAGAATACAGTGACAACCTTGGTTTTAATAAGCAGTTATTTTATGACACAGAACGCGTTGGTGAAACTCATGCATCTAGCAAGAACTTAATACACAAAACAGTCATATTGATTCAAGCATTTAACATTTATGAATTAATTAAATGTCAGTAATGAACAATACTGCACAAATTATAGCAATCACGAGGAAGGTCCTATTCTATCCCAAACGCGTACAGTAAGGTGGATACAGTATAGCCTACAACACCCCATCAGTTATATTCAGGTCAATAGTGCCACCTGTTGGCGCAGTTTTGTAACTTGGAGAACAACTTTTGTTAGCCTATGTCGAGATCACGAGAAAATCAAGTCGTTAAAACGAGAAAACAACTCTCGTTATGTCGAGATCACGAGAAAATTAAGTCGTGATAAAAATAATAATGCACGGCCGCTTAGAGCTTCCGTAGGGCCCTCCATCACAGGAGGCGCTAAAAGTGAAATTTAGCAAAATGTCTAAAACTGCTTACTGCACCTGTAACTGTTATAATGCATAAATGTTGCGGTTATGCTGTGTTTTTAGGACTCACCATGGACTGTTAGTCTAAAGGTGCGATCTACTTGACCTGCAATGTTGGACAGGTGTACACCCCGCCATCAGCCACCTAGGGAATGTCAGAAACCATGTCAACAAAGCAATAACTGCTTATTTACACATTTACACTTAAAGTTACACTATTGTTCAAAAGTTTTGCTTTTTAAGGACGTTTTTTATGTTCCCCCTGGCTGCATTTATTTAATCAAAAATACTGTTCAAATATTAATATTGTGAAATATTACAAAATAAAATAACTGTTTTGTATTTTAATATATTTAAAAAATAATAATAATTTATCTGAATTTTAAGAAGCTATTACTCCAGTATTCAGTGTCACACACAGCTGTGCTTAATATGTTTGTGTCTATTTTGTCAGGATTCTTTGATGAATAGAAAGTTCAAAAGAACAGCATTTATTTGAAAAACAACCCATTTGTAACATTATAAATGTCATTACAGTCGCTTTTGAACAATTTAATGTTTCCTTGCAAAATACAAGTTTCTTTAAAAAAAAAATAATGACCCCAAAACTGAACAGTAGTGTAAAAGCTATGTAACTTCAAGTTGTCTATATGTGGGAGCATTTGCAAATCTTCTATAAAACATCTTAAGTTTTTTCATTGCTTTCCTACCTGCACCCCAACTATCTCAAGCTGCTGGTGTTCTATCCTCAAACCATTGCCAGCAGCCAGCTGAAGTCCATTACGATACCATGTGACCTCTGGTTCAGGGATCCCAGTGGCTTCACAACGCAGAATAAGCGATGACCCAACCTGAGGTGTCATAACCTCTGACTCTGATTCAAGACGTGGCACCAGAGTAGGCAGGGCTAGAAAGGGCCAAATCAAAAAGTGTAAATTGCTATATTAATCTGCTGATATAGTTAATTAACAAAAATGCCCATAGTCCTCTAACTGTAGACAGTAAGGAGAATGCTCTTCTGGTCTTGTCCGGCTGAGTTTGTGGCTGTACAGACACTGGCCAGCATCCTGCTGCCCAGCCCTGGGAAGCTGCAGCATCTGACCACCTTTGGACAGGATGATGGCACATTACATACATGAATACATGCTTCACAAAGCATTATTGATACACACAGAGAATTATATTTAGACTGCAAATCACCTGGCAGTATGTGGATGCCAGTGCTGAACTTCAGCACCTGCCCATCTTTGGTCCAGATGATGTCAGCAGGTGGGTACGCCTGCACATCACACAGCAGAGAGATCATGTGACCCTCCACCACACTCATATCCTCCTCTCGGCAGCCCACAGTCCTTGGTGGAACTATGAAAAATACATGCTGTATTGACAGTGTATTACACAAAAACTAGTTAGTTATGCTATTACACTCATTTATTTGACAATTGTAAAACAACATTATGAAATAATATTACAATTTAAAATAACTTCATATATTTGAAAAACTAATTTATTCCTGTGATGGCAAAGCTTAATTTTCAGCAGCCATTACTCCAGTCTTCAGTGTCACATGATCCTTCAGAAAACATTCTAATATGCTGATTTGCTGAAAACATTTCTTATCAATGTTGAAAACAGTTGTGCTGTTTGATATTTTTATCGAAACCATGATATTTGTATATATTTATTATATATTTATATTTATTTCACGATTCATTGCTAAATAGAACATTTAAAAGTACAGCATTTATTTTAAATATAAATATTTTGTATCATTATAAAAGTTTGTCTTACAGTCACTTTTGATCAATTTAATGTGTTCTTGATGAATTCAAGTATTAATTTCTTTAAAAAAAAAAAAAACTCCTTGCAGACCTCCAATTTTTGAATGGTACTTTACATAATAAATACACTTTACAAGTTACAAATCTAAAAGATAAGGATTTTTAAACATTTTTCCAATTCCAAGTGAATCGCTAATGAATCTTTCAGACTGATCTATGAAATGTTTGATGATTGATTAGAAATTAGAACGGACTCAAAAAATGATTTGCTCACAAATTAAACACAACTATGGCCTGAAAGTGCAAGTTTTTTTTTTAACCCAATATTGCCAAATATATAGCCTATGAAATATTTCAGAGAAGAACATAACTATTAATCATTAATGAAATTTCCATTAATTTTTGCAGGACTTTAATATGTTAATACTTTTCATGATATTTTTAGGGCTGAAAAACACAATTCCTTGATGTTTCCTGGTTTTCCATGATTGTGGGAACACTGTCAGTTGCTCCTACCTTGCACAGACAAGCTGTAGAATCTCTCGACAGCTCCAGCCTTATTCTCCGCCACACACTGATAACTGGCCGCATCTGACACCTGTGCATTCAGTATCTACAGAGACACACAGAGGAGTTATATAAGGTGTGGCACTCAAAGTCTTTGTATTAACTATGTAAGAATACTTTATATTATGTTTAATTAGGAGAGAATTGGGGTAAAACTCTTATGTTTCTGGGCTTATGACCGTCACCTCCAGCCGTTTTCCATCCTCTAGTATCTGATGGTGTGGGCCGCTGTAGAGGGGCAGACCATCCTTCAGCCAAGATACAGATGGAGTGGGGTTTCCTGTGACATCACAGTGCAGTGATACAGTCGAGTTGACCACAGCTTCCACGTCCTGCATGAACTCATCAGTCTGGCCATCAATCAAAGGAGGAACTATGCAAAATGCAAAATTAGTCACGCTTATGCAGACCATTCATTCTCATTATTAATAAAGTTGACAAATAAAGTTTAATAATTTGAATGCCATAGAGATCTGCCTGTTGGATGTACTTCCTTACCCAACATCTCCAGGTCATAGTGCATTTTGTCCTCTCAAGCTTCATTCACAGTCTGGCAGGTGTATTTCCCAGCATCCTCAAGCTGTATCTGTGGGATCTGCAGGACGTGCCCTCCTGAAGAGAATCACACAAACAAAAATATACTTCTTATACTATGTATACTTTATAGTATTTGCCAATATTTTATCTTTAAGTGCAAGACTGATTGCATTGTTTGTTTTTAACTACAATAACTAAGAACCATGGTGTTCGCATGGTAATACCAAGTTTTTTGGACATGTACTGGACATTCTAATACATATACAAATACATACTGTCACAGTTACGTTCAGTTTGAGTTTGTTTTGTCTTTGCTTTCTCCCTGCCTGTCAGTTACGTTATTTGTTACCTTGGTTACTGATTTGATTAGTCGTTCTATTCAGCTGTGTCCTAATTAGTTCCCTTTGTTTGTTCCGTGTATTTAAGTCCTTGTGTATCATTTGAGTTTTGTCCAGTCTCGTCAGTGTTTCATGGTTGTTACTTTGCCTGTCTTCTGAGTTTCATGTAGTGGATTATTCATTAAAGACTTTTGGAATCATATCTTCATACGACAGTTGCGTGACACATTCACTTTCCTTAAAAAGTGTGGGGTCAGTATGATTTTGAAAACCAAATGAATAAAAATAATTAAAGGGGTCATATGATGCGATTTCAATTTTTCCTTTCTCTTTGGAGTGTTACAAGCTCTTGGTGCATAAAGAAGATCTGTAAAGTTGCAAAGACTAAAGTCTCAAATCCAAAGAGATATTCTTTATAAAAGTTAAGAGTCAGCCACACCTACCTAAAACGGCTCGTTCTAACACGCCCCCACATATCTACATCACTATGTGGAAATATTAGCATAATGCCGCCCAAATGTGCACGCAAAGAAAGAAGGCGTGGTTTCAGGAACAGCAGAAGCAAAAATGTCAATAAATTCAAAGAGACAATGATTGTAAAAAAAAATAATGTAAATTAAGGAAGAAGAAAAAAAAAACCTAAATAAATCAACAAAAAAATATGAACTATATACAGAGGGGTATTGAGAACAAATCCATATCTCTAACTACAAAATAAGTGCAAAGGTCCTTAAAAAGGATAAAGTTTCAAGGCTTTACAACAATCTATAGTCTTTTTTGCTTTAGAGTTCCTTACATCTTCCATCACTTTAAGATACTGACAGAGCTCAAATTTAAATGGTAAAAAACTAGGTGTACTCTTTGACCATCGACATTTATGAATGTGATATTTCCCTAATATAATAAACAAATTAAGAACAAAATATAATATAAATAAATATATTACGAAACAAAATATCATAATAAAATAAAACATTCTTATCTTCTAAAGTAATGTCAATTCCCGAAATCTCTTCAAAGAAGATCTTAAAATCACACCAGAATAATTTAGTACAAATACAATCAAAAAAAAGATGGCATATACTTTCATCATTCAAATTACAAAACACACATTTCAAATCAATATCCTTCTTAAATCTTTTAATAACCTCATTTACTGGATAAATACAATGAATAATTTTAAATGAAACCTCGCAAATTGATGACAGTATCTCCTGGAGATCATAAAAGCCTCCTCCCAGTTAATGTCCTGGAAGCGGGAATTCCAAAAACTTTTAGCTGGGGGTATCCTAAAAGGCCGACAAATCTGTTTAAGAAAATTATTATTGCATTTTTTATCAAGAATACTTATACCATCTAACTTTAAATTTAAGTCACTAGTTATATTCAAATCAAAAGCATCAGCAGCCCGCAGCAAATGAAGAAGACCAGA
>NW_015539914.1:65512-89303 GCF_001515605.1 Sinocyclocheilus anshuiensis
ATACACAAAATAATGATCTTTAAAAAAGCATCATATGACCCCTTTAATGCTTTATTTAGTGACAATTCACATACAAATTGACAATACAAGCAAAAAAGTCAAATTCAAAAAGACAATGATTGTAAAAAAAATAATGCAAATTAAGGAAAGAAGAAGAAGAAAAAAAACTAAAATCAACAAAAAAATAAGAACTTTATACAGAGGGGTATTGAGAACAAATCCATATCTCTAACTACAAAATAAGTGCAAAGGTCCTTAAAAAGGATAAAGTTTCAAGGCTTTACAACAATCTATAGTCTTTTTTGCTTTAGAGTTCCTTACACCTTCCATCACTTTAAGATACTGACAGAGCTCAAATTTAAATGGTAAAAAACTAGGTGTACTCTTTGACCATCGACATTTATGAATGTGATATTTCCCTAATATAATAAACAAATTAAGAACAAAATATAATTTCTTCTCTAAAGGCTTATCATAATAAAATAAAACATTCTTATCTTCTAAAGTAATGTCAATTCCCGAAATCTCTTCAAAGAAGATCTTAAAATCACACCAGAATAATTTAGTACAAATACAATAAAAAAAAAAGATGGCATATACTTTCATCATTCAAATTACAAAACACACATTTCAAATCAATATCCAGACTGCACTTGTCAAAGGAGGGGGCTTTGTTGAAAACTAAAGAGAGCGCGTTTGAGAGAGGCGGGGCATGGAGGACCTACAATAATGTACAGTATTTGAAAAATAATGTGTTTTTTGAACATTAAAGCATGTCAACATATTCTGTTACACCAAATACACCAAATAATGAACTTTAAAAATAGCATCATATGACCCTTTTAATACTTTTATTAAGCAAGGATGCATTACATTGATCAAAAGTGATAGTGAAGACATTTATAATGTTAAAAAAGAATTCTATTTTGAATAAATATGCTGTTCTTTTGAACTTTATATTCATCAAACAATACTGAAAAAAGTATCATGGTTTCCACAAAAATATTAAACAGCACAACTATTTTTAACATTTTAACATCATAAAAATATGTTTCTTGAGCAACAAATCAGCATATCAAAATGATTTCTGGAGGATCATGTGAGACTGAAGACTGGAGTAATAATGCAGAAATTTCAGCTTTGCACTCAGGAATAAATTACATTCTAAGATATATTTAAAATATATAAAACAATAAACAGTTATTTCAAATTGTAACAATATTTCACCCTATTACTGTTTAATAAGGCTTATTTACAGACTCATGGCACAAAAAGAATGCTTCACTCCACTCACCAGGTAACAACACAACTCCATCTGAGCTGGTAAGTTGCCTGCCTTGTTGCCTGTCTGTACCAACTGAGTCGAGGAGGAGGAATAGCATTGCTCTCGCAGGACAGACTGATAGAGTGTCCAAGTACCACCTCTCGTCTTTCAACCATCCCTTCAGTGCTGTCAGGGTCCTCTTCATCTCCTTCTCTCTCCCCCAGTGAGAAACCAGCAGCACCATTTATTACCCGGTGAAAGATTAAAGGAACTGAGGAGGTAGTTCAAGAAGCAATCATTAATGAATAATGTAAAAAACTGAAGTTAATGTGTGTATAATTTGCACTGACCCTGTATAGTAAGGTGCAAATCTCTCTTGTCCTCTCCAGCAGAATTGGTAACCACACATGTGTACTGGTCCTCATGAGACAGCATGGCATTCTCGATGAGGAGCATGTGACTGTTCACTCTCAGACCGGTGTGTGTATTCCCATTTAATAGCTGTGGAACATAAATAGAGACTGTTTCAATATGACTATTTAATTCATTACTCCTCAAAAGTTGAAGAGCCCAGGGACGATTTCAGGCCCAGTCCTGGACATGAGCTGCTGTGGCTCAGAGGAATATTTCTTGCTATTATTTTAATTTCTTGATTAATTTGTTGAATTAATTTTAACTAGACAATCAAAGAAGAAAACAAAGAAGAACACTTTGATTTGATTGGCTGAACAACAGTACAAAAAAGGGACTTAATGAGTGAAATTCATTCAAACGCGCTGATTTATTCAGGAATTGAATCATTGAATCATTGAGTCATTGAATCATTAATTCAACCAATACATAAAAAATGCTGCTTATGCAGATCCACAATTGTATGTTGTTCAGAGACTTGATTGTTTAGTTTGGAACTATTTTCATTGGAGGAACAAAAATACACAAATTAACTCGCAATATTGTGTTTAAAACGTAAGTGACTCATTAACTTTGAGTTTATTCATTAACTGTTGCAAAACATGCAATATGACACTCACAATCATGCAGTACGGTCTACATAACTATGGAACAACCTGAGAGACACAAAACAGATATATGGACCTGTCCGTCTTTAAACCATTGTGTGACAGGTTCTGGAAAGCCTTTGGCCAGGCATGACAAGGTCAATGTCCCATTAATTCTCACTTTCTCTTCTCTTCTGCCAAAGCTGAAAGTCATAGAATCCCCCTCAATCTGTGGAGGTACTGAAGAAATGGCACAGCATTAATCTTTGACAAAAACAAACAACCTTTAGCTATGTAAATCGCACTACATTGCTTTCCTACCCATAATTCTTAGTGTGTGGTGCCTGTGCGCTGTTCCAGCGGGGTTGGTTGCTCGGCATGTGTAGGTGCCTGCATCCTCACCACGCGCCGCGGCCACAAGCAAAGACTGTCCACCCTGTGTGTACATGAGCTGAGGGCTGGACACAATGGGCTGGTTGTCCTTTAGCCAGGTGATAGTGGGAAGTGGGATCCCCTCAACTTCATAGTGTAGAACAGCAGAGAAGCCCAGAATAACAGTTATCTCTGAATTCTCACCGGCGTCACGAATCATGGGAGCAGCTGTGAAAAGACAGAGAATAGAGATTGGATAAGAACTGGATGATTGTAAAGATGAAGAAAATGTGGGTGTTTTGAAAACTGTTTACTGAGATTGGGAATTGAGAAATTTCTCAATTTCTCAATTTCTCAAATTATATGAAAAGATATAAATATATATAGGAACCAATTGGGAAGAAGATTCAAATGTCACTTTTTAGTAAATCAAATGCATTCAGAACAACCAATATAGTCAGTTTCTTGAACAAATAACTCTTATGAGCCGGCTCTTTTTTGTGAATCAAAAACATACAGTGCAACTAGTAGAGTTTGATTCCCAAATGAATGACTCTAATGATATTGTTCATTTAGTGAATCAAAACCATACACTACAATCAGTCTGGTCTTATTATTCAAAGAATCAGTCTTATGATACATTTTCTAGTAAAACAAAGCCATAGAGCACAAACAATGTAGTCTGATTCTTGAACAAGTGTCTCTTATTATGCAGGTCTTATTATTGAATCAAAATCAGAGCACAAGCAGTGTAGTCCAATTCTTGAACAAATGACTCTTATTATTCAGTTCTTTTTTAGGGAATCAAAACTATACAGCACAACCAGTATAATCAAATTCTTGAATATTGACTCTTATGATTCAGTTAGTATTAGTGAATCAAAACAATACAGCACAAACAGTGTAGTCTGATTCCCAAATGAATGACTCTTATAATTCGGTTATTTTTAATGAGTCAAACACATATGGCTTATAACTTACTGTGTAATGCTGTTTTTAAGGCTTGCGGAAATTCATTACATAATCAAGGAAACGGTAATTGGAATTGGAACCAGAATTGTTCAATTCCTTATGATTCTCATCCCTACTGTTTACCTTGTACATTCAGCCTGAACTGCCGTGTCTGAGTCCCAGCGTTGTTACTGGCCATACACTGATACAGGCCACGATCCCTCGGCCTGACAGACTTCACCCTCAACCCCTGTCCCTTCTCCAAACTTCACATGAGGGTCTCCATTAGGAGATAAAACCCTGAGAGGGGGTTTGAAGAGCACACATGAGCACAGAAGCTGGAAGACAGGCGCATGTGATTGCATATGTCATTGACTCACTCTCCATCATGACTCCATTCCACTGTAGGCAGTGGGCGGCCACTAACTCTGCACTGCATGTCCACTTCCTGCCCTGCCATGACAGTCAGTTCCTGCACTCCTGAGGTACCTGCAATTACTGGTGGAGCTAAATGTAGACACCAGGACATAAGAATAAATAAGAAATAAACTACAGGGCAGACTTACACTACGATCACTCTAACAGCATTGCTAACAACAATCAAAAAACAAATTAAAGGGATTTGTATCAAATGTTACAAGCAAAATACAGAAACAAAGCCTAATATTTAGCCTTTGTTCTGTACACTTTGTTATATTTCACCTTGTACTTCAATAGTATACTCCCTCCTGGCTTCCCCAGCAGAGTTCTGGGCAGTGCAGGAAAAGTGGCAACACGGTAAATCTTTAAAAAGCATTTTTCCATTCTGCAGATACACCCCTGGGGTCTCCAGTACCTAGAACACATAGTGGGTAATTGATTTCCAAGAGTAGATTGAATTGTGATGAATTTCATGGCCACTAGGTGGCACTAAGTTACCATTACGCTAGAGGAGTGCCATACAGGTAGTAAAATAAAATAAAATAAAATAAAATGCCCCAGGCAACCATTTTAATACATCACACTAGATATATGTTTCTCACATTGCTCTGCAGTAAAATGAATATTCCATGTTAATTAAAAAAATTATTGGGCAAGTAGCTGTGTAATAATCAGGATAATCAATCCACTTTATAATGGGGTTTTGATAATCCTGTTGGGTTCTATTTTGCGATAATGACAGGATGACTGTACATTATTTGCTACATAACACAATGTTTATGAAAAATCACCATGCATGGTGATGGTTGGGGTTGGGATACCGAAAGCATAACATCAGACTCATTATAAAAAGAGTCTTGTGTGCGTGCGTTCCTTGGGTGGGGTCATGTCTTTCAGTGCAAGCCAGATTAAATGGATCAATCTGAAAAGGACAGACTTCCTCACTCCTACACTTTTTGGCACATGTCTTCTTTATCTAACATACCTGTAGGACTGAGAAATTCTGCTGTAAGAAAACAGTGTGTGTTCTATATGGATGTAAACAAAATTGAATGTATGTGCGACTAACAGCATCAAACTGAACGGCTAAAATTATGATTGTTTGCAAACAAACAGAAATCATTATGATGTGCAGTCGTTCTCAGCTAGAGGCCCGGGGTTCACTAAGTCCTAAAATGATTTAAGTTTGGTTATATTAACATAATTAAAATGCATTAAAATACATACATACATATATATAAAAATGAATGAATTGATTGATTAATTAATTAATTTGGGATTTGGGTTAATATGATTTTATTATTATAATTTTTTAAATTTTGTGTTTGTTAAGCAAGGACGTATTACATCGATCAAAAGTGACAATAAAGCATTTCTATTTTCGTTTACAAAGATGTCCATTTCAAATAAACGCTATTATTTTGAACTTTTTATTCATAATAGAATTCTAAGAAAAAAAGTATCACGGTTTCCACTAAAATATTAAGCAGCACAACTGTTTTCAACATTGATAATAAGAAGAAATGCTTCTCGAGCAGCAAGTCAGCATATTAGAATGATTTCTGAAGGATCATGTGACACTGAAGACTAAAGTAATGGCTGCTGAAAATACAGTTTTACAATCACAGGAATAAATTACATTTCAAAATATATTTTAAAATATAAACAGTTGTTTTAATAATATTGCACAAGATTGTACTGTACTGTATTTTTTGATCAAATAAATATAGCCTTAGTGAGCTTTCTTATCCCAAACTTTTAGGGTAAAGTTCAATCATAACACAGCATGTATAAATCAACTGTAAAAGTCGTGTTTGTGTTAGCTCATTTCCTATGAAGTGTGATTATTAGGCACGTCACTTTATTTTACAGACAAGCACTTTTGCCAGAGCCTAATGATTACCGTCATCCGCCACCAAACATGCACGACAGGACAGCCATTTGCACTTATTTACTGTCATATCTGTATTAAGTACCTCTCATTAAGTGCTACACAGATGTCTGAGTTCTCAGTCGTCATAACAACATAGAGATACAACACAAACGCAAGAAAGCAAACAGCAATTCAACACAATTTCCACTTAATAGTAAGGATGACTTGACCATCTTTGCTCTGATTCAAGACAGACTGATAACTGCCTTTTCTAGCTAAAAACCACCCTTCAAACCCTTTCTTCCCCTGTACTCTCGCTCTTATGCCTCTTCCTCTCCGCCTGCAACAGTCCCTAATTAGGATTCCTCTCCCAGTGGGCCATTGCATGCAGGAAAGCAGATGTGGCCCTCAGAGACATAGGAGAAGAGTAGTGTTCCAGCTGTTGCACACACACATACACACACATCATGTCATATCTGCGACATGCAGGGTTGCCATGGCAGGTTTCCATCAAAACAACACCTATTAGCTTACAGTGTGCACGGGAAGAGCTGGGTATGTATCACAGTAGTGCGTTTCATAAACAGACACAAATTCACACTAAACACCAATCCCAGCAAGTGAAGGCATTTGATTTCCTTTCCAGGTCTGTTTATGTGAAACAAGCTGTTAAACCTGCGCAAAGTGTTACCGAATGAGGATGTTGCCAGCTGCCAAAATGAGGCGGCAGTGAGAAAAGAGACCATATGGTGACAGACAGCGAGAAAAAACAAAACTCCCAAAGACAGCTTTCAGTACAGCTTTTATCACATCACACTCTCACACATATGCTTGTTTACATATACTGTACATATCTATACTTTTTGCTATTATAGATTTATTAATTGCTAAAATTATTTAAATACACTACCGTTCAAACGTTTGGGGTCAGTAAGATTTAAAAGTAATACTTATATTCTGCAGGGATGCATATTTTTGAATTTCTATTTCCAATAAATGTTTAAACCTACATTGAATTGTAGGTGAGTGAAACATTGCCAGCTGGGTTAGTAGCAGAACAGGTGTAGAATTTACTGTCTATCAGCCTGACATCACTAATCTTCAGAGAACCAGACGGCAGAACGGCGAACCTGCATAAGAAAAGGTCAAAGATCAGGCTGCGAGGTCAAAAGAGACATGTTTTAGAGTGAGTGTATCTGTTAAAGAGTACGTGTGGTGTATATGAATGAATGGTCTTGTGTATATGCACACAAGCTGGTATCTAACTTGCGCAATTGAAACCAATCAAGAAAATCAGCTTGGTTTCATTTGGACCGTAATCTTTTGAACTTTTGCATAGCAATTTTATTATGGCAACCTAAATACAAATACAACTAATAAATATGAAAGGAAGCTACAAGCTACTATATTCAACAAACCCCATTTGGGACAAAGTACTTCGCCTCCCACTTTTTCTCACAAGTCTTGCACATGTGGACTAACACGGAGATCACTAAATAGTGGGTCGCGGCCAAGATTAATACCCAAGATTGACTTCACAAGATCACACATCATTTCTAATGAATTAACATAATTCTAAAAGTTTTGATTTATAAAGAAGCTGAGCAAACACACTCATGTGAACACAGGTGTTATTATAATGAAGCATTTGATTTATGCTAAAAAATATTTAGATTTTTTTTTTTTTTTTTCTGATTATATGCTAGACTAAGCAACAGTCTTCTAGAGATAATTCTGACTTATTATTATTATTATTATTTAAGGTATTATGGCTGCCAACTTGAAAATGTACAGTGTATATTTCTGAAAGAGCATCAGTTTCAGAGGGACTTTCTTTTTTCTCTTTTTTTAAAGTAGTATTATGGCTACCAACTTGAACGTTTACAGTGAATATTTCTGAAAAAAGCATCCGTTTTGGAGTGATCGTTTCTTCCCTTCTTTGAGTTTGTGTGTGCATGTGTGTGATTGTGTGTGTGTTTTACAAAGCATTATGGCTGCTAACTTGAAAAAGTACAATGAATATTTCTGAAATAACATACACTCTAAAAATGCTGGGTTAAAAAGGGACAAACCCAGCAGTTGGGTTGTTTTGACCCAGTGGTTGGGTCAAAACAACCCAATAGCTGGGTTTGTCCCTTTTCAACCCAGCGCTGGGTTATATTTAACCCAGCATTTTTTAGAGTGTAAGTTTGGAGTTTCTTTTGTCCTTTTTCTCTTTATTTTCTTTCTTTTTTCTTTTTTTATTAAGCCTTAAGGCTGCCAACTTGGAAATTTTTGAATGAATATTTCTGAAAGTGACTTGTTTCTTACATTCTTTTTATTTTTGCAAAGCATTATGGCTGTCAAAATTTACAGTAAACATTCAGGAAATGCACACTGCTTTTTGTATTTCTCTGCCATACAATATACTAGCACCTAAAACATGACTGTAACTTTGGAGATTGGATCTGCTGAATACCTGTGGTTTGATGTTAATTAATTGTACATAATTACAAAATTGTCTTTTTAGGTTTAGGTTCAAACTCACCAAACAAATTCCAACAAGCAACAAATTCTAGTTGGATCAGTGTGTTAACCCTGTTGGGACCCTGTCTGTAGAAACACATGTGCATGCTGGCGAAACTGGACTCTGGGTAATTAGGGTAATCAAGAGTGCTAGAATGGACCAGAAAGAGAAAGAGAAAGTGAAAGAGAAAGAGGAGAAAAAAGCTAAAAAAAATCCTTTAAAAAAAACAGTTCACAGTTGTTATTCTCGTCAGGAAGACTGAGATGTCGACATGCTGTTTTATGAGACAGGAAGCTCCTGCAGACTCAAACATTATGCAGGCTACACTTTTTCCTTTGTGACTATCACTCAAAACACACACACACACACTCACTCACTCACTCACTCAATCATTCACATGTCTCATTCCTTGCTTTACCAGGAATACAGTGTCTCAACGTTCCAGTAATTCCCTGCTTTCACAGATAGACCACATTACCTAATCCTAAAGCTGTCATCCATACATCCCTGCAGTACCTATCTGCTGCATCCCACTGACTAATGCCATCAACATGCTCCAGCACCTACTAAAAAATCCCAGCATGCTTCTCATTCTGATCCCTACACCTCCAGCCCCACTGCCATCATCAGTTTACTGAGCAAATACATCAACCTCAACATAATGAACTTCACGTCTGTTTTCCACTGAACCTCATGTGATTTTACACCTTGAATCTCTAGTAGGTACACTCTAAAAAATACTGGGTTGTTTCAACCCAATGTTGGGTCAAATATGGACTAACCCAACTGTTGGGTTAAATTTTGGTTACATTTTTAAATTAACTTTTTAACCCAACAGTTGGGTTAGTCCATATTTGACCCAACATTGGGTTGAAACAACCCAGCATTTTTTAGAGTGTATGAATCCACAGGACCTTCATAATGACTGGGAATAAAAAAATAAATAAATAAAAAAAACTTGTCTTCATCACATGCTTTTACATGTTTTTGGCCAGATCTTAATTTGATTAAGCA
The DNA here is from genome assembly GCF_001515605.1 of Sinocyclocheilus anshuiensis. Lineage (NCBI taxonomy): Eukaryota > Metazoa > Chordata > Actinopteri > Cypriniformes > Cyprinidae > Sinocyclocheilus > Sinocyclocheilus anshuiensis. The sequence continues at coordinate 74,911 of NW_015539914.1, forward strand.
AAAAACATTAAACATGTGTGGCATAATGTTGATTACCACCTAAAATAATAGGGATTTGTCCATAGTTTTCTTTGAAGAAAAAGAAAGCGCAAAAATGGGGGTTACAGTGACATACTTAGAATGGAAGTGAATGGAACCAATTTTGGAGGATTTAAAAACAGAAATGTGAAACTTATAATTTAATAAAAACACCTACTGCACATTTATTGGATATAGCTTCACACAGAAAAGCTTAGTAGTCTATGTTATTATGTTATATTTCACAGTAAAATCAAGTTAACATGAATATTGTTTATGTCTTGTGGCTGTATTATTGAAACACTGAGTTTTGTAATGTTTACACATTGGCCTTATTCACTTCCATTGCTGGTGACTCATGTAACCCAGATTTTTGTAACCCAAATGCTATTGATTTAGAAGGCAAAAATGTCAACTTTAGCCACTATAAGAGAGTCTTATCTCCAGTTACTTGTACTATGTGACATCATTGTACTCCTGCAAGTTTACGGTCTGGCCTATGATAGAGTACTACAATTAAAAACAGACTGCTTTTATCCAGCACTCTCAAAACATGTAATTAGTGCTGAGAAAAGATGCCTGCAGATGATGCTTTCACTTAAGCCAAATAAATGCAAAGCATCAGTCCATCAAGATGAAATCTAATGTTTCTTTTATAACAGAGCACCAGTGGCTTTTGCTGAAGCTGAGCTGGCTCTAGTTCTTGTCCAGGGGAGTTAGAATGAGGTAAGAGAAGTCAGCTGGGGTGACTTTTGACACAGCTCATCAGGGCCCATTCCTTCACTGCAAGAAAACTTCATCACTCATCAGGACATATTTTTGCCATTTATGATGTACTATAACAACACTTTCTAAAAGCAAAAACAGTGCAAATGATTTCGGTTAAAAATACCACATCATTTTTGGCTTCATGAACAAGATTTTGTGACATTGTCAATAGTATCTAAAGAAGCACAATTAAAGAGCACATTTGGCCTTTGACCTTTGCCTGTTCAGCAAGTTTTTTAAATCTGTAAATAAACGATCAAAATTAGCAGAATAATTAGCACCTTTTACCAAACATATATGCCAGAATTTTTTTTACATTTCCTTTCACACAAATTGTGTAGCTCAAGATTGTTTCTATGATTATACACTTTGGGACCAGAGGACAAATGGAAAAATACACTACTGTTTAAAAATCAGTAAGACTTTTACATTTTTTATGTTGTTGAAATAAGTCACTTATGTTTATTCAAGGCTGCATTTATTCCATCAAAAATACTGTGAAAACAGTAATGTTGTGAAATATTATTAAAAATTAAAATAACTTTTTTCTAATTAAATATATTTTTTAATGTATTTTTTTTTCCTGTGATGGCAAAGCTGAATTTTAAGAAGCCATTACTCCAGTCTTCAGTGTCAATGTCAATGTCAATGTCAATTTTGTTTATATAGCACAATTAAAACAACACATGTTGACCAATGTGCTTTACATCATCTCAATATACAAATCTTATAAAGAAAAGAAAAATCACCTAAAACAACAACAACAACAATAAGAAGAATAAGAATACAAAAATTATCAATTTCCATCAATTGCCATCATTATCCTTGGAATTTTAAGTAAATTTTGAGTTGTTGATCTTAATGTTCTTCCACTCTGATACTCAATTAGCAGCTCTGATAGATAAGTAGGTGCGAGGCCATGCAAAGACTTATACACTAATAAAAGAAGCTTAACATCAATCCTATACTGTACCGGAAGCCAGTGTAGAGAAATCAAAGACAGAGTAATGTGTTCACGTTTTTTAATATTCATTAACAGTCTTGCGGCAGCATTTTGAACCTTCTGCAGCCGCAAGATAGATACTTGACTAATACCCTTGTATAACAAATTACAGTAATCAAGTCTCAATGATATGAGAGCATGAATTGCAATTTCAAGACTCTTGAATGTCAGACATGATTTAATCTTGGCCAGATTTCTCAAATGAAAAAAAACAACTTGATTTTACCACATGATTGATCTGAGTGTTCAGCTTCAGGGAGCTATCAATACAAACACCCAGGTTTTTAACGTGTTCTTTTACATACAAAGACAATGGGCCAAAATTAAACGTTACTTCATCCCTTACTTCAAACACCACAACCTCTGTCTTTTTCTCATTGAGATATAAAAAATTAGAGGCCAGCCATGTTTTTAGATCAGAGAGGCACGACATAAGGTGTTCTAATCTATTACCATTTGTTAATGGTAAGTATGCTTGCAAGTCATCCGCATAGCAGTGAAACGCTATGTTGTACTTCTTAAAGATGTCTCCTAACGGAAGCATATACAGTGAAAAAAGTGTGGGGGCCAGAATAGAGCCTTGAGGCACACCACATATAAGCGATGTCGAGTTTGATGTATATATGCCAAATCTTACTGCCATGCTTCTAGCAGTCAAATATGAGTTAAACCAAATTAAAGCTTTCCCCTAAATCCCCACATACTCTTCTAGCCGTGAAAGCAGCACCGTGTGATCTATTGTATCAAAGGCTGCAGTTAGATCTAATAAAACTAACACAGCTGAATCACCAGCATCCACAGTCATCAGTAAATCATTAAAGACTTTTACAAGGGCTGTCTCCGTAGAATGATGCTTCCTGAAACCAGACTGGTAAACGTCACCAATCTTATTTATTTCTAAGAAGTCATGTAGTTGACTAAATACTACTTTTTCTAAAATGTTTGACAAAAATGGAAGATGTGAAACTGGTCTAAAAATTTGTTAAGTCAGTTGGGTCTAGGTTGGATTTTATTTGTACAGGTTGCACAAAGGTCTGTTTCAGCATGTTGGGAGAAACACCAGTGTGATGACATGATGACATGATCCTTCAGAAAATAATTCTAATATGATGATTTGGTGCTCAAGAAACATTTAGTTATATTAGCGTATAAAAGATAGTTTATGTTAGGTATCTTATGGAATTTATATTATAAATATGGCGTATGACAGGTACGACAGGACAGAATATTATTTTCCTACCAGGCTGTGACAAGAGGTATCGGTTGCCCATTTCTGCTCCAAGTCACCATAGGTGTAGGATTTCCATGAACTTCACATGGAAGGATGACCTCTGATCCAATCTCAGCTGCCATTTTAACCATTGCCTGTGATCCGTCAGCACCAACAATTCTTGGTTTGCCTATTGAAATGAGAGACTTGGAAAATACTTCTACACAATTATTTTTATTTTTTATTTTTTTGAGTAAATCAGCCATATATTCCTCACTGTTAACACTCAGATGCATCTTTCTGCTGGTGTAGCCCAAAGAACTGGTGGCAGTGCAGACATAGACCCCTGCATCCTCCGCCGTGGGATTGGGGATGTACAGACTCCCATCAGCTGCCTCAAGAGGTGCTGACACATGGACAGAAGGAAGATTATAGTGCGTTCAAGTCCTCCTGGGAAGTTATGAGCTGGAAAGTCGTAATTACGACGTCAGGTGCATTCAGATCACTTCAGTTTGAACAGGATGGCAATACGCAATTTCTATATAAAATTCAAGATTTTCCACTCTGAATCTACAAAATGATGAATAAAGAATGTGCATCAGGTGTGTTTGCTTATGTTTTTAATCAATTTATGAAGATGCTATAAATTGAAGCATTATATCCACCTTATTTTGCAAGAGGAGTAATCTACTTTCTTTGAACGTGCAAGACTTCCAATGCATTAGCCACTATAGGTAAATAACCAGAAGAATAAAAAAGTTTAATACACGGTAAAACCATTTTGCAATACAAACAAGTGTGTTCATCATTATGCTAAAAAAAAATTTAATAACGTGATTACAAATACCAGTTTGCAATATGGAGCAGGATAATAGACTGTTTTTGTACAGGTAAAATAACTGGAAGCTATGGAAGCCCATCTCCAATGGAAGAATTTTCCATTTTGTATCCTGCAGCAGAAACAAGCTTCCATAGTTTCAGGCATGGAATAAAAAAATAAAAAACGGTAATTGCAGATTTTAGCTCACAATTCAGACTTTTTTCTTGTAATTGCAAATTTATATCTCACTATTCTGACTTTTTTCTCACAATTGTGAGTTAACATCTTGTAATTTTTCTCAAAAATTGCGAGAAAAAAAGTCAGAATTGTAAGACAAAAGTCACAATTACCTTTTTTATTTTTTATCGCGAGGCGAAAAATGGTATATCGTATATCGTCTGGATTATAATTAAAAGCATTTATGTGGATTCCCTTCATCTTCCTTGCCTTCCTTGGACCTACCGTGACAGAATAATCGACCCTAAAAAATTAGAAACAGAAGGTGTAAAGTGGCCTCGATCAATGTGATCCCAAAGGGTGATGTCTATAGCCCTTCTGGGGTCACGATCTATATCTTTCAGAACGGCCGAGACCTGGAGGAATATGTGCGGGACTTTTTGGACAAATGCCATTTATTCTGGTATTCTGGATTCTGGTACGGGCTGGATGACGATCTCCGCTTCGTAATGCCCCAAACTGATCCGTGCTGGTCACTGAGAAACTACGTCAACTTCGCCCTGTGGATCGTTGGATCAGAATTCACAGTGGACGAAGCGGAGTCCAGCCCGGGGTCATCACATGTGAGTGCCGCCAGCCCAGAGTCATCACCTATCATGGCCACTAGCCCAGAGCCCAGCCCACCATCACCCCGCTGCGCTGAGCCAAAGCCTGAGCCCACCCATTACGGAGAGCCCGAGCCCGAGCCCGAGCCCGCCGCAACCGACAAGCCATCGCCGTAAGGAGCGACAGAGCTTAGGATCGCCGCGGAGCCGGAGCTGCTTGAGATGTCAGACTAGGTGCGAGAGCCGGCAACTGTGCACGCGCTGATGGATGATGCTAGGGAGCACGAGGGCTTGGAGGAAAGCCCCGCCTACTGCATCACCGCTGAGGGTGAGCTGCTGCTGGACTCTGTGGACTTAATTGACTTTGTTTCGGATGTATATACAGACATGCCCACTCTTTTCCCGCCTTGGTCTGAACTATCTGCCTGCCCTAAATAATCTGTCTGCCCTGAACTGTCTGCCTGTGGGACAACGACCATGGAGGTCGTTCCCCTGTCACTGGCGCTCCTGGTGTTGGGAGTGGTCTTGTGGTGTGTGTGGGCAGCACACACTGTTCCTAAGCCCCCAGAACACCCTGAACTCCCACCCAGCGTCCAGCTCCCACCACCTCTGCACCAGTCCTCACCATCGCCACCGCTGTTTCCTGGCAGCCCCTCTGCTCACCCTCTGCCCACCATCTGTTCGGTGTGATCGCCGCGGGTCTGCCAGTCTCCATCGGCGTCATGGCTGAGGATCCCTTGTCTCCGCCTCCAGCCTCTGAGTCCCGGACTCCGCCTCGACCCTTCGACCCAGCGGCTTCACCATGGCTCCTAGTTCCCTCCTCTCCGCCGTGGCCCATCAGTCCACCAGCTCCGCCGGGCTCCCTTGTCCCGCTGCCTCCGCCTTGGCCTGTCGTCGACCATCCGCCGCCTCGGGACTCCACTCCTCCGGCTACACCTCGTCCCTCCGGATTCCCGCCTCCGCCTCAGTCGCCGGAGCCATCTGCTCCGTCTTGGTCATCCGGATCCTCCCCGTCGCCCTGGCTCTTCGGCTCTTTGTCTCTGCCTCGGGCTCCACCACCGTCGGTCGGCCCCCTGGAGCCATCAGCCCTTTCTCCACCATGGCTCCTCCCTCCGTTGGCTCCACCGTGGGCCGCCATCATGGCTGTGGCCTGGGTCCCACCTGGCTCCTCCTGCTCCCTCCTGTCTTCTCCCTGGCTCCTCCCTCCATCTGATCTGCCCTGGTCCCTTCTGCCTCCAAAATGGCTCTTCCCTCCGTCTGATTCGCCCTGGCTCCTCCTGGTTCCTCCCTGGCTCCTCCCTCCGTCATCTCCACCCTGGACTCTGTTTGTCGTCCTCCTCCCGGGTGTCCGTCCGCCGCCCGAACCTCCTCCAGTATTTGTCTGCCTGTATTCCTGCCAGCCCTTTACCATCCCGTCACCATCCCACATCCACTCCTTTGTCCTCCTCCTAAGTCCCCCTCCGTCCTCCCCCTTCTTTCGCGTATTGTGTGGTTTATAATTAAAAGCATTTATGTGGATTACCTTCATCTTCCTTTGACCTACCGTGACACTAGTAGCTTTGCACATTAAATTTATAAATGGCTGCATCTGATCTTATGTTAAAAATAAGGTGGATATTCTTTCATATATGTACAATACTTAATATGTAAAAAAAACTTAATTTGACTGTAAATAAAAAAATCATTTACTTGAACAAATTTACTATCAAAACAGACACTGCATCCTTTGCATGTTTTCTCACTGACAAAACCCCAATTTGGAAACTCAAGGCTAAAAGTAAATCCAGTTTCCCAATCGCAATTAGGACTTTGTGGTGACGTTCATGTGCATTCGACTTGTAAATACAATCTTTCCGACATGACTTGAATGCACCATTGGAATGTACATCCTGTCCGAATCCTCTGAAGCGGCTTCTCAGGTTGCCAGGAATCAGGCATTTCTCATGCATATCCCCCAGCCCCTTTTTGCTCTGAAACAAGATAGCTTTAGCAGACCTTCTATCATGTGACCATAATAGCAATTTACATGCCAATAACAATATGTTATATTGCCTCTACTGGAGCCTTGAGACAAGGACCTCAAATTTTTTCCAAAAAGGCTGCTATATTTTTTTATATGTAAGATCCATTTACACTTTGTGAGAGATGACTGATTATATTTTTTACATAAATATGCAGATTTGATTTTTCCCTATTTTTTTCTCTTACGATATCTTAAAAGCAACATTAATCAGTAATAATATTACATTTTAACATTTAAATAGATTAGTTTTAATAATAATGGTTTACATTTCATATACAAAATTTCATATATAAACATTTTAAGATAATTTTTTATTAATAAAGTTTACATTAAATGCATTTTAAATACATTATATATACAAACATTTCTTGCTCACCAAGGCGGCATTTATTTGATGAAAAATACAGTAGTAAAAAAAAGTAATATAGTCAAATATTGCTACTGCTAATTTAAAATAATTGTCCATTTTAATATATTTGGGATGGCAAAGCTGAATTTTCAATGTCACACGATTCTGCAGAAATCATTCTGATTTGGTGCGCAAAAAAAAAAAAAAACATTTCTTATTATCAATGTTGAACACAGTTGTGCTGATTAATATTTTTGTGGAAACTGTGGTGCATTTTCGTTCAGGATAGAAGAAATAGAAAGTTTATTATAGAACAGAATGTATTTGAAAAAAAAAACATAAATGTCATTACAGTTACTTTTTATCAATTTAATGCATCCTAGCTGAATAAAAATATATCTTAAAAAAAATCTTAATAACAATGCTCTTGTGATTCTCTGAAAATGGCACACATGGAGACTGAGACCTCTATTTCATGTGTTTTATATTCTGTTTGATTTATGCTCCTTTTTGGGTGACAAACTTGATTACTTCAGGGATTCAGTGACCACAGCAAATTCTTTTGAAAGCGTGCCAGTGAATCCATTGTGCTGATGGAATACAAAGTCTGTGCGCCTATGGAACACTGTCCTATTATGAGCACAGCAATTCTACACATACCACACAGTGATGAAAATGGAAGCAGCCATTGTTGAAATATCAAGAGGGGACACATCAGATATTAAAACCTCCATCTTACTTACCGACGGCAAATAACATTAGAGGCAATTATGCAGTGATTTAAATTTAATCATCAGCCAGAGAGCGACTGATAAAGCATGAGACCCACTCAAACCCACCTGGCACATACCCAATTACTTGCTTTGAGAGGAGAATGTCATAGTTCAAGTCTAAGGCTTTTGTTTGACAGGAAAACGACACAGAAAAAGACAAAGGCAGAGGTGTAGTATAAATTAGCAGATGGTGGACTGTTTGTTTCACCATTACAGAAAAACTAACATCAGTTTTGAGTTGCAACTGTTCAGGAATAACAGTGTAGCAAGTTGCTTGGTTACAGTGCCTTGTTTAGGAAGTAGCTTGAGGACTGAGTTTTGCCAGCAATGAATGGGCAGCGCACTCTTCACAATGGGAGCTGTGTATCGCAAATATAATAAATTAATCTCCTTTCACATTCATAGTTCCAAAGAAAAAGCAAAACAGGATTGAAGTCTTTCATTCCAAGAGACTTTTAGAAACTTTGAGGCTTGTAACAGCTGCATTCCATACACTTCAAGGTAAACAAGAAATAAATAAAATATCAGCAGTCTCTTAAATTATATATGAAGAGCACATCCACAATATCCCAGCAAAGTATGAATAAAAAATATGAAATGTTTACACATATTTACATCTATAATTTAGGTTTGTCAGCATGCTTTACTTTAACAATCAGTGCCATCCATATAATCTCCAGTGCGTTTGTTCGGCAGCAAACAAGCACTTGTGAGAATTCCATGGGATCCTGAATTATAGCATTCACACACATAAACACACACACATAAACACACACACACACACACACACACGCACACACACACACACATACACACACACACACACAGTTTCAGGATGACAGGTTCTTCTTTTCTGGCATTGTTGTATGCTGAAATGTGATTTGCTTGTGGTTAGACTTCTCAGTCTTAAGTGTCCAGAATGAGAGGTCAAACGACGAAGACTCATCTCCTTGAATTGCATTGTGGGATGGCACCGCACTGGATCCTTTGCCGTACCTGTACAACAACCATTAGAAAATGCTCACAGTGAGAAATGGGTCATTTTATTTAAGAAACACCTCACTTTCAATTCATGAGTTGGAGTTTAAATTCAATTGCTCACATTGAACAACAGGATGACAGGAAGAGGAATTTACTGAACTGTAGTTCTTAGAAACTAAACACATTCAATTGTTTGAATTTCATTAGTTCAACACAAGTTGTGCAACAACATATAAATAATTAGATCATTGACTATTTATTTCCATTTATCCCCTGAAATGCAGAATACACTTTTTCCTCAACTTATTTGTATATTCCTCTTATAAATTGTAATTTTGCCATAAAGCACCACAAAATACGCACTGTATTGTTTTTCTAATCTATTCATTATAAAGGTCCAATCAGTCCTAATAAATATAAAATAATGTAATTAAATAATGACGTTAATACTCAAGTGTATATGTTTAAATTTATATGTAAATTATGGCATTCTTGAAAAAAGTAAGAAAAAGATTGACAAAAATTGTCATTTCAAACTTTAATTATTAATATAAAATCATTTAAAAATTCTATGTTGTCAGTATTATGGAAAATAATGTATTTTTATTTCATTCTTCTTTCATTTGAATTTTAATTCCTTAAATTTCAATTATAATTGTGCATAGTGCATACCTTTTGTTACCTCAACTCAAGTTTAAAATCAGAAACTGAATTATGTACAAGGCTTTTTCAATTCAATTCTGAAAGATGTACACCTCTAGCTCAATGCTGTTGTAGGCTTTTAAGTACACAAGGTGGCTATATGACTTCCATGAGGTAAGATAAGGCCAGCAAATGGATACACATCTGACCTTGATGTGATTTTAATGCCAGAAACACAGAAATAACAATAATAGTGTCATTCCACCAATTACTGGCTTAATTGAAGTTATCTGTCACACAGTAAAGGCTATAAAACTCTAAAGCTTAAAATGGACATCCTAAATCTAAATAATCACCCATTTCGTTGTATTTCTCTTTCTATATCCTTTTCTTGGCACTCCTAAAATAACTAACTAACTAACATCAAATGCCCTGTTTTCTGCTACACTAAGGGAGTGTAGGACCTATCTTTACGCTGTTATCAGTGTATGCCAATGATTATGAATATAAAAGTACACTAAAATCAATTATAACATGTATAACATTGGATGTAGACAGGATGTCATGAAACTGATATATAACCTGAATGCAGGATGCACTTCTATTCAGCACAACATACCTGTATCTTTAAGACAAAATACTGCTACTATACAAGGCCATCGTAGAGTGAGAGAGCTTGTACAATAGAGGGATCTGCCTTTGATCCCTCCTGGAACTCCTGCAGGGTCAGCTTCCCATCAGCATTCTGGGTAAACAAACAAACATTGTTTAGAAGCACAACTGTCTCAAATGCTGAGTAAAAACAACTACATGTGTTATTTTAAGTTTGTTTGTGGTTATACGCGAATGTATGACACTTTCAACTAGGGATGCACCGATACCGATCGGGCCCGATACGGGTCTCCTGTACTCGTACTCGTTAAAATGCCCTGATACCAAACGCCGACAACACACAGCATGTGATAAGCGCCATATTCAAACAAATAAACCAACAACAGAACAACAGAAAGCAGAAAGGACTTAAGGATGTCTACTACGAAGTATATGTATGCAATGAATATAATGTTAAACATTCAGTATTAATGCCTGTATAGCTGGTGTGCGCAAGCTGCTAAACAAAGCACGCTGAGTGGATTGAGCGCGCGGCGGCGCAGATGCGCGAGCTTGTCGAGTGAATATATCTTTCTCACAGACATCACTGGAAAGTTTGTAGTTCGGTCGGATATGTCAAAAACAAGTAAGTAAAACAATGCACAAGGTACTTAACGGTAGGGAGAGAGAGAGAGAGAGAGAGAGAGCGCGCGCAATTCTGTTGTGTGATCTTTGATGTGCACTGTGACGAGAGGCGTGGGGCCGAGAGCCGTGGGAACGGAGCGAGGCCGGTGGAGTAAATGCTAATGCACGACACCTGCGCCACTCACCGGTCTCGAGTCCCACGGAGGAGCTCCGGAAGTATAAAAGGAGGAGTGACGACAGTGTTGGGGAGAGAGGGCCAGGCCTGGATCCTTAGTCTTTAAGGAATAGTCCACCCACAAATGAAAATTCTGTTATCATTTACTCAACCTCATGTCATTACAAACCTGTATGCATTTCTTTCTTCTGCAGAACCAAGAAAATATTTTGAAGAATGTTGATAACCAAACAGATTCGGTTCCCATTGACTTCCATTGTATTTTTGTCCATAAAATGGAAGTCAAAGAAAAAACTGGAACTGAAACATTGTTTAAAATATCTTCTTTTATGTTCCACAGAAGAATGAATGTCATACAGGTTTGGAATGACATAAGGGTGAATAAGTGATGACAACATTTTCATTTTTTTGTAAACTATTCCTTTAAGCAGTTAGTCTGCTTAAGTGATTTCCACCAATTAAATTAAATAAACAGCCCGCTGCATAATAACACTCAGTTTTGGCTTGGATTATTAACTGGTTCAGTGTGATTGGGGTCGAGAAGAAAGGACATACCCGTACCTTATCCATCATGGCAAAAATACGATCCACTCTCTTCTCCGGCGTGTTTTCTTCTTCTGGAAGGTCCACTGTGTTTCCCTTGAACACACGTTAAAGATGTTAAAGACATCTGAGAGATTTTGCTCATTAAACAAATGCCATATGTTCCAAATGTAATTACAGCTGAAATGAACAGTGACTTACCACCATCTGATAGATGGCATCTACGATATTGAGCATTTCATCACGTGTGATATAGCCATCGTTATCAAGATCATAAAGCTTGAAGGCCCCTAAAGCGTGTAACAAGAAGTCATGGTGAGTGTGTGCAGAAATATTATGGTGCTTTCTGTAAACAGGGTACAAAATAGGGCCTGAAAAGTAAAAAAAAAAACAAATGGTCAGTGCAAAGAGGTGCTTAACTTTCAGAAAAATGTAATAGATACTGTTGTATGATTCTAATTGCTAAATACAGCCGAGAAAGTCAAGACAGGTCAAAATCACCAATTTAAGAAGCAATACAGACTGTGTTGTTATTAACAAAAACAAAAATTAAAACTATTAAAAAATGTTTTTGGGAATTAAAATAAAGCTGAAGTCAAATAAAATATAAATATTAGACAAAAAAATTAGAAATGTTGTCTTGGCAACTAACTGAAATAAAATAAGTTTAAGCTACTTAAAGTTTAAGTAAAGTTTAAGTTTAGTTAACTAAAATAAAATAAAAAACCCTAAAATTTACTTAACTTTTACTTAAAATTGTATTAACTAAAGTTAAAATTAACTAAAATTAATAAAAATAAAAACTGAAATAAAAATAAAATAAAGATAAATATGAATATCAAAAAATACAGCAAAGCACATAACCAATTAATTTTAGTTTGAATTGTTTTAGCAATAAAAATGTAATTGTTACATTAAATAGCAATAAAAATACAAATGAAAACTGAAAATATAAAAAATACAATTCATTTAAAATATGACTAAATACCATAATAGTAAATATATAATAAATAATAGTAAAATTACACTGATAAGAGACATTTGATGTGTATAAAATAAGTTATCTATGTTGATTTTATAATAATCATCAGAAGTCTTGAGTCTGGATATCTTATTTTTCAACACGGTTTTCTGTGAATGTGTGAGACTTCCAATTCATTAGCCACTGTAGGGAAATAACAAGAAGAAAAACAAAGTGTAGTAAATAGTAAAACTGTTTGGGCTGCAAACCAGTGTGTTCATAATTAAGATAATACATTAAAATAATATGGTAAGAAATACCAGTTTGCAATATCAAGCAGTAAAATGAGCTGTTTTATACAGCTAAAAATAGCTGGACGTGGATGACACCGGAAGTCAAACACATTAAATTTACAAATGGCCGCACCTGCTCTTACAGGAAAAAAAGGTGGGTAAAATATAATATATATAATTATCTATATAATAATTTTAAAAATAAAAAATTTGGAATTTGTGTCCACTAATGTTTTTTTAATCTGTCAAAACAAATTACATTCAACACAGAAAAACCTTCAAAAAAAAAAAAAAAAAACACCATTGTTGGACTGAGTTTAATTTCTTTTGTTTTTGAATTAAAAAGTAATGTTAGCGTGCTGACATGAAAGCTTATAAGCACTGAAAGCAATGATAGACACAGGATTGGGTGATAAATGCATGCTTTGTATGAGCCAAATCATTGCACAGTAATTACAGCAGCAAAGACGAGTGACTCTTTCATCTCGCCATCTATGGATTTCTCTTCATGCCAGGACTCCAGTTCGTCCCACCCATACAGCCCTACTTTATCCACTGCTTACATCGGAGCTTTTCATCCAAGGTCCCACGTGAGGTCACAGACAGGGCCTGAATAAACTCTGAGAACTCAATCCGTCCATCCTGTGAAGATAGATGATAGATAGATAGATAGATAGATAGATAGATAGATAGATAGATAGTATTAAATATTATTTATTATATATTTTGATTTATAGCCTACTAATACATTTTAACACTAATGAACCCTGTTAAATGTTGTAAAAACTATTTTTCATAGTTTGTTCATGATGTCTAATGCACCTTATTGTAAAGTGTTACCCAGAAGCTTTCTGTTGATTGGCAGAGTAAAATGGGCCAGTGGGCTGCTATTCCTGTCCCACCCCCTGCTCTTTCTTGAGGCTACAGGCTGGCACCACCAGCCATTACAAAATGCATTCTGTTGCCAAATATCCAGCAGATACGTTATGACACATTTTATGATTTGTCTACTGAAACCTCTCTAGAGCAAGAGAGGTAAATGAATGCAGTTTCATGTTATTTATTTAGTACACAGCTTTAAACTCTTCCAAAATATGTCTCAAGGGGTGGAAACGCTCAACCTGGTTGTTCAAACCTTACTTTATTGTGTGAATTTTTATGATTTATGACTAGGCACTGTGTTTTCTGTCATCTTCACTTCAGATTAGTTAGCTGGTGAGCTTGAGGAACGTCTGAAGAGGCATTAACAAAGACAGACAGCATTTAGTTCCTGTGAATAAAATTATCCAAATTATCCATTGTTCCACTGGTAAGCTTTCACACCCAGGTGACCCTGCCTGATTTGCAAGTGTTTATTTTGTTTATTTTTGATTTCAGACTGAACTGTTCTTGAACTGCAGAGTACAAATAGCGTGTAAAAAAATAAAACTGTAATTATGCATGTGATGTCAGCAAATAGACTATATACTAAAGGCTCTCTATACACAAGCAAAAACCCCAGCAAGGTTAAAAAAGTCTTAAAAAATTGTATTTAAAACAGAGACCTCAAGGCCCTTATAATACCCCAAAAAACAAACCAAACACTGACATATATAACTGATACTTAAAGGGGTCCTATTATGCTCTTTTACAAAGTCTTGATTTTGTTTTGGGAGTGTACTAGAAAAGACTCTCATACTAGGTTGTTCGAAAAACACATTATTTTTCACATATTTTACATTATTACAACACCTCTCTCCCCAGTCTGGCATGAACGGCTCGAATAGTTCCTGTATCAAATGAAGGCCCGCCTTCTGAAATACGAAATGTGCTGTGA
>NW_015539914.1:90352-92989 GCF_001515605.1 Sinocyclocheilus anshuiensis
GTTTAATTTCTTTTGATTATGAATTAAAAAGTAATGTTAGCGTGCTGACATGAAAGCTTATAAGCACTGAAAGCAATGATAGACACAGGATTGGGTGATAAATGCATGCTTTGTATGAGCCAAATCATTGCACAGTAATTACAGCAGCAAAGACGAGCGACTCTTTCATCTCGCCATCTATGGATTTCTCTTCATGCCAGGACTCCAGTTCGTCCCACCCATACAGCCCTACTTTATCCACTCATCTACAACAAAGAGACAATCCTACGACTCACACAGCAGAGTGCAAACACAGGTCAGTGCCTGGGGTGAAGAGTCAACAGTGAAAGAGGCGCTACCCGACCCGAATATGTAGTCTGTTTAATATCAGCGAGAAAATTGCTTTGGCTGTAATACGTTGAGGTAATTTCACATTTAATCAATTTTACAAAACACAGTTGGCCCAAAAGTATTCAGACACTTAAGCCTCACTCAAAAATGTATGAATTTATTGGTATTCGATAAGAAAATATCCAACCAAGTGACCAAATTTGGAAGAAATAAAACATACTTTAGAACCCAAACATTTCACAATACAAAACCTATAGCTGTTTAATTACAATAGATTTATTCTTAAGACAAAAACTATTTGTAAACGTTGTGTTAAATGTTAGTGGATCATGTGGTTACTTTGACAGGATACCTGCTTGAACATCCCACCAGAACAGTTGATTAAAAGCCAAAAAAGACAGAATTTCCAATACATACGCATTATGATATCATATACAATATATGCTAAAAATTTCTGATTAAAAAAAAAACACAAAAAAAACTCCAGCATCCTTTAGAGATGCCACTTGGTTTATTTTATTCGATGCTATGAAATACATTTATTTTTAAATGTGACTTAAGTGTCCAAATACATTTTGAGGCCAGTGTATGTTTTATATAGATAATAAATGAATGTATTAAATCCATTACTGGGATTTTGTTCTTTAACAAGGCTTCCTGTTCTATGAAGCACCCCATGAAGGTACTTCACTGCATCTGTCTTTAACTGATTCTCACTTGAATGGGCTTTTATTAATCAAAAACTTGCTTACAGCGGAGCTTTTCATCCAAGGTCCCACGTGAGGTCACAGACAGGGCCTGAATAAACTCTGAGAACTCAATCCGTCCATCCTGTGAAGATAGATGATAGATAGATAGATAGATAGATAGATAGATAGATAGATAGATAGATAGATTTTATTAAATATTATTTATTATATATTTTGATTTATAGCCTACTAATACATTTTAACACTAATGAACCCTGTTAAATGTTGTAAAAACTATTTTTCATAGTTTGTTCATGATGTCTAATGCACCTTATTGTAAAGTGTTACCCAGAAGCTTTCTGTTGATTGGCAGAGTAAAATGGGCCAGTGGGCTGCTATTCCTGTCCCACCCCCTGCTCTTTCTTGAGGCTACAGGCTGGCACCACCAGCCATTACAAAATGCATTCTGTTGCCAAATATCCAGCAGATACGTTATGACACATTTTATGATTTGTCTACTGAAACCTCTCTAGAGCAAGAGAGGTAAATGAATGCAGTTTCATGTTATTTATTTAGTACACAGCTTTAAACTCTTCCAAAATATGTCTCAAGGGGTGGAAACGCTCAACCTGGTTGTTCAAACCTTACTTTATTGTGTGAATTTTTATGATTTATGACTAGGCACTGTGTTTTCTGTCATCTTCACTTCAGATTAGTTAGCTGGTGAGCTTGAGGAACGTCTGAAGAGGCATTAACAAAGACAGACAGCATTTAGTTCCTGTGAATAAAATTATCCAATCAAAGAATTGTTCCACTGGTAAGCTTTCACACCCAGGTGACCCTGCCTGATTTGCAAGTGTTTATTTTTGCAGTGTATTATTTCAGACTGAACTGTTCTTGAACTGCAGAGTACAAATAGCGTGTAAAAAAATAAAACTGTAATTATGCATGTGATGTCAGCAAATAGACTATATACTAAAGGCTCTCTATACACAAGCAAAAACCCCAGCAAGGTTAAAAAAGTCTTAAAAAATTGTATTTAAAACAGAGACCTCAAGGCCCTTATAATACCCCAAAAAACAAACCAAACACTGACATATATAACTGATACTTAAAGGGGTCCTATTATGCTCTTTTACAAAGTCTTGATTTTGGTTTGGGAGTGTACTAGAAAAGACTCTCATACTAGGTTGTTCGAAAAACACATTATTTTTCACATATTTTACATTATTACAACACCTCTCTCCCCAGTCTGGCATGAACGGCTCGAATAGTTCCTGTATCAAATGAAGGCCCGCCTTCTGAAATACGAAATGTGCTGTGATTGGTTAGCTGGGCCAGTGTGTGTTGTGATTGGCAGCACTCGGCGCCTGGTCGGGAAATGTCATGCCCCTTACCATAGCCGCCTGCTGCGAGCTTCAGTGTAAATATTGCTCAAAATCAAATCAATTTGAGTGCGATTTAAACCTGGATGATTGTAACCACTCTAAGTCCGTCTGCCTTGGGAAAGCTAGTGTGTCTGCGACATAGTGATAACACTCGTTGCCTTCTCTAATGCAGCTCAACGAGGTCTCGTCCCATTCGTCAGTATTTGTGATATCACAAATCCTGGAAAATA
>NW_015539914.1:93197-107403 GCF_001515605.1 Sinocyclocheilus anshuiensis
TGTGCTGTGATTGGTTAGCTGGGCCAGTGTGTGTTGTGATTGGTTAGCTGGGCCAGTGTGTGTTGTGATTGGTTAGCTGGGCCAGTGTGTGTTGTGATTGGTTAGCTGGGCCAGTGTGTGTTGTGATTGGTTAGCTGGGCCAGTGTGTGTTGTGATTGGTTAGCTGGGCCAGTGTGTGTTGTGATTGGTTAGCTGGGCCAGTGTGTGTTGTGATTGGTTAGCTGGGCCAGTGTGTGTTGTGATTGGTTAGCTGGGCCAGTGTGTGTTGTGATTGGTTAGCTGGGCCAGTGTGTGTTGTGATTGGTTAGCTGGGCCAGTGTGTGTTGTGATTGGTTAGCTGGGCCAGTGTGTGTTGTGATTGGTTAGCTGGGCCAGTGTGTGTTGTGATTGGCAGCACTCGGCGCCTGGTCGGGAAATGTCATGCCCCTTACCATAGCCGCCTGCTGCGAGCTTCAGTGTAAATATTGCTCAAAATCAAATCAATTTGAGTGCGATTTAAACCTGGATGATTGTAACCACTCTAAGTCCGTCTGCCTTGGGAAAGCTAGTGTGTCTGCGACATAGTGATAACACTCGTTGCCT
Organism: Sinocyclocheilus anshuiensis; assembly: GCF_001515605.1. NCBI lineage: Eukaryota > Metazoa > Chordata > Actinopteri > Cypriniformes > Cyprinidae > Sinocyclocheilus > Sinocyclocheilus anshuiensis. Next base: position 93,780 of record NW_015539914.1, read on the forward strand.
TCTCTAATGCAGCTCAACGAGGTCTCGTCCCATTCGTCAGTATTTGTGATATCACAAATCCTGGAAAATATGCGTTGTAGTCCAAACGAGTCGTTCGTTGTAGTTTTTGAAAATTGATTTATGTTAAATAAAATATCTCCTTTTGAATTGGACGTTGAGCTTTGTAACTTTGCAGATGTTTTTTTATGCTCAAACAGCAACATTACAGACTAGCTAAAGTTGAAAAAGTGAAAAAGCATAATAGGACCCCTTTAACTATTCTTAATCTAATAAGTACCAATTATGAACCAGATTTCAACTTGATAACATGCATCAAGCATCCTGCATGTTCCTTTACTTCTTACTTTTTTTCTTTACTACATAGACTCCAGGAATAAAACACACACACACACACAAAAAACCCTCACATGCCAATCTAAATAATAACAATAATAATTAAAAACAATAATAAAAATTAATTAATTAATTTCTAATACTAATAAATAAATGTATAAATTATGAATTCATTTTTCAGTTACTACAATGTAGTACTACAATAGCTTACTACAATAAAATAAAAATAATAAAAAATTACTACAATAGCTAAAATTTAGCTACATGTTCTCACTCACCGATGGAACAAGAATCAGATTCATGTTTACCTACTGAATTCCTATGTATTCCTCAATTCATTTTCCCTTCAACAGAGTTTTCCAGTTCCTGCTATTAAACTGAATCTAGCATGCAGTGTTACGTTTCAGTCAAATACAGCTTTGAGGTTCAAAGGTTCAGTTTTGGTGTCATCAAACCACAGAATCTCATTAAACCAAATTGTTGCATTTCCTATATGCCTCTGGCAAACTCTAGGTGACTCAACTTTCTTGCCACCCTTCCATATGAGTCACGTTTGTGAGTGTATTTGCTTTCACTGTCTCATGCAGTCTGTCATGGAGAACAAAAACAACAACAACAACAGTTACTGTTACTGCCCTACAACACTTCCAATATTCAGAGCACTACCTTTTGGAGGACAGCCATTTATTTAATCTTTTATCTCACTTTTAATGATGGCTTTCATTGTGCTCAGAGTTGTTTTCCACAACATAAAACATTACTTATATCCTTGCCTAGACTTGCATTTTATATGATCTGCCTGAATGTTACATGGTCATAAGGGTTTAGTGTTTCCTCGAAACCGCACAAAGTGGGGATCAGGTCAAGTCAAGTTTATCGTTTCAGTCATTTGCGAGGTGTTGAGGTTTGGCTCATCATCATGGCCGTATTAGCCCCTGCTGGCAGATGCTGAAACTGCACAATCTGAAGTAGAGTGCGTTCAATGGATTGTACTGTTGTTTAACAACATATCGATTGTTCAGCTGATGAAATTTCTTTCTGGACAAAAAAACAACTTTCAGTAGACAAAAACTCCATAAAACAGTTTTGAAAGTTGTGAGTTTTGAAAATGACATGATCTAGGGCCTTATGAACCATTGTACAGATTGTAAGCTTATTGTAAGTCTATCGTTTTCATCCGTGTTAAATTCAATATGGCATCTAACCTGATTAAAGGGATAGTTTACCCCAAAAAAATTTTAATGCTGTCATCATTTGTGACCCTGGCCACAAAACCAGTCATAAGTGTACATTTTTTGAAATTTTTGAGAATTATACACTGAATAAATAAGCTTTCCATTGATTTATAGTTTGTTATGATAGGACAATATTTGGCCGAGATACAACTATTTGAAAATCTGGAATCTGAGGGTGCAAAAAAAATCAAATTTCTGAGAAAATCGCCTTTAAAGTTGTCCAAATGAAGTTCTTAGCAATGCATATTACTAATCAAAAATTACGTTTTGATATATTTACAGTAGGAAATTTACAAAATATCTTCATGGAACATGATCTTTACTTAATATCCTAATGATTTTTGGCATAAAAGAAAAATCAATAATTTTGACCCATATAATGTATTTTTGGCTATTGCTACAAATATGCCCAAGCGACTTAAGACTGGTTTTGTGGTCCAGGGTCACATTTACTCACCTTTACATCGTTACAAACCTGTATGAGTTTCTTGCTTTTGTTGAACATTAAAGAAGATATTTTAAAGAATACGGGTAACCAAACAGTTGATGGTCCCAACTGACTTCGCTAGCATGGAAAAATAATTATGTTATTGCTATGGAAGTATTAATTTAATTTAATTTTAATAATTTTATTTAATATTAAATACTATGGAAGTATATTGCGGACCATCAACTCTTTGGTTACATTCTTCAAAATATCTTTTGAAGCTCAGCAGAAAAAAAAAATCATACAGGTTTGGAACAACTTGAGGGTGACTAAATGATTGCAGAATTTACATTTTTGGGTGAACTATTCATGCAATTATTTTCTTAGTTTTGATATTTTTGTACAGCTGTAATTAAATTATAATTAAATGTGAAAAAGGATAACACAAACGTCATATCGTAGAATAAGACCGGTTCCTTGCAAAACGAATGCTGCTGTCAAAATGTTGGAGCACAAATTCAAGGAAAGCGAGAATTGTGATGTCTGGTTTGTGCCTTTTTGACCTCTGTTCTAGAGTCAGACTACAGAGTCTGTTCTGTTAGACATCACTGCAGTTCTTTACAAGCCCAGACTGATAACATCTCCAGAACACTGACCATGAGATGGCTGGAAAAGTGAATCTGAGGTGAAATGCATTGCAGTGGTACAGATTACTAGAAAAGAGCAAACAAAAGCCAAGATGAATGTCTCTCACGAACAGCGGTGCCTTTCAAAACCTATAAATAAACATAGGGACTGGTTTGACTGTGTGTGTGTGTGTGTGTGTGTGTGATCTCTAAAAGTGGTTTGGCTGCCAGACGACACTTATCTGGCGGGGCTAACTGGCTCCTAATCACATTACAGATTGCATAGATAACAAAATGAGGGTATTTAATGAATAATTAATAACAGGAACATAGCACAATTCGCTAGAGAGTGAGAATAATTAACCTTTCACCTCCCATCCATATACATACGTGCTCTGTTGCAAAACCTGCAGTCTCTCACTGTCTGCTGTCTACATAGGCAGCTGCCTTCTAAGGCAGCATCCTAACAGTAAAGGAACCTCTGACTGACATAGAATTATATATATATATATATATATATATATATATATATATACAACTCCATGTGTGTGTATTACAAATATTGCTCTGCATTGAAGACTTGATTTGAAATTGATTTTATTAGTTACAAGACAGAAATAATGGGAAACTCTAATAAGCATAAATACACTTAATACACATAAAAATGTAATATTAATATTTATTTATTTATAGTTCACATTTATCTTGTTTCATCCACCATATTGGATAAATTATTTGCCTGAGAATTTGTTTGGATAAGTATCTCAGGAGGCAGCATTATTAAAGGGACAGTTATTTATATTATTCATAATTTACTCACCCTCACGTTGTTTTAAACCTGTATGAATTTCATTCTTCTGTTGAACACACACACCCAAACATCTTGAAGAAAGTTGGTAACCAAACAGTTGCTGGTAGCCACTGACTTCCATAACATTTTTTATTTTTTAATACGATGGAAGTCTTAGTTTGGTTACCCGCATTCTTCAAAATATCTTCTTTTCTGTTCAACAGACGAAAGAAACTCATACAGGTTTGAAATAACTTGAGGTTATGTTAATCAATGACAGAATTTTTATTTTTGGGTGAAATATCCCTTTAAGTTGTCTCTCTATTTGGAACAATATTTGAGTTGAGACCATCTATGATGTGTTAGGTTTTGGAACAGGTTTACACTAGGATTGTGGAGTTCATCAATAACATTAGGGCATAGTAGGAACATCTACTACCCACAAGAAAACAGTGACCTTTTGCGATAAAATTCCTGTCAGGGTGAATGGGGCATTAGTAAAGAGTGAAAGAGATAAAGACAGAATGTCTCCAACCCAAAATAAATTCTTTTGAGCAAGACCCTAACAGTGACGTGTACTTCACCTTGTTCTCGTCAAAAACATTGAAGACAAATGAGGCAAACTTGGTGGGGTCACCGAAGGGGAAGAACTGTTTGTAGATCTTCTGGAAACCTGCAGCATCAAGCTGACCACTCGGGCAATCTTTTATGAAGCCCTTGTACCTGGAAGAGGGGAAAAACATTATAATTTCACCATTTGTTCCTGAATAAAATATGTTGTCATTCCTCACACAGCTGCACTGGTGTTGGCTCAATTGACCGTCATCACTTCAGAACCTCTCTGGCTCTAATGGAAGGGAAACGTTAAAGGAATCTCAATGATTTTGTGTTCATTGGTGGTCACTGGAGGCAGTGTTTTAATCATTGCTTTATGATATCATAATATTGTTGTAGTTAGGTGCTTTTTTGTGGTGTTGTACGCTTAATATGATTTACCCAATTATGACATTCCAGAATCAACAACCCTGTTTACCCTGGAACAATATTGCTATCAAACAATCACATTTTAAATTTGCAATGAATAGTAGAATCAGCGACAGATATTCAGTACATCTGAGTAAAATGGATGATTGAATATTGAAGTGAGTCGACTCTTTTGAGTGAATAATCTGAATGATTTGTTCACAAATTGAACTACCATGGTTATTAAGTTCAACACACTCACAGCTCAATTATCCACTTGCAAGCTTTTAACATTTCACAGGAGGGAAGATGAATGAAACGTGACTTAAAAATGTGACTTTTTGTTTAGCAAGACTGCTGACAAAAGCCTCGTCACCTTATGGCACTTCAGCTGTGCCCTCCATTAAACAGAACTTCAGTAGATTGCAGTATATTCAAACACAGACTTTCATTATGGAGTCCATTAGCTCATGCAGGGAAAGACAAACGACTAAATTAATCGCTCAGATGTTTAATGGTTGCTCCTGGGGCTGTTGGTTAACCTATGCACAGCCATTAATTCAGCCTCCACGCAGGTTAACCGCAATGCAAAGTAGTTGGCTGATCAATGCCCATCAGCGCATATAAAAATGGTCATTTATATGCATATACACTCTAAAAAATGCTGGGTTGTTTCAACCCAATGTTGGGTCAAGTGGAACTCCTGGTCAATGCTGGGGATTTCATTTCTGTATGTATTATAAGCGACAGAATGTCTAGGTCTAGGATAAGAGGACATTGAATGCCGCAGCCTTTATGAAAGAGAATGCAATTCTGTCAGGCTAATGTAATAGTTCTGTAATTCAGTTTGAGATCAGGGAGGAAGATGTTTATGTCACTTTCATTACATTTCAGCTCTGAGGTTGAATAACAAATATTAAAATAACAATCACACAAAAAAGATATATGAATATTACTCTCAGCCTCAGATGTGCCACCACAGTCTGTTCACTGACCATCTGATGAATGAGGAAAATAACAAGCAATGACTCAAACTGCCAGTTTCGCTGTAATTAACTGGCTTTATGCAACTCCTGGAAGTAAACACACACCATTTCTGTCAATAAACTTGGAAATTAAGCTATGTTAAGAAGGCAACAGTGGTTTTAAGGAAGAAGATATCCATGAGCAGAACTGCAAAATTTGCTTTGTTTTGCGTAAATTACAGTAACTTGTACTCATTACTTTTTGACAGATAGAAATTATTGTAACAAATATATACATTTTCTATTACTATTCACAGACATTGCAGTGCCATTATTTAAACATTGCATTGCAGACATTGCAGTGCCATTATTTAAACACTAAACACTTGATTGATGGCAAAATTTTAATTTGCAATTATTAATTTCCAATGACCCCATCCCACAACATATACTGTATGTGTGTGTGTGTGTGTGTGTATATATATATATATATATATATGTATATATACTGTTTATATATACATATACTGTATATTTGCACTACCATTTAAAGTTTTGGGGTAAGTAATTTTTTTAAGAAATTAACACTTTCATTTAAGTTTTTTTCATTTTAATGTTTTGCTTTTTCATTTTAAGTATTTTCGTGTAAATTTAAATTACACACAATTCTGACATTTGTGCATCACAAAAGTACTGTAGCTAAAACCATGAAAAAAAAGCTGCTTTTTGCACCTTCATCTCATCCACAGGAAGGATGCTCAAAAGAATGATGGGTACTGAATAAGCAACGCATGCTACAGGACTCTGACAGGCAGAGAAAATTCAAAATGCACCTATAGCTCACGTCCCACTGCAGCCTCACACCACGTCCTTCCTCACTGGTTTTATGTCGACCAGCAGCGGCAGAAATGAGTCAACAATTTAGCCTGGCAAACACCCAGGGACACACAGTGCTAGAACTGGACTGACCTTGGGCATGCCAAGCTAAGGCGCCAGCGCTTGAACTCTCTGACAGGCTGACGTTAAGTGAGGTGTGCAAAACTACACACTCCAGCTCGATGACATTTGGGCATATGAACGGAGAGATGGGCTGTAATATTTCTGTCAAATGTGTGTGTTTCAAGGATAGACACTGAGATTTTTCCCCTGGGAAGCACAACTACAAAATGATGAGAGGAAATGTAAAATGATGCTGTGCTGAGTGGCCAAAGCAGATGGAGGTATAAAAGCATGATGTACCCAGTGTGCCAAAACAGACAACAGAGGGAAGAGAGGAGGAGGATAAACACAGAGCAGAGGAGTGTGTGTAGAACTAGATAGAAAAACAGATAGATATAACAGTATAAAGACAGCAACAATAATAGACAGACAGACAGGTAGGTGATGGATGGATGGATGGAATAACTTACCATTGCTGAACTTCTTTCTCTGTAACTGTAGGGGGAAATAGGAGAGAACACAATGAATAAATTATTAAATTAAAGAGGAAATAAAATACAAGATACAAATTTGTCTGGCAGCCTGTGCTACATTATCATAACAGTCTTATTGCCTCTTGTGATTCCTTCTAAAATGATGTGTCTCCTAAAATGCACAATACTAACACTTTTTATGGTCTCACTTGTAGGGCATTGACATTAATTTATCACTTAACTAACACATCTATCATAAGTGACTTGCAGAAGGCTTATTAGACACTCTGAAGCTACACTGGGTTACTTAGTAAGAAATAACAGGGCTAACAAAAAAAGAATACAAGCACAAGTGAGAGCCAGCAGACAATGAGTAGGCTGTGGTTTGTTGGACAACAGCATTCGGTGAAGTATGCAGGCCTGTGATTTACAAATGCTAAACAACAAATCCCCTGACATCATATCATATTACTCTCATCTCTGCATTCTGAGAGGCAGCTTTTGGGACCCCAAGAGACCCTCCTCTAACAAACTTGAAGAGCATGGCTGTGTATCCATTCCTCTGAGGAAAACAACTTGAGATGGAAAACTGCAGTCTTGGAATTTTAAATGAAAAGATATATGCTGTATGGATACATATATCTTATTTGGTACATACTAGGGAAATCAATTTATCAGAAATGTTATCTAATTAATTACATGATATGCTAATTATTTAATCAAATGAATCATTATATGCCCACCAATTAATCAAAATAAGCACAATCACATTTTTTTCCCCCACAATTATTAAGGAATATGTATGGGTCAGTGGACATGATTATTTTTTAATTATTTAACAGTTAATTTTAAATTAATTAAAATTAATGATAAAATGAATCTACTAAATTCACATATTAAATCACCAGCTCTAGTATATACACACAACACCTTGTAGCTCTTATTTATCGATTTTTTCATTATAGTTTCTTACAATCTGTAACAAACTAAAAATAATTTATTTTCAATTAGCATAATCCTCCTGGTGTGGCTTGCTGTTCTCCCTGGGCATCCCACCGCTATACAATAGGCAAGTGTATTTGACTGATTGGGTGGATGTGGGAGTGGGCAACCTCATAAACCGAGCAGGGATTTTGCTTTTATTCGTCAAAAAATGCATGTTCCCTCATGCAACAGATGTCATTCTGGGTAAAGCATTATAAGAAGGCTACATGAATCTTTACCCACACAACCCTAGCGCAGGGATAGCACAGTTATGTTGTTGCTGGGAAACTGCAGTAACCTAGAAGCTTGAAAACAATGGCCGGAAACGTAACCAACACAATGACCCAATACTCTTAGCCAGACATGTCAAACACAGCATAGCATGGGTTCAGTTTAGATCTGTGTTACCTGGAAAACTGCATGCAAATAACAATACATCTACTTCTTCTGTCGTGTTTGACTAGTTGCAGTTTGATTGGCTAGAGAATTCATCATTTTTTGATAATCATCAACGGTGAAATATGGCTGTTTGTGCAGTGAGGAGCTTAAGTCCATCACTGAAGTAGGAAAAGCTTTTGAAGATTTGAGTGGGCAATGTCTGTCTACCTTCATCCTGTCTCACTAAAACCTCCTTCGGGAATGTTGTGCTCCATTTGTGAGGAAAAGATGAAGAGAAAGAGAGAGAGAGAGAGAGAGATTAAGAGAGACAACGTAAAGAGACTTGGACACCTTGCATCTGGAACAAAAAAGGAAGTTATGAAACCTTCTTGGCTATTCAAATTGCACAATATTCTTAGAAGTATACTGTGAACAATATGTAAATTCTGTATGCAAAGAATAATAAGATAACCTAATATTGGCTAAAATGTAAAATACAGAAGAACAGAGCTTAGTTCTAAATCTGATTAGCTGACTTCTACTGGATTCCCGTGAGCTTAGAGTCTTTCTATGCTTCTACATGAGCAACTAAACGATTGATTTCACTGACAATGGCATATATAGGCGGCATATGCAGGTAAATTTTAAAGTACGGCCACTGACACCACAGTCCAATGATTTGGTATTGTTTTCGGCTCACCCGAAATGCTTGTGAGAACTAAAAAGTTGATAGACGTGTACCAGGAGCATCTGATGGCTGTTGGCGAAGTGCACACTATTGAAATAACTGTGCTTATTCATTTTAGATGGATCAAAATTCTGACAACGAACTTTACAGATATCTCCAACTAATTTTTGTTTTAGTGTAGATTGTTGTGCCATTATTTGCTTTCCTGCCAATCTTACATGAATAATTTATGTTTGCACAAAAGTCTGATTTACCCACTGCCAACTGTCAATCACTTTATATGTTATTCATAAGGCCTCTTTCTATTTAAGTGGGCGGTCCTCAGTTGAAGCAACTACAGAGCCAAGACCTTATGCCATCAGTCAATAGTTGAGTCTTGCTGGCCAACTCAGACAAGTTTTTGTATTGTATTTGTATGCAAGTTAACAAACTAAACCTATTTTCATAATTAGAAAATTATTATTCATAAGTTTCTGTTGAAAAAAAAAACTGCAGCAAATAATAGTGTCACGATACGGTGTCGATGAACATGCACGAAGATTAAGATGATGATGATAAACAGTCTTTAATAAATCCACATGTGACTCAAAACCAGTCATAAGGGTAATTTTTTTAAATTGAGATTTATACATACATTATGCATAGCTGAATAAATAAGCTTTCCATTGATGTATGGTTTGTTAGGATAGGACAATATTTGGCCGAGATACTTTAAAACTTTAAAACTATTTAAAAATCTGGAATCTGAGGGTGCAAAAAAAATCTAAATATTGAGAAAATCGCATTTAAAGTAGTCCAAATGAAGTCCTTAGCAATGCGTATTACTAATGATAATACAGTTTTGGTATATTTACGGTAGGAAATTTACAAAATATCTAAAGGGAACATGATCTTTACTTAATACCCTAATAATTTTTGGCATAAAAGAAAAATCGATAATTTTGACCCATATAATGTATTTTTGGCTATTGCTACAAATATACCCATGCATGCTACTTATGACTGGTTTTGTGATCCAGGGTCACATATAAGTAAATCCACACAAGGAGAGGCTTGAGACATAGGTAATATTAACAATACTTAAATACATGGACCAAATTGGTAATTAACAAGACACACCTGGAACTAATGATGAACTCAAATCAATAACCATGACAATAAACGAACTGAGGTCCATGTGGTGTGACAAATAGCACTGCAATTTTTTTTTGAGAAAAGCCACAGCCAACTCCGTAATTTTGGGCAGCCATGATTAGAAATAAGCTTGGCGAAATCCTACTGGGACCGCTGTAGGCAACAAATGATGCATCTTTGCTGCCCTCAGAAAAATCGACCAGATGGAGCCATCTTTGTAGGATGTTATGCAAACACTGGACGCAAACTAAGCCTTGATGCCTTCCTTTGTATTCTGCCTGAGAAGACCTTTTCAGGTTTCTGAAACAAAACAGTGTTCTGAAGCAGACCCTCCTTTGTCACTATTAAACATTTGTGTGTCTAATACGTTGCACATTTTCTAAATGGTCTGCTGAGAAGAAATTGTGTGAATTCATGCTGGCTTTTTGTTTTATACCAAAATGCCTCAAACAACCCTCCTTCACATTCTATGAATGACTCTGTGAATGACTCTGCAGCTAAGCTCTCTTTGTACTAAGACCACTAATCAACACTGGGAAACCATTCAGTAGCAAGATCTTTTCAGATGCCTCCTTGCAAAGTCACAGGAAATCAATGTTGAGGCGGACTGTTCTAATGGGGGTAAACAAATAGTTTGTATTTCAAGCTTTGGAAAAAGATATTTAGAAAAGCGTGACAGAGAAGGAAATGACTGCCCCCTTCAGACATACTGTCCCAGCACAATGACTGTGAGCAATTAAAGGAACAGATCACCCAAACAATGGAAATACTTTGCAAACCTGTGTGATTTACTGCAATGGAACATAAAAGTTGACGACCACCCTTTACAAATTCTCTTTCTTATTCTCTTTAATGAAAGAGAATAAGAAAGCAGGGTTGTTAAGCTTCAAAATGGCAAAAAAATAAAAACCCACAATAAAATCCAAAAATTATAAAAGTAGTCCATGTGCGATTTTCAACTTATCAATTCATTTAAGTGAATGAAGCATTTAATCCAGTTCAAAAACTGGTCTAAATCAGAAATCTTATGACTTCAGTAGACCAAGCATGCACTATGTTTATAATAGATTTAGGGTGCTTTTGTGTCTCTTTGGAATATTGAACACTCTAAGAACGCATGGAAAAGAGTGAGCAATGTATGATTAAAAATGTCTTATGTTCAGCAGAAGAAGAATAAAGTTATACAAGGGCATGAGGGGTGAGTAAATGATGACAGAATGTTCATTTTCTGGTGCATTAGTCCTTTAAGAGTTCACACACTCATATTTCATTTGGACTAGCTACTAACACTCTAAAGGGAACCTAAAATGTCAATTGTATGCAAATCTGCTAATTGAAAGGACAGAACTTTAATGGGGCAATTGCTCTTAGCGCATAGTGATCTCTCCAAAGAAAGCACCATTGGAGACTAACATGTATAGCACTTTAGTGAGATGTGAGCTGGCATTGAACTGGCAGTGATATAGGCCTTTGTTTAAATTTGCCTCATTAAATCATTCAGGCCTCTAATGCCCAGTGCTGTAGTCCTTTAGGCTACAATTCTCCACAGAGCTGCTACAGTAGCTTACATTCGATCAATACCAAGAGATATGTCCTCCATTAAATAATCTAATGATTGCTATAAAAATGCCATCAGCCAGTGTTACATAACCCAACAAAAGAGAAGTGCCTCATATTTGTAGTTACAGTAAATGCTTTTACAGTGTTTCACCACACTGAATAGGCGAGCCAGTGTTCTAATTGATAAACTTTTGATCAAGGCCTTCCTGGCAGAATGAAAAATCTTCTGCCTAATCTAGTCTGTATTCATGCACGCTTCCCTTTGCTCTTCACCACGCAAAAAAACTCAATCATGTAGCCCACTCTACACTACAGCTGTAAAACAAGATAAACATATGCAAAATACAGACATGAAACGGATGAAACTGTAGATTAAATCAGTCGGTTGCATCTGGGATAACAGTGGAGAGAGAGAGAGAGAGAGAGAGAGAGAGAGAGAGAGAGAGAGAGAGAGAGAGAGAGCGGCGCTCTTTGAGGCCAGCTGTTCATTTTGAAACGAATCGAAAAAAAGTACAATTATTTAATAAAGTTTATATGGCACTGATGATTTCAACCAATTTTAATGTTTACATACCATATTTGTTTACGGCAGCAGCTATTTGCTCTAAGTGTAAATAGCGATAGAGGCTATTTACACGAAGTGCAAATAGCAATAAATGCTATTTACACTAAGTGTAAATAGCAATTAGGCCTAGATGCTATTTACACTAAGTGAAAATAGCATATTTTCTTAGTGATAGATGCTATTTACACTAAGTGCAAATAGCAATGGATTCTATTTATACTAAGTAATAAAAAATAGCAGTATTTTTAACAATATGCTATTTACACTAAATGCAGATAGCGATAGATTATATGCTTCTATGTTAAAAAAAGCAGGATTTTCTGTTATTTATACTACTTGCAAATAGTGGCAATTATCTGCACCTCAGTATTATAGTACATTATAAAACAGTATGCAGTAATAACGTATTGAGTGTAAATTATAATTTTAATTCAAATTATTAAATGGATGCCACCTTATTGGGACAAAGCCCTCCCTACACCTACAGCAAGCCATACCCAATAAACACTGTATTATTAAAGAGGCGTTTTATTTCCACTTTTCAAATATTTCCTTTGATTTTTATTGAAAATAAATAAATAGCCTCTGCCAACAAATCAGGCTATTTGTACTTGGAGTAAATATATACTCAGTTTCTTTTTAGAGCTGCTTCATTTTTATTGAAAATAAATGCCTTTCCAGTGTAAGGAGAAAAAAAAGTTGGGTAAAAGGCGGATTCGAACCCAGGTCGATCACGTCAAAAAGACTACGATACGCGCTTTACCATTTACGCTACTGGAACTGATGATTGTCTGCCATCTTTTATAGTGTTGACCATCTCTATCACACGTTTGTGGGTAGAGCTAGTGTAAATAGTCTCTGCCAACAAGGCGGGCTAGTGTAAATATACACTCCGTTTGTTTATTTATTACAGGTTTACATGGATAAATCATGGTGAATCAATACCAGCTTAGTGGTTTCTTACAGTAGCTAAACTTATATTCAGACGAAACTGTGACTTCAAAGACATGATATGATTGATAATTTTGAAAATCAAATACAATATTATTAAAAACTAAAGACTTCCAGTTAAACAGAGATCAGGGGCCAGTTGCATAAACATAGCCACCATGTTAAGACTGTGCCTTAACAACTAGTTTGACCAACTAGTAGCTAGCCAAGAGGTAATCAGACTTACTTTCTGGATTCAAATTAGACCAGTCTATCTTTTTATAACTGACTTTAAAAAGTTATGACCAGTCTTAAAGAAATAAAATTGGATGACTAACTTTTTAAGACTAGTCTAAGCGGTTTATGCAACCAGCCCCAGCTCATTTATATTTAAAGGGGTCATATGATGCGATTTCAATGTTTCCTTTCTCTTTGGAATGTTACAAGGCGTAACTTTTATTCTCGCTGTAGTATTGTTGTTGCCGCCGCCGCCATGTCGTGAAGGCGCTGTGTGTTTCGTTGTGAAAGTGAAACTACTTTGTTTGGCCTTCTAAAAGAGGACGATATCTGCTTCGTCATGCCTGGAGCTGATCCGTGCTGGTCGCTGAGGAAATACATCAACTTCGCGCTGTCG
>NW_015539914.1:107453-114848 GCF_001515605.1 Sinocyclocheilus anshuiensis
CCCTCCGCTCCCTCTAGGCCGCGGCTCACTCTAGGCCTCCGGCCTCCGCTCACTCAAGGCGTGTGTGACGCCTTGAGTGAGAGCGTGTGTGCGTGTGTGATGCTGTTTCGTAGTGAAAGCGAAACTACATTGTTTGGCCTTCCAAAAGAGGACACGACTAGAAATCAGTGGTTAAGTTGTATTTACAACACTGTTCCAGAACAGTTTAACCCAAATATTCAGATGTGTCCAGCGCATTTTATGGAATTACACCAAATACACAAAATAAAGTTCTTGTTAGCAGCATCATATGACCCCTTTAAGTGCAAGTAATTTATAAACTGCTTGTCTCTATAAAACATTGCTCTTTCATCTACATTGCAAAAGCAAATGTATTTAAAGCCTTTACTTCCCCTTCTTTCAGTAGTCCCAGACAATAGCGCTAAGGCAAACCTAAAAATACACAATTGATGACTTCTTCCCAATTAAAAACATAATTTCTAGCTATGGGCTCGAGCAGTTGAAAGACATGCAGGAACAAAATGAGGAGAAACTGATAAAGGTTACAAATAGGGATGAGGAAAAAAACAACAACAATGGAGGGTAAAGATAAGGGACTGCTGAGGAGAGAGAGTGGTAGGTAAGAGGGATACATGGAAAGAAAGAGAAATGCAATGTCCTTCATTGCTAAGCAGAGCTGATAAGGCCTGAATCACAGTATTCCATTCCATGCTCACAGAGAGGCAATTAATTGGGAGAGAGAGACTCATACAGAGAATGAGAAGAAAGAGAAGAAAGAAAGAAAGAGAATAAAGAAAGAAAGAAAGAAAGAAAGAGAAGAAAGAAAGGAGGAATGTGAGGGTCATGGAGTCCATCCCAGCACGGAGGCACATTTCCCTGCATGCTGCAATTTCCTGCCCAGCGCCTTTCCAGCACCCACCACTGAGCCCAACACACAGCAGACACCATCATTAGGAAGCCATTGGCTGTCACTTCCCATTCTATACAGGTGCATCTCAATAAATTAGAATGTCGTGGAAAAGTTCATTTATTTCAGTAATTCAACTCAAATTGTCTGCATGACTTCAAACACTGCCTACTTTACCGAGTTCACTGCTGATTATAACAGACACTATTTACTCACAGTGTCTTGGCTTCTTTTGATAAGTTTGATGAAAAAAAAGATCTACTTTATATTAAGCTTCCTAAATCACCTTTAATAAACGGATGGTAAGGTTAGGTATTTGCTATTTGTTCTTAGTCGGTACAGATGGTGTAGGTGTAACCTAATATAGAGTTTTATAATGTTCAGTTCCACACATTCGTTTTGCTGTAAATCTTTGTAAAAACTCTGTTGCAGGTTACACTGGTGCATCCCAATTCATGTACTTTTGCATTATTCTATGCCATTGTGTATGTTTACTCTGGAAATGTAAAAATGTGCACTTCAAATACCTGGATGATGCACTTAATTAACCAAAAAAAAAAAGAAGTGTGGAACACTTCATGCACTCAACCAGCCACAACGATTTACCATATTTCTGAAATAAATACATAAATAAATAAATAAATAATCTAAACATGCCGGACTTCCATAGATTTGCATTTGCAAAGAGCAACACCTGTTTGATGATATGCTGATTGGCTACATAAAGAACTAATGAAGAATCTCAGTAAAACAAATACAAACAAGTCCTACAGTGAACTGTGTCCTTAGCATTTGCAAAACTGTTGTAATTTCACTGCACTAGTTTTAGAATCAAGACCTAGCTCAATGTGTTTACATATATAGTCTATGCATCCATGGAAACCCAATCTGCTTCACTGGCAGAGAGCAAGCCACTTTCAGATATCTCTCTGGGCAACCACCAGCCTGATTGCAGACCAATTTGCAGACCGACCAATTTGCATATTCATAAAGATCAAGTCCTAATTGGAGGGCTTTTAAAACATGCTGATTAGGCCCACTTCCAGGCTTCTGCTAATCACAGATTGCGATGCCACGAGAATTGTGATTTCTTGTGACAAAATATATGTGGTATGACCTGCTGGATCTTGAATGCAGTTTAACCATGTTGTTTTCAAACAAATTAGCTCATATTTCTAGTCTCTTAATTGTGCATGTGCTGCACCCAAGAGGATAACAGATAAATAAAAAATTAGGTTTTAATAGCCACCGTGGCCTTTTTACTCAAAGACTCAAGACTAAAAAAACATCAATGAGATTATAGCAACAAAGAAAAAAAAAGAACACTAAAGAAAAACATAATAATGGTACGAAACTGCATTTATCACATGCATCCTTAAAATGAAATGCTCTGCTATGGTTCCATGTAGAACCCGTAACATCCACTGAACTTTTCTTTTGCACAAAAATTGTTATTTTAGGAAGTGTTCAATGAAGGGTTCTTTGGGGAACCCAAAGTGTTTTTTTTTTCAATGGAACCTTTATTCTTAAAAGTGTAGTCAGAAAGCACTTACAGTAGGTCTTCCTGGGTAGTTCCTCCACCACCTCTGGTTTGAGCTTGCTGTTTGATTTCCCCATGCTCTCCGGATCTCCTGTAGATAGTTTGTGTGGTCCAGCGTGGAACTGACCCTTATCAGAACTCCTTACAAGCTTGTCCACTGAACTTTTCTTTTGCACAAAAATGGTTATTTTAGGAAGTGTTCAATGAAGGGTTCTTTGGGGAACCCAAAGTGTTTTTTTTTCAATGGAACCTTTATTCTTAAAAGTGTAGTCAGAAAGCACTTACAGTAGGTCTTCCTGGTTAGTTCCTCCACCACCTCTGGTTTGAGCTTGCTGTTTGATTTCCCCATGCTCTCCGGATCTCCTGTAGATAGTTTGTGTGGTCCAGCGTGGAACTGACCCTTATCAGAACTCCTTACAAGCTTGTTTCTCCTTAAGGCAGAATCTCTTAGAGCCAAACAAAGTGAGAAACAGATCAGCACTGCCAACAAATCCAAGGAAATCCATCCATTGTGAATTTCCCTCCTTTTTGGCTTTCTGGACTGTTGTAAGATCTTAAGTCATTATTTGGATCTCTCTTACCCAGCAGGTCTCTCAAAAAATCATTCTCAATTACAGTCGCCTCAGACGAGTCCTTCTGAACTGTTGCTCCTCAAATAAAAGCCCATTAATTCGACCGTCTGTTCGAGTGCAGGTCTCAGATGCTAACCCTGTCAGATTCTTCAGTGCGAGGTGCGAGGCTTTGAAATGTATCGAAGTGCCAATGGTTAGAGGAGACTCTCGCTGGGTTCTGAGTGCTCTCTCTCACTCACACTTAAGCACCAATTCTCTCTGGCTCTCCACCCACCCTCCCTCTTCTCTTCTTCTTTTTACTCCCTCCCTGCGTCTGTCTTGTTAGCTCTGAGTGGCTCTTAAAAGAGATTCCTTGCTCAAGTTGTCTTGGCAGCCGAGATAAGAGAGTTTGGTAGAATTAAAAGAGAAGCACAAACTTAGTCCTGGTTGATTTTAACGTTTCACGCTCTAGATGATGTTGTTCTGGTAGAAGTCGTTCTAGTAGAAGACAACAGGATCTACAAAAATAATGAACACTGTCTGTGATTATTGATGTTTTATTGGGTGCAAATTTCATCAAGATGACAAAAAGGATAAATCAAAATCATATGGTGAACAAGGCTGCACAGATTCGCCACCGCTGATCGCATCAGACAATATGCGGAAGCCGTAGACCAACCAATTTTTCGATGTCGCAGTCTGCTGATGGCACTCTTTCTGACACAAGACATTCACCTTCTCCTAGTAACCGCTGTTTGCTTATCTCCAGGCCTGTTCTTCATCACACCTTCTGTAGTTCAAAGCAGCAACTCCTGTTTGCCAAGGTCTGGTTGTCCAGAGAAACCTCTAAACACTGAGGGCACAAACAACAACAAGGTCAGTCTGCATTGGAAGATAAAAGTGTCATAAGTCCAGCAATCTTGATGGAGCCGCTGAGTGATGAGGGGAAATTGCTGACCACACACTACCCATGCAGAAAGCTCTCACACTTGAATTTCATGAGAACGATTTTCTCCCTGAGCCTGTGTAAGGATGGCACAATGCACTGTACCTGAACTGATATCCTCAACTGGGGTCAAACTGCATTGCTCAAATTATGTTAGAAGCAGTCTGAAGGATTCTATACTTAGTTAAGGGTTGTAGAGTTCAGTTATATTGATTTAGCTACAGTATGTTTCAAGCAATAAAATGTTTCTTGTTATGGGAGCTCAGGCAATGAATAAATAAGCAGAAAAATCCAAATTATTAAAGCTATAAAATAAAAAAGAGGGTATGGTTAACTCTGGGACTAAATGAAAGACAAATATCTTCCTCTGATCTTGTTATCAATAACTGGGAAAAAAAACACTCTGGCAAAATGTTTTGAATCAAGGCACAGAACAGGGCATTCAAATCAAGCTTTGAGATCAGATATTACATTATAGTCTCAATGCAACACTGAGCACCAAAGCTAATTACCTCCTTACATCTGCTGCACTCACATTCAATGCTATACAGTGTGTGTTAACTGCCTGAACAAGCCATAAAATGCTAGAAAAATCTTAGCTGGGTGAAGAGATGCATCTTCACCTTATTAACTGACAAAGAGAAATCATAAATAGCTACTGCTTTATGAAAGCACCGTGCATCTCCAATTGCTGAGATGTGGAAAAATGAATGAAACTAAAATAAAGATATAAAGGAACTTGAGGTTTTCAGTGACTGTTGGTGATATATATGTATAAGCCATATTAAATACTATACATGTTACCTCAAGAATACTACAACGCACTAAATTATAGACATAATTGCAGTGTTCAAACGGCAATTCTGCATTCTAGTATTATCAAATAAATAAACAGAAATATGCTTACACTGTTTGAAGGACATAATAATCAATTGTGATTATAACAATAACTGTAGTAACTATGGTAACCCAGGTTACCATGGTAATTTTGTTAGATGGGACTGAACAGCAGCTCGGGGTTTACTGATGAAACGACATGTTTACACGATTACGGTCCTTTAAACGCAAACAGCCAAAAGGTACACGTTTTGACAGGAGCTCAGCGACCGCTATCACAGCAAACTGATACGTAGTGAACGTAAAGCATAGGACGTTATCGCTCAAACATAACTTGACGGAATAAACTCCTACCTCTACAAACATATTTCAATGAAACTTTTCAGCTCTGAAACTTGACAGATGACTCCTTGTATCCATGGGAACTCTACTAGCACGCCGAAAAAGGGCATCTTGCCATCAAGCTACGTGTCACACAAACACTTCTCCAGTGTCTACCTGTGTAGAGCGAGCGAAAAGATTGCATAGTATTCCATTATGTCTTTCATTATCTCATAATAACTTATTTCTTAGCAGCTTAAAACACATAAGCGACAGGATTTGTTGCCACATAAACCTAAGCTTTTTTTTAAATCTTCAATATGACTACAATTACAGAAGCTACTACTACATAAGCAAGAAAGTAAAAGTGCAACTTATTATTGCTTAAATTCTAACATAGTGATTGTAAAGTATCAGCAGACCTGCAGAGACAGCAGAGTGTTGTACCTGAACATTGGCTAAAGCTATTTCATAACACCCAAAATCATGAAAAAGAATAGTACCTTTTTGGCTCCGTTTAGAGGAAAACCATTTAGTCTAGTGATACTGACTAAAGGGGGTTGCAGACAGCCTGTGGAGTTACAACTGCCAAGCTATGCGTGCTGTATGTTTGGCACACACGCGGTTGATTCCGGCCCCTTTACCATCTGTTATTAGCTATTTCAAGCTCACAGTTTCACATGAACCAAAAGCATTAATTAGCTGTGCAGTTTTATTTACAAATGCACCCTCGTTTCAGCCTTTGATTGCTATTCAATGTTGCCTGTGCCATTGCTTTCCACAGGTTCTAATGCACAGCTTGCATTATACTGAATATAAGTGATATACAAAGCAATACACTTCAGTGGAAAGGATGGGAAGTACATTTGTATATACCTGCACTGTATTTTCCATTTTCATCAGTTGCAGGGAATGGGTATACACAGTGTAGGCTACCAAGGTTTCATATTATTTTCCACTTCTGCTGCTCTCTGATGTAAATAAAACATCCTGCTCTTAATTCCCATGATGCTGTGTTAAAAGCAACATTTGGCCTTTGGAAGAACCTGGCTAATGCATTCTCAGTCAGGCAATGGAAGGAAAATAGACGGGTGGAGGAGGTACATCAAAAGCAGTTTTAAATGTTTACACCCAAAAGCATCAGGTCAAATGATGAAATTCATTTTAAAATGATACTACCTGCTATTTAAAGTAGATTGACATTTTGTGAATGTTTGGTGCAAATGTATCCCATGATTAATGGGAAAAAAAAGAAAAAGAAAGAGAAAATGTTACAAAAAAAGCAGGCATGTTAGACGATGTTGTCTTCCTAATTTACTCGCAGTAAATTAGTATTTCATTAAACCCTTGTACATTTATAATTTCGGAGATCTTACAGTGCAGGCTGCCGTTGTTTATACATTACCAACCACCTAAGTAAACATCTGTTTTGGCCTGTGTTGGAGATACCAGAAAATAAGTCACTGTAAGCTACTGAGCTTTAATATTTATTAGTGTAAGCTTTTATCTTCAGACTGAAATCCTATAGGTTTCCAAGTTCCAATTTTACCCAAACTATAGATGTTCATTCCAAAATGTACTAGGCCTTTGCAATGTATTCATTATATGCTCTGTTCTGAGCCTGTTTTGCATTTATTACTCTTTGTTTTTAAACTTAATACATTTTAAATTTAAAGTAAACTATTTATTGTTTTTGTATTTAGAATGACATTGAATGACAATCTTAAAGTTGGCCAGTTAAAACAAAAAAATAATAAAAATATATATATATATATAATAAACGACTTCTCGGATAACATAAAATCACTATGCAAAAACCATGTGAGTGGATTTATAACTGGACAGAAAAAAAGCTTTGTAAACATCAACATTAATTGAAGTCGTTGAACTTACAGGACAGAAACATGGCCACTTCTCTACCTGGCTGGCATTTTAATGCGTATCAACAGCACCACCTAAAGGTCTCACGTTAAACATTGTTTAATATTGTTCTGTGTTATGGGCTTTTACGTGTTTATTAAAGACGCGCAGCTGACATGAAATACAAGGGAAGATTACATGTCCTGTGATGATCATACTATACGCCATGTAATGCAATAGCTAGGCTACTCCAATTTTATATAGGTCTTTCGTTATATTCAGCTTTTATACAGAAACTTTGTGCCTTGAAAATGAGTAGTAAAGGCAAAATATTAAAAAAGGTGAGAAACCGACCCTAAAATATACCATTATCATAAATACCTTTTAAAAAATTGCGTACGCACATTTCCATGCCCATTTTGTGCGTACGCAA
>NW_015539914.1:114863-137602 GCF_001515605.1 Sinocyclocheilus anshuiensis
TCGCTCACTCCAGTAAAAGAGTGCGTACGCATAGAGTGTCCGTACGGTGCGCACATATTTACGCCTATTTTTTATCAATCCCGATATGTGCGTGGAAAATTGCGTACGCACATTTCCATGCCCATTTTGTGCGTACGCAACGTTTAGGCCCCTGATCTTTTACATTTGACAAAGTTAAGGTGCGTTTGCCTTCGGTATTTCCCGTGCTGCAGCACAGGCGGGAGAATCAACTTGGACAACAACTAGCCTGCATACCTTAGGTAACAACGCGCTATACAATGTAACGTGACCAGTGCTGTGTAGCAAATGATTCCAAAAATTAAGTACTTGCACTTAACTACAGTTACATTTTTATTGATTACATAATTACATATTATTCACACTATAGCAATAAATTATTCATAAATTATTAGTTCTTCCTAATTCTTTTTCACCTTTTAAATTTTTCTTTCTAAAATAGCCTGATTCTTATGTACATTCGGAAAGTCTTTCAGTTTTGTGGACATTCACATAAAGACCAGTCACTAGTCAGGTGGCTATAATTACACAGAAAAATGAGAGGCCACACAGCATTTGAACACTGGCTTTACAAAAATGTGTTTTTCAGCATTTCAACATTGCATTATACTGATATACACATACATTTTTATTTGAATTAGCACTCAATGTGTTATTTAACCATGTATTACTAAGTCTTACATGCACATATAAAAAATAAAATGCACATATTTACTTTTTTTTTTATTTACATGTAATGCAGTGTTTCTCTCTCTCTCTCTCTCTCTCTCTCTCTCTCTCTCTCTCTCTCTCTCTCTCTTTTTTTGCATCCAAACCTCTTTCACATCTGTTTTTAAGGTAATGAGTTGTTATTTTAAAATGATTTATTTTAATTGTACATTTTTATGATTTAATTCATTATTAGCTTTCCATTAAGCCCACGAACGAAGTTTGGGAAACCTTGATGTAATGTAATGTTTAATGCACTTCATGTTTTTGATAACAACAAATGGAATATATTTTCTTTCTCTTTGTATTTTTATATCAATATCGCACAAGATTATCCTTTTTAAATCAATGTAATACACAAGTTAGGTCAAAAGTAATCTAAAAGTATTCAAAAAGTAGTCTTATATTACCTAAAATGTGTAATGTAATAGATTTCGTCTAATGTCTATTATCTTTCTGTCTATTAATCTGTTTTTTATAATGTTGTAGATTGACGTGGCAGCTGCATCCAGACATACTCATTTCATAGGGAAGAAAGAGAACATCATTCAAGACAGACGAGTGGTGAAGTCAGTAGGTGAAAGAGATGTTCTCGTGATTTACCACCAGGGGGACTTCTATGCTATTGATGTGCGCTGCTACCGTAGGTTAAGGACCGCTTTACTTAAAGGGATATTCCACCCCAAAATTAAAATGTTGTCGTCATTTTCTCATCCTTATATCATTCCAATTTCTTTCCCTTGACACAAATAGAAAATATACACCTATATAATGCTTGGTCCTGGTTAATTATTTTGTCTGCTCAGAATTTTACAGATTGAAGGCCATGTACATCCTTCCGTCCTCATTAATATGTTCATAAAATATATCTGTTGACATATATTAAACAATATATGTTTAAATAACACTGTTGTGCTTTTATTTTGTTGCAGACTCTGGAGGTCCACTTCAGGAAGGAGATATTGAGGTGAGTTGTTGTGAAGCATTTAATTAGACCATTTCTTTTCTTATTTATATTATATGCCACAAATTTGTTTTAACTGTTCTTTTTTTTTTTATGTTGCCAGTGAAGGACTTTGATGGGCGACCATCCATAGTGGGCCCATGGCATAAGTATAAAATTACATTGGCTGAGGGTGAGGGTCTCTATCAGGCAGTGGACCCTTCTGTGAAACCCCTGAAACCAACCTGGTGCTCCAAAGGTGTTAAGCAAAGAGTCCACACAGTGACGCTGTCTAATGAAGACGTGTTCCTCACCTTTAAATGACTCACCAGGGCCCATTGACTCTGATTACTATCAAACTGAGAAATATAGAAACACTTTTCTGAAAGACTGGCCGAAGAAAACGAAGTGACATCACAGGAAGATATGAGATAAGTTGAGTGTCTCAGGTATCAGCTGATCAGCAAATGTGTTCTGCTAAATTCGTTTTTACCTGTCACTGCTGGAAAATCTAGTTAAGCTATAAAGCTGGTCTAGCTGGTTTGTAACAGACCTAAGCTGGTCAACCAACTCATTGGTTGTGACAAGTGCAAAGACAGCGAAAGAAATTTGGCAGAGTAGACACCTAAAAACAAGCTTATGAAACTTTGCAGTACTATCCAGTTATGTTTGTAGGACACTTTGGATGTTCTTAACTACTTCTTATCCTATTATTGTTGATAACAAAGTTTGGCACAATCATATTTACATTACAGTGTTACTGAAAATGATGATAAAGTCATAGGAAATTGAAAAGTAAAATAATGTACTATTATATTCCCTGTTTAAAATAAATAATTAAATATGCTTAGACTCAAGTGTCCAACGTCTTTTATTAATATTTTTAATTTTGTGAACAGGAGGGAGGTCCTCAGAGCTGGTGGGGGGTTTGATTTAAGTACTAACAGTGATGACTGATAGTGGAGTGTGTCAGGAGGTCAGAAGGTGACATGAAAAAAATGAAAGGCCAAGGATGGAAGTGAAAGGAGGTGTTTAAATGAGAGAAATGGGTTTGTAATCTGTGTGTAAAAAGGAGTGGTTGAGGTAGACTTGAGGGCTGGAGGAATGCTTAAACATAGCAAATGTAGACTAGATAACATTCGACAGCAATGCCAATGACTAAAAAAGACCTGTAAGATGAGATGCAATGCAGGAAGTAATTTCCTTTCCAATCAATATCAAGTATGCAGTGCATACAGGTTTGATGAAAGAAAATCTCACCTACATGCACATTATAGAGCACAATATTTTTAATAGTACTTGATTTGTTCATATTTTAAGAACATCTTGCAAAGCAAAAACAATAATAGCAACCTAAACACAACTTAAAATAAATGCATATTGTCTCAGTATTTTGTTTAACCCAAAGACTGCAAGTTTAAACAAAACTTACTTCAATCCTTGGGTGGTAAAGCATGTAAAATAACATCACTGCAGTTTAGGCTTCACTCTTAAGGGGTCAAAGGGTTCAAGGATGACTGGAAACCTTTCATTTACTGCTATTCAACTAGGCAGCTTGACTTATAGGTTTCCATAACATATTACCTGATTAAAAAATTTCCAAGTGACTGTACACGGCATTAAGATTAACAAAGATTAAAAAAAAAAATGTACACCGTGGTCAGAGGTGGAGACCTGTGCAAAGGAAGGTATTTAAAGTGCCATAGGGGGGTGCGCAGCCCCCCAGTAACACTATCTTCACCATAATGTAGGATATCTTGATGGCAAGGGTAGCTCAAGACGACCAGACCCAAACAAATAATAATAATCACACATCACTAGTTCTAAAATCTAATGTGATAATATTAACTTCAAACTAGAAAATATACCCTACATATACAGTCCTAAACTGTGTCAGCACCACTTCGGTCCCTGTGCCCCCTCCCCATATGCAAATTAATGAGGGTTGCACAGGTAGTAGAATGTCTAAAGTGGACTATCAAAATACAGTGTAAGCACTCGGTTTTCCTTTTACCAGATCTGCCAGTTATGTAACTCATCAGCCTATGACAGCTCACCTCAAGTTCTTCACTTCAGACTGTAAAAAAGCTTGCTTTCTCTGCAAGGGGAATTTGTGTGTGTGCGTGTGTGTGTTTAGTTGTCACTGAGAGAAATAGAGCAGGAATGTATGTATCTCAGACTGGGAATTTGTGTAGGCTACATCGTATGTGTGTGTATGTAGATAATCTAGAACTTAAATCACTAACTTGTAGCCTATATAGTATGCATACATTTGTATGTATAGGTCTAATTAAAAATGAATTGGTCAGCTTTTTCATTTGTTACACACATTCACACATAGTGTTGAATATTCGCAATTGTTACTGTTATCTAAATGTGGTCGACATTCGTTTTACTTTTTACAAGGCCAAGTCCAACTAAAACACCACTTGTACAGTGCAAGACACCTATTTTTAACGAGTTACCTAAATAGACTTTCCTACAATATGTTTTCAAACAATTTTCACTCTGAAATCGCGTGTGTAGCTTTAAAAAGTGACGTTTTGCCGTCGGACCGGAGTTATAATAATGTTATGCAACTTTGCAAAGAGCTGTGGGGTCTGCCCACTTCATGTCACGATGATGAAGACTGATGCTGAGATGTGTGGACTGCGTTTCTAACCCCCTTCCCCCATAAGCAGACAGAGAGATGAAACAAATCTACGCGCCTTTAAATAGAACCATGTTGTCATTCTGACTGCTGTTATCTGACTGCCAGAGCGGAGACGGACCCGCTCGTCATCCATTGCAGAAGAAATACACTTTTTATTCTTTCATTCCACACACTCTTCACAGTAAACATGCCTAGCAACAGAAAGAAGAACAAGCGCCGAATGAGAAAAGTGGTGAGTACATTTACTTTCCTACTTTTTATTATTTTTTATTCAGATTCATTGTCCTGCAAACAATTCAGATTTAATTTTTAGCGTCCAAACTGTTTTAATATCTGATTAATTTTTTGTAGTTTTTTCTGTCGGTTTTGCATGGACTTTATATGATGTTTTTTTTTTTTTTAATAAACTGCATAATTCATTTTTAGCGATCCTTTCTCCAATAATGTTATTTAATTCTGTTTATTTATTATAAATAACATTTAGTGAACTGTCGTCATAGGTTTATAATTTTCTGTTCTCTGGTCATTGGTCCATTATTTCCATATGAAGAATTAATTGATCTTTTCTGAGGTTGTTACTTGCAGTGTCATATGTAGTACAAGGGGTGTGTCCCATAAGAACCAGTACAGAGATGCAACCGAATTGCACATCCTACCTTGTATCTC
The DNA here is from genome assembly GCF_001515605.1 of Sinocyclocheilus anshuiensis. NCBI lineage: Eukaryota > Metazoa > Chordata > Actinopteri > Cypriniformes > Cyprinidae > Sinocyclocheilus > Sinocyclocheilus anshuiensis. Next base: position 119,852 of record NW_015539914.1, read on the forward strand.
TAGAAACATTTGAATTAAGAAATAAATAATATATAATAATAAATAACAATAATTGTGTAAATATTGCAAATCTTTTCATTGTAAAACCTTTTTTAAAAAGTGTTGCTTGGATTGTGCATATGAAATGCCCATTTAAAATAACATACTTCTGACTTCTGACCTATCACTGTTTAGCATTGTGCCTGATAACAATAAATACCAGAATCATAATAATAATAATTACTGTCTGTTTTTGTGTATTCCATGGCTGTGTTTCACCTCTAAAGTTTGATTGGTTTGCTTTGCGGCCTTTTTTCTTTGTTCTGTCAGTGCAATAAACCAAATCTTGCCTTTTGACCCCACCTCCAAACTCATATGGACTTTTGTTGATTTTGGCACGTCCTTTGGGTCAGTCTAATTCCAAATATGGTTCAGGGCATATTCCTACAGAGGCAGTTGGTTCAGAGTTTACATCCACTGGGTTTGTTTATAACTGACCCATTATAAACCCATTGATTTTTGGAAAGTGATGTAGTTTACATTTTGTCAGTGCAAAGAAATGTTGCACTATATTGACCATGCCTCACAAGACATTTTTTTCTTCTCTGACCAGTGACATAATGAAAAACACACAGTTTGTGCAAATGAACACTGGACTCTTTGTTTGAATTTTACAGCAGCTTGTAAAATTGTATGTCATTAAAATCTCAACCTTTTCATTCTGCTTAGCTAAACATGTAGCTGATTAATGCTCACTTGTTGTCCTAAAACCTTGGCATGCAGTCATATCAACATAACTGCCTTTCACACAAGTACAGCAATAGAGGGGTATCTTTTATCTCTCTGGCTGTTAAGCTGGTCCTAAACAGGGCACATTTCACCGTCTCTAATCATCCTGGTAAAATAGGAAATAGTGAGTACTGGGGGTTGAGTTCATTCCAACACCATGTTTGTTGCTAACCACCCTTCAAAACAGAAGAAACTTTTCTTTTTTTTTAACTCAGCTGCCAGATCCAGTCAACTCATATTTTTCAGCTGTAGGCCCATCCACAATCTTCCAAACTACTTTCTCCTGTTTTTATAGAATGAACAGCCTTGAAGCAAAATGTGCTTCTTCTTTTTTTCCCTATCCACCTCCTCTGTTCCCCCAAACGGCAGGCCGTTTATTCTGTTATGCTGGCCTGTTTCATGGACTTGGGACCATGTTTTGCCTGATTTGGCTTTGTCTGTGCTGATGCTGTCTTCACACATGGTTGCATAATTTGGCCTTAATTGTGCTGGACACTGTACATCCCATACATGCACAATGAGAGCTTACATTCTTTTGAGGCCTATATGTAAACCTCACTGGCCAGCTCTTGCTTTTGGATAATGAAGCTGTGAGTGTGATTATAATGCGATTATGGTTCCATTATGACGTGATTAGCATTTTTGTCCATTCTGTTTAGCCCCATCCAGAGCTCCAAGAGGGTCTGACTCTTCCAACTCACTTGACTAAGAATGTTTGAATCAATTGGATTCAGCCATTTTTAGCCATTAGACAGCTAACTTTTGTTCACTTATGTAAGCTTTTAGTGAAGTTGTTTAACCCTGTCTAACAATATTATGAGGTCAACTGAACTAAAGATAAGAAATAAATTGGTTCAGATTTCAAAACTCAACTATTTCTCATTCTTTCGTTTGAATTGAGCAGCAGGCCCAGAGAAAGGCTTTGGAGGAGAGGTTTGTCTCCTCTGGAAAGGGAACCCCAGGAGTGTGTGCTGTCCCTGCCCCAGTTCCTGCACAAGTTCCAGTTTCTAAAATCTCAGAGTGTCCCATTGCGGTTCCAATTCCCCTGGCAGTGATTGCTCCCATTGACGTTCCTGCTGAAGTAACTCCTGCAGAACCAGTCATGGTACAAGCCCCAGTCACAGATGCCATCAAAGACGAAGTGGTGAAAGCTGCAGAGGACCTAAGACAAACCCCAGTGGAACCCTCTGCAAAAGAGCTAGTTTTGACTGAGGATGGTGACAGCATTGCCATTCCAGTATTAGAGGTAATGTGCTATCGAACCCTCCTGTTAATAATTATCAAGTGCACACCAAAAATTGTAGGAAGTAATTATCAATTATTACATTGGACTCGAGGAGTCATGCAGATGTTACTGTTGTGACCAATATAAAAGTATTTGCCTGGCAGTAATGGCTTTTTGCAGCCATCATGGAAGATAGAGGTGTGATCATGAATGCAATGTAGGAGGGCAATATTTTAGTGAGCGAACATTGTGTACAGCATGCCTGGAGCCATGGCAAATTTTTCCGAACTGCAGGGGTTTTTTTTGGTTTTTTTTGGAAAATAAGATTATTAGCTTTTCTGAATGCTGCTCCCTTTTTAGGAACAGTATTTCATACTTGTCGTTGAACACGAGTTGGCTCTGCAGGATTTTATCTGGTGGAATGTGTTGAATATATGAGAGTAGTTATTCTTGTATTTGTCCTTAGGCCTGGTTTCACACATACTCTGTCTTTAGTAAGTCTGCTGGTCGTGAGCAGGGCTGCCAAAAAAGGGGTGGGCAACTGGACTGTTTGTCCCGGGCGCAAGCTTGAGGGGGCTTGGATTGTAAAGCGATTACAATTTCGACTGAGGGGGACAAGGGAACGCAATTTCAACCAATGCAGCCCTGGAAAAATGATTGCGCCGAAGCCGGTGATGATTTTTTTTTTGTACCAGGCCCTATAGTTGCTTACTGAGCATAAAGGTGCAGTCACATTTACTGTTGTTTGGCAAATTTTTTAGGGCGAAAACACGTAATTTGAATAGGAAACATCACATTTGGGAATTTCACACGTATTACAAGTAACGCAAGTTACGTAATCAGATTATTTTTTTCAAGTAACTGTTAAAGTAACACATTACTTTTAAATTTACAAGAAAAGAGTTATTTTTTCAAATAATTAACACGTTACTTTGTTTTTCCATTTATTCACTGACACCTCTCCTGTCCCCATGTTGAGAGAAATTAGTTACACAATTAGTTACTTTTTGTGGAGTAAAGCAATATTGGAATGCATTACTCTTAAAAGTAACTTTCCCTAACACTGATTGTGCCTATATGCAAGCGGACGTTCCCCCTAAATGATCCCAAAATATGAAGTCACTGCTACTCTCTCCTCAAGCTCCTGCACCTCACCCTCCCTCCTGTTTTTTGAAGAGCAGCCAAGCTTTTAAAGCCCACCCTTCTTTTCCTGTGAGCACTGCTTCAGCCTCTCCTCTCTTTTCACAGACATCACAAGTGCTTGGGTTGGACATCCACACACACTGAGAGTGGCACAGGGCAGGGCAAGAGAGAGAGGCACATATCCTTATAGTGAGTGTCACGTTAAGGGCTTTTTTTTTTTTTAGTTTACTGGAGTGTCAGGTCTGTGACAGCATGGAGGAACTTATATGTGTATGTGCAGATAGGTGGGTGGAGACGAGAAATGTGCTTGGGTGGGGTGCATGGCCTAGTCATGCATGCTAATGAGGGGGTGTGGCACCTTTAATCATTTATTGTTAAATCTGAATGTAGAGAGTTACTACTAAAGAAATTAGAACTGTAAAAGCAATTGTTTTCTAACTTAATAATAGCCATTGTTTTGTTTAAGATGGTAAAACTTTATTTTTGAAGAAAGAGAATATGAAGCAGATATCTGACTGTAGGCTCATTCATAACCACATGCAATCGCTCAGCTCTGAGGAGGCGTGGTGGCCAACAGAATCTCCTTTGTCTTTAACAACAATCTTTATGACAACAGTTGTGTGTAAGTCTTTGTGTAGTTTATACAATACATGTAGTTAAATGTCATTCTGAGCATCAATGATGTGAGCATACATTAAACATTAAATGGGGATCCAAATAAACAAATACATTAAACAGTAATACTTTACCATGGTTATTATAGTTTTGAATGTTGTTTTTATTTCTGTTTTTTTTTTTTAATCCAATTTAGTTTTGTTTAGTTTTTACTTTGTCGTTAGTTTTAGGATTTTCTAGTTTTAGTTTTTAACATTTTAGCGCTGCTAGAGTTAATGTGCTATTTGAAAATGTTTGATGGCGTAAAACTTTCTCAGCGCTGTCTTTTGGCGTTTTCATGCTTGATGAAGGTGAATTGTAAAACTAAACATTTGTGGCAATGTGGCAATGGCATTAAAAGATTTGCATTATTGCATTCATTTTCATCCATTTTTGCTTATAGTTGTACTTTTATAGGTAAAATTGTAGTCTCATTACAACCTTAAAAGAAAAGAGAAACTTAATTTCCGTATGCTGATAGGTATGGAAGCCCATTTCCACAAACTTTTTATGTCATAATTATTACTTGCTATGTCATAATTGTGATTATGATACCAAAGCATGACTTTTTTCTTATATGGAAGAAATGGGCTTCCACAAATACAGTACATGCATTGGAGAGTTGGAACAGTGGAAGATCTCAGAACAGTCTGTCATACTGTTTTGTTGTTGTTGTTGTTTTCCCAAAGAGTTCAATTAGCCATGGAACATTTTGTTCTGCTCCCACAGGGGGCGTTTGGAGCACTTGTGAGCAAGTGCAAGTGTTCAGTACTCAATGCAGAGACTGGCATAGTAATGTAAAACACATCAATATATTAAATCATACTCAGTATTTCAGCAACATGCATATGTTGTACTCGTATTACACTTTGCTCTGCAATGAACATGCATTATTAACATTTAGCATTTTATTTTATCCCCGTTTCTCACCATTTGGTAGAGTTAGTTTTGTCTAAAACTCATAACTTTTGGTTAGAGATTCTTGTTGTTGTTTCATAATGTATAAATTAAAGTGTTGTGAAGTGTTATGATTGTCAGTATTATAATATACTGTAGTTTAAGAGACTTTATGACAGACAGTTGTGTAACACAATGAATCTTTAGTGTGATGTGGACATTGAGCTTTAAAATTTTGTGCCTTACTGTTCTTTTTAGGTCATATCATCTATAGATGAGCCAGTGTCCAACCCTGCAGAATCTGAGGTATGGTAACATGCCATATCCCATCAGCCCTTGACATTTCACCAATGTTTATCTACTAAACACCCTTGCCTTTGGCCATTCACACTAATGAGCTGGTAAAGGTGTTTTTCCTAATTACCAGGCCTCTGGCGCCACACCTTACCTTTCAGGGTGCACTAACATGCTTTTCTCATAACTTTGCTTTATGAGGTGTAAAGAAAACATATTAACCCATACTAACAAGGACTCTAGCTTTACACAAATATACAGCATGCCTATAGAATATACATAAATAAGACTTTGTAATGAGTATGTAAAAGACTTTATCAATGGAATTTGTTCATTCTTTAATCATGATCTTTTTAAAATATGCTATTCACAGGTCCAGTTTGAGGACACTACACCTGTAGCCACAGAGGTAGGTTTATATACATATGTATAGATGGATAATTATTTTATCTTAATAAATTAATATCACTTTTTTTATATACTTAATTATTTTTGGTTTCATACTATTTGTTTTACCACCACAAAACAAAATGAAAATGTTCTTTTAAATCCTTTAAAATAATTGAATCAATAAAAACTCTTCAAAGATTGTAATGCAAAATCATTTTTTGTTGTGTTGAACGTTTGAGGTCAGTAAGATTAAAAAAATAAATAAATTATACTTTTATTCATTAGGGGCTCATTAAATTGATCAAAAGTGGCAGTAAGACTTTCAGATTGTTACAAAAATAAAAATAAAATAAATAAATAAATAAATAATTCAAATAAAAAGTTTCTTGAGCACCAAATCAGCATATGATTTCTGAAGAATCACAGGAATAAATACCATGTTTAAATATCTTGTAATAGAAAAGTTATTTAAAATTTTTTAAATTGTAAAAATATTTCACAATATTTCTGTTTTACTGTATTTTTAAATAAATGCAGTTTTCTTAAAGCTGTAGTCCGTAACTTTTTTTGGTAAAAAATGATCCGAAATCAATATTTGAGCAAGTACATAACCAGCCAGTGTTCAAAACTATCGTCTTACTTTAGCCCGATTCACAACGGTTATCTTATAATAATGTTATCTAATTTGAGTGGTACGGGTAGGTTTTCGTGGGAAATTTGAGCATGCCGCTGCGTCATTACGTCATGTCTGTAAACATAAAGAAGTTGTCTAGAAGCTAGGCTATCGCATTTGAGGACCCTGCAGGTGGCGGATCGTTTATAGCCTTTTCTCACAGCAGCCAGAATAATTAAATTTATCATTTTGATGGCGGATTGTAATCCATAAAGGATTATGTGTTTATGAAACATGTGAATTAAATTAAATTATATTCCAGTTATAAATGTGCTTCTGATTACAGATAGCCTGGGATTACACAAGATTTGTATTTTAAAGACAACCAGTTCAAAGGAAGCATAATTTGCTTTTTGGGTTAAAAAAATGTCTTAATATGAAATTCGAAGAGTATGACAATTAGATTACACTGTGTAGAAATTTAAATCTACACGCTAATACACACTATACTCATAGTCACCAATGCTGATGTTATTAACATTAATCATTTGAGAATAAAGTATAACAATAATAATAATTTGAATGGTTTGATGTGATATGAGCTAACCGATCTTTAGATTTAATCACCATTGGTTGATTTAGGCTATGGTAATGCTTTTTTTCCTCAGTTGGTCAGAACAAACGTGGCAGACTTGTTACTTACTTGTTCAGATGTAAATATACGGTGAAAATTCTTAGTTGGGTCATATTCCAAGACGTAGGCTAGAATCTGTGATTGCGAAGTACAGTAAATATCCACACCGGTGCGGTGACTGACAGCCACACATACTCTTCAGAACATTAGATTCATCCGCACTGGAGCCGTGCCGACTCACAACCCACGCAAGCTAGATAATTCCGCACACAGCTGCAATTCCAGGTTTTCAAACAGAGATAGCGACAAAGAGGCAAAACTTACGGACTGCAGCTTTAAATAAATGCAGTCTTGGTGATCATTACAGATCTTTTAAAAACATCAAAAAAATCTTAATGTCCCCAGACTTTTGAATGGTAGCATAGAACATTGATGTATTAAATATGATATATATTTTGAATCATATTCTTATCATAATTTGTCTAATGTTTCAGTAGACAGTTCAATTTCAAAAGACTATCTTTTTCTAAATATTATATCATATGTCAGGCTTTACAGGGTTAACATGCAACTCACTATAATTCCATTTATTGTAAACATCTGAAGTCCAGAATCTGTAAACGTGAGCATTTTGCTTTTGTGTACATTGTTTTGCATGTTTTCTAGTCTTTATGATGTTCTGGTGCAGATGCATGTTGTAGCTCAGCCTGTCGAGACGGTTGACACCGAGTGCGAAGGTGAAGGTGAGCTTCCTGCTGAGGATCCTGTGGTAGATGTACCAGTGCCAGAGGAGATGGTGACTACAGCTGAAACTGTTGCTGCAGTTGAAACGGTGACAGAAAAAGTAGTAATTGAAGTTGAGCCTGTTGCTGACGCCGCAGTGGAAGTTGTCGGGGTCGTGGGAGAGCCTGACGTTGAAGCCGAAGCCATAACTGTTGAAAATGAGCCTGCTGAAGTACACAAAGTTGCAGAAGTCACGGAGGTGCCTGACACAATACATCTTCATGGCACATTGCAATGGACTCTTTGCATGAATGTATTTGCATGCACAACAGGTGACTTTGTCTTGTCCATTCTGTGCACTTGTTTGGATAATTGGGCATGACATGAGCCTCACTCTACCCATACTTTTTACATTCCCTTGGACACTTTGTTCCATGTTTTTGAGGCACACTATACTAACTAGTGCTAGCATATATATATATATATATATATATACACACACACACACACACACAGACACATATTTTAAACAAGTTCCTTCCTTTCTTACAGGATGTACATGCAGAGACTGAACCAGAAGAGTTTCCAGTGGTAAATTCTTTAGATTTTTTTCCCCCAGTCTGCATTTTTTGGGATAGTTCACCCAAAAAATATTAAAAATGCTATTATCGTTTTCCCTCTCATGTCTTTCCAAACCTGTATGACTTTCTTTCTTCTCTGGAACATAAACACAGATGTATCTTAGTGTCTATACAATGAAAGTCAAGTTGTTTTGGACCCCTTGACCGACAGACAGATGTCAAGGACCTGATATATGAGTTCTTTTAATATGCTGTATGTGTTGCAATCTCTCGTCTCAAAAACAGTACACACGACAAAACTGAAAGCAGTGAAAAAAACAGCAGTTAAGAAAGCATATGATCATAACAATGTGGATATGTTTGCACGTTTAATTATATAGCATATATATATTTACTTACTTGATTTTACTTATATATTCTCTTATATATTTTTATATGTAACGCAGAAGGTGTTTACCAGCTAGAGGGAACCTTTCCAGAAATTTTGCTTTGGCAAGCTGTTTCGAACTCCCAAAACAAATTCTAAACAAACTTTGTTTTGGTTTGATTTTGTCCAGTTTGTTTTTCCATTACGCCTGAAGAATATCGGGCCTTCAGTGTTCTTGTATATTATGAAAGTCAAAGGGGCACAGTGTTGTTTTGTACCCTACTGATTTTTACTGTAAAGACAAAATAAAACCAGCTGAAACATTCTTCAAAATATCTTAAGAATGTAAGTCAGAGCTGTATGTCTTTATAGCTGTATGACTGTGAAACACAAACGCAGATCCGTCTCAGTGTTTTTGTCTATCCAATGAAAGTCAAATGGCCTCATAGTTGTTTTGGACCCCTTCGACTATCACTGTTTTGAGGGGGGAAAAAGAGCTCACTTGAATAAGATTTACAATGCATGCCAAGGGGCATAGACATAACATGCATTCCTTTTATTAGGAAGCTGCAGTACCTACAGAAGCTTTAGTGGAACCAGAGCCTGAGCAGCAGCAGCAGTCAGTCCTACTGGAGGAACCCACGGTAAGTCCTTTCATGGGATAATTTCAAGCATTTTTGTTTAGAATCCTTTTAGATTGAAGTTTCATTTTTAACATGGTTTCTTGCCCTCGGGTTTTCACATACTCAAGCCTTCGGTTGAGTCTACGAGTGACCCCATCACTGAAGAATTTGTTGTGACTGAGAAAGTAGCTGCTGACACAACTGCTGCAGAGGAACAGGTGAGCAGTTGAAGTCAGTGAGCAGACACACCTACAATGTGCATATCAGGCATTAAATCCTGTTAGCTTCTTGGATGAGTCTAAATAGAATATATGGCACTTTCCCATAGATTCCTGAAACAGCAACAGATGCCTCCGAGGTTCAATCAGAGACACTGTCAGAAACAATTCCTGCTCCTGAGCCACTGCCTGTGCCTGTAGCAAAGGAGATTATACAAGTGAGCTTTTAAAATGTTTAACTCAACTGCTGCATTCTGTGCATGCTGTGTGTGGTATCTGTAAATAATGGGATATATATATATATATATATATATATATATATATATACATACACACACACACACACACACATATACACAAAAGTTAAAGACACCTTTAATGATCACCAAGGCTGCATTTAAATGATTTAAAAACATATAGAAATAGAAGAAATAGGCTATTGTGAAACATTATTGCAATTTAAAACTGTCTCTATCTGAATATATTTTAAAATATAATTTATTCCTGTGATGGCAAAGCTGAATTTTCAGCAGCCATTACTCCAGTCTTCAATGTCATATGATCCTTCAGAAATCATTCTAATATGCTGATTTGGTGCTCAAGAAACATTTCTTATTATTTTCCATTAAAAACGATTGTGCTGCTTGATAATTTTGGGGAAACCATGATTTTTCAGGATTCTTAGATGAATAGAAAATTCAAGTGTCTTTTTGCTGGTTTGTTTTTATTTCAACAGTGAAGTTATACATATTTATATACATTTCAGGCTCAAGATGAATTAATGGCGCAAATAGAAACTGAAACTATAAAGGTATTTTTCCCTCTGTATTTTATTTATTTTTATCTTTTCGATGTATGAAATAAAAATATTATTTGTTTTATTTAATGTTGTTTCTCATTTTTATAGGACTTGGCAGTGGCTGGTGGCCTAACTGTGGATGCCATAAATGGATGTCTGGGAGCTACCGAAGTTGCAATTGAAGGTTAAAGTGCCTATGGTAAGAATGTGGAGTTCTTAAAGAGATAGTTCACCTAAAAATTTAAATTCTGTCATCATTTACTTACCCTCAGGTTGTTCCAAACCTGTATGAATTGCTTCTTTCTGCTGAACACAAAAGAAGAACATTAAAATATCTGTTTTCTGTGTTTTACAGTTTCATATGATATAAAGAGATGGCTGAAATATGAAACATTGCAAAGTGCCTTATGTGCTGATTCTCACCGAAACAATGACAGGGATGTGTGCTTGTTCTTCGCTAGTGGAGTTTTTCTGAATTTACCTCAGTTTCCATATGCATGTACGGTAGATTTGATGGCGTTTAACATTGCATATGTAGTAAAGTAAAATGGAGGGATGTTGCAAATGTATATGTTTTTACTTGGACCATTTTGTAATGTGGAATGAATACTTGTTGTATTTGATAAAATGATTTGGAGTGGAGTGCTTTGGAGCACAATTTCATACTATACCATCACCACATCTTCTGTTCCCCCCTCAACCATCCACATGGGCCTTTTTCTAAATGATAAATAAAGGGAGTTTGAGGATAATTAGTCTTTAGGAATTAGTCTTTCCTATGCATTTTGTTTGGATGAAAATAGTATAGACTAAACAACTTTATGCCCTAAGACTGACAGATTAAACACTGGATGTCACCTATTGAATTTGTATGGGATGTGAAATCTTGACTTGTAAAATGGAGCCAAATAAGTTATTAGGATAGATGACAGCAAATGACCCTTGAGTTTATAGGGATGCACTTTAGTTTATCTATCAGGGGCAATACATTTTAAAGACACATTATTCATTAAGGTAAATAAATAGAAACACAGGGAATATCTTGCCCCCGTCAACATGCCCCAACTGCTTTCTGAATTGACTATCAATTGTTCTATATGTTGTACAATTAGTGCTGTCAAAATTAGCGCGTTAACAAATGCGATTATTTTTTTCAGTTTAATGCGTTAAAAATATTTAACGCAATTAACGTAGGGGCGGAGCTAAGGTTGGCCACCCCACTCACAACTGCTGCTTCTGTTTGTACAATTAGTGCTGTCAAAATTAGCGCGTTAACAAATGTGATTTTTTTTTTTCAGTTTAATGCGTTAAAAATATTTAACGCAATTAACGTAGGGGCGGAGCTAAGGTTGGCCACCCCACTCACAACTGCTGCTTCTGTCTCTCCTTTTTCTTGACAAGAATTGTGTTTATTTAGACGTGGAATGTCTTTACAATCTACCAAACGGGAGACTTTCAGACCCGCACTCCAACTTCGCCTCAGCGCCAGGCGCTAGTCAGACGAGCGCGGAAAAGATACAGGTGACCAGACGAGAGAGCTTCAGTAGAACAACAGTGAACTCGCAGTCAGATGAGATGTTGTCAGGCCAAATAAATAGTATGCCAAATAAAAACGAAAACTTGTGGTATTAATACGCAGAAATGGGTTGTGGCGTGTATATGCTATGCGATGGGTAGGATTAGGTTTGTGGGGTAGATGCGTATCATATGTATGCGAAAACTGCATATCATATGCACGCCAACAAATTTCGTATCATATGGACGTCAAACACATGCGTAGCATATACACGCCAAAGTCCATTTTTGCGTATCAATACCACGAATTTTCGTTTTTGAGACCGGGCTCCTCGCTGTAGGCTATACAATTTCATATTAAAGCGCAAATGAAACTACGAGCATGCAATGTCGTAGTTATGTCGTCAGTTAAGTCATGAAGTTACCAAAAAGTTGATTAAAGCTGCCTCAAAACTGTGTATGCATGAAGGCCTATTTGTTATGAGTCACATTTAAGAACATGTCTCTGAAATGCAGTGGGTTTTCCAAACTGTCCTGGAGCAGCCCAGCACTGTCACCATCATCTAACACACCCGATTCAATTCGTCAGCTCATTAATACTTTAAGACCTGAAGTGGGTCAGAAAAGATTAAGAGCTGCGAGAAAATACGATGCGTGTCAGATCGGCATTATGTTCTGCTGCGTCAGCTCTAAAAGCAGCCAAAATAACCTAATAACCCAGCTGCTGTGATGTCTGTTCATCAAAAACAAAAGAAAAAAAAGGTAATCAGTAACTTTTGTAGCTTTAAGGATTCATCTATATTTCATTTAGAATTTAGTGTTTGATAACTTTATTCAATTTCTACATATAATAACCTAATAACCCAGCTGCTGTGATGTCTGTTCATCAAAAAACAAAAGAAAAAAAAGGTAATCAATAACTTTTGTAGCTTTAAGGATTCATCTATATTTCATTTAGAATTTAGTGTTTGATAACTTTATTCAATTTCTACATATTTCCTACTTTCTGAAGGGCACAGGTAAATATGACATTTATTATATTGGGTTTATGTGAAGATTGTTTTAAGTTAACTTAAATTAGAAGTTTTTTTTAAGTATAATAAATGTTAAAATTGATAGCGCTCAATTAGTGCTCTGGTGGCAGTGTTTTAACTTTTAAAACATTTTCATTTTTTAAAACATTAAAAACATCTGAAACATTTATCTTTCCTTCTGATTGTCATCAAACCCTAACAAAGTAACTCAATTAACCTAACAAAAGAGTGCTCAGTTTCCTCTTACAGTACAGTACAGTACAGTACAGTACAGTACAGAGGCTTCACCTGACAAAAAATGTCTGCAGTCAGATCTCCCCTCTTAATAAATAAAATATCACAAGCTGAGACCAAATCAAAGTAAGACCAGTTTTAAGCCATTTTCATCCAGATACTTTTAATACTCGTTAAGTTTAGTCAAACAACCTATCAATTACAATATAAAGAATAGTGGAGGAATGTGGTGACTCCGTTAAAGATGTGTTCTTATAATTGCTTCACCAATCAACAAGGTAAGTTTCATCCCATTGTGTGATAAGATAAACATATTACAGATATTTTCCATGTGTTTATATGGATAATGCATTTTTCCATACGTTTATGGAAAATATTTTACTGTGATAACAGCATTGTGTAAGCATTGTATTACAGTATATAATGACGCTGGGGTACAATTAGATATAGCTTAATATGTGTATCCACAGGCATCAGTGTCTTAATTGTTTACTTCAGAAGAATCAATTTACATTGTTCCATTTAGTCAGAGCAAATAATTTAATAAATTATACATTTTTGCTCAAATGCCATAGCAGGTCAGAATTTGTGTTGTTAAGTTATTTTGAAGGCAGTGAACTGATTTTAATATTGCCCAATCATTAAATTATTATTTAATGATTACTCTCTAGAGCAACATATTTCATTACACATGATAAAAACAGGAACAATTTTGAGCTCAATATGTGCTATAAAAATAACTCTTTAAAAAACAGAGAGATAAAAAAAGAGGCATTATGAGATTTGATTAATCAGAAATTGAGGTGGGAAAAGTTTTCAACTAGATTTGTTTTTCATTTTGATGAAAGCATTAAAGAAACTAAAATGAAAGTTAGAAAAGTTTTAAAACTAAATATAGTCTGAGGGTCAAATGAGGAGAGAGAAAGTAATAATCAATATACTGTAAATAGCTGCAAGAAGTAGAATTTTACTATGAAATTATTATGAGACAATTATAAGACAATTTTTACTAGTGTGGGTTGTCATCGTAAATAAACTAGTAATCCAGAATTTTAAAGAAATTTGATTTTTTGCTTTTACTTTAGCTATAATATTCAATTTAACAGCATCTTTGGCATGTTGTTGTTTACCAAAGCAAATTATTTCAACATGACCACAGGTTCTGTGTAAAGAAAATGAATGAATGCCTTTTATTGAGATTTGTTTTCTCGATTAATGGCAGCAAATTGGAAATCATTCAAATACTTGATCAGCATCAAAATAAATGCTTCAAGGCAAATGGTACAGGATCGCCTGAGGACACTTCTACAAGGATACTCATTTCCATATAGCGTCAGCCAAAATGTCATATAACCAATGTGAATCTCAATACAAGTAAGGCTCTTTAGTAAAATTATTCCTCATCAGTCATAGTGCTAGTAGTAGATAACTAATAGAATAATACACATACATGTGTAATTCATTAGTAAGTAAATAGTGCTTTGTGCCCAATGAAAAATTGAGCTGTAATGAATGTTTATCATGAGTTAATTTTAGTTAATTGATTAGTTAATAAATTAGTTAAATGCATAGTAGCCTACACATCCAGTTACTCTAAAAATTACATATACCAGGAGAAACACACAGACATTAACTGTGTGCTATCAGGGAGTGTTACAAAATACTGGATATTAAAATTTTGGTCTATTTTTGATAGCTCAGCCTCTAAAACTGTTCAAATACACAACTGACATAAAAATTAATGCACCAAGAGGAGCCGTGATAGAGCAATTGAGGGACCTGATACGCCAACAGAAATACCCTGTGTGCATCAAGAAAAGCTTGAAAATATCTAGTGTGAACATCACTACAGGTAAGAAAAGTATAAGAGGCGTAATGCCATTCTGAAATCATTTCTATGTGGATTCTCTAATATGTTTACAATTTGTTTAATTTTTAGTGTGTGTCTCAAATTCAAACAAAAGCCACTGCAAATGTGAGAATTGGTCCTCTGAACAATGCTCTAAACATGGCGTTTGTGGCCCCAGTCAAAATGATACCTGCAGATGCATCACTTCTCTTCCAACTGATGGACCGTTCTGCCGGCGACCACCTGGTAATGAAGTCTCTCTTTATTTCAAATCCAAGCTGACAACTGCATGAAAATATAAGTACAATGGAGTTTTTTACCTGTTCATTATTTTCGTCTTTGCACAATTTTTGCAGCTCCTCTGAAGTTGTTCAAATACAACATTAACATAAAAATCAATGCTTCAAGAGACGCTGTGATAGAGCGCTTGAGGGCTTGAAAGCTCAGCCTCTAAAACTGTTCAAATACACAACTGACAGAGCAATTGAGGGACCCGATACGCCAACAGAAATACCCTGTGTGCATCAAGAAAAGCTTGAAAATATCTAGTGTGAACATCACTACAGGTAAGAAAAGTATAAGAGGCGTAATGCCATTCTGAAATCATTTCTATGTGGATTCTCTAATATGTTTACAATTTGTTTAATTTTTAGTGTGTGTCTCAAATTCAAACAAAAGCCACTGCAAATGTGAGAATTGGTCCTCTGAACAATGCTCTAAACATGGCGTTTGTGGCCCCAGTCAAAATGATACCTGCAGATGCATCACTTCTCTTCCAACTGATGGACCGTTCTGCCGGCGACCACCTGGTAATGAAGTCTCTCTTTATTTCAAATCCAAGCTGACAACTGCATGAAAATATAAGTACAATGGAGTTTTTTACCTGTTCATTATTTTCGTCTTTGCACAATTTTTGCAGCTCCTCTGAAGTTGTTCAAATACAACATTAACATAAAAATCAATGCTTCAAGAGACGCTGTGATAGAGCGCTTGAGGGCTTGAAGTCGCTCTTTATTTCAAATCCAAACAGACAATTGGTGTGATCATCAAGTCTGATGCTGTTTTTGACTCATAGATTATTTTCGCCTTTGCCCAATTTTTGCAGTCTTATTATAAATAGTATGACAGTAAAGGTAATGTAATCAGTTTAATTGATATCTTTGCTGATTGTAGGCTGTCCCATGCCTTCAACCACAATCCCAACAACAATAAGTCTATCTACACCATCAGTGCCAACAGCAACAAGTACCAATTTTTGCAGCAATATTAGCAACAGATGTGACAATGATCAATGTGTTAAATTGGTTATGAGAAACATGTTTTTATTATTTTAGATTGTTTGAGGTAAAATCATAATCTTAGAATGTTTTTTCCATCAAAAACAGTTATAATTTAGATATAAATGGTTATTTTCTACCCTCAATTTAAACCTGTGATTTGAACGCTCTGTTGGAAGGGACGGGTCTGCTGTGAGATGTCAATGTGAACGTGCACTGCTATGATTGGCTAACATCTTTGCATATGAAATGAGCATTACATGTGGAACTCTCTGGAATTTTTTTTTACTGTGGTTTTACTACAACAGATGTCAAGAGTAATCATGAAAGTGCTGATTATAGCATTATATTTAGAACTACTCCTGCTGCATCCTCTTCTGTATATAAAATAATGACAATATATATAACAGATGGTTTTCACTCTACTAACAGTAATGCTGTGAAGTTGTCCGTTTAGTCACTGGCTTGATTCACGAATGCATAAACAGCAGTAAACCACTTTGCGACAAAGAACGTCTGTAC
Source organism: Sinocyclocheilus anshuiensis (assembly GCF_001515605.1). Lineage (NCBI taxonomy): Eukaryota > Metazoa > Chordata > Actinopteri > Cypriniformes > Cyprinidae > Sinocyclocheilus > Sinocyclocheilus anshuiensis. The sequence goes on from NW_015539914.1 coordinate 136,212, forward strand.
ATGAGCCCTTACATGTTACACCGATCACAGGTCATGATGGTCTTGAAATGCAGTTGCAGATCTTTACTCGATGTTGGTTTGCTAAGATGTTTGCAAAGTTTTTTACACCAAAAAATGTCTTTCTTTACCTAACAGCAGTATCGCTCTTGTGATTGATGAACAGACATGAGTTGTTCAGAACACGCCTCCGTGATTGCATACGATGATGACGCATGTTAAGGGGCGTGTCAGGAACAATCAATCATAATGTCATGATTCTCCCGATTTCAAATCCACGATTTACAGAAGGATAGAGAAGAGTAATTCATATTTTAAACTGAGGAGTTAGTTTTGAGTTTTGAAACTTGCAGTATGTTTTATTGTAAAATAACCTCCTATGCATAAATATCAACAACATTTTGATTTGATTTCATGATTCCTTTAATTTGTAAATTTGACTTATTTTTATTGTAAACAAATTTTAAGCATGTGGAGTATTTACTAAAATGTATCATTTCAGGAGTCTTTTAACAGGGTACCCACAATGCTTACATTATTGTAAGCATTGTGGGTTATTTACAACAAGTAAGATGACGCCGCACACGGCCGCCTCAGTGCTTGGCTCTCCAGTGTTTGTACTGTTTTTGTTCGTTTTTCCTGTTTTTTTGTTTCTCCAACACAATCAGTTTTACCAGGGATGAACTGCTGAACATTCGGCAGAACACACCATAAAATCTTCTACCGGATTTCGATTATTCGGACGTTTTGCTGAACGTTGTAGTTGGCGGAGCAGCGGCGCTGATCAAGTGCTTCAGGACGCGCAGACGGGGGAAGAGAGCCGGCGTGCTCGTGAAGCTCAGGCAGCGCCGATTTCGAACGCCGTTGCCTAGCATCCATCTGGCGAATCTCCGCTCTCTACCCAACAAAACGGACAAACTTCTTCTGCTCTCCAGGACAAACAAGGATTTTTCAAACTCTGCTGCTCTGTGTTTCACGGAAACCTGGCTGAATGACGCCATTCCGGACAGCGCGCTACATCTGCCTGGCTTTCAGCTGTTTAGAGCAGACCGCGACGCAGAATCAACGGGGAAATCGCGTGGCGGTGGGACATGTTTTAACATCAACGAAACGTGGTGTACAGATGTTACAGCGTTAAAGAAGATGTGTTGTCCCGATCTAGAAGCGCTCTTCGTTGACTGCAAGCCATTCTATTCGCCGCGGGAGTTTTGCTCGTTCATTCTCGTGAGTGTTTACATTCCTCCGCAAGCACACGTGAGCTCAGCTTTACAGAAACTCACTGATCAGATCACAGACACAGAGCAACAACACCCGGACTCTGTTTTAATCATTCTTGGGGACTTTAATAAACCAATCTCTCCCGTGAACTGCCAAAATACAGACAGCATGTTACA
>NW_015539914.1:137893-151086 GCF_001515605.1 Sinocyclocheilus anshuiensis
TAACTCAGCTCTCCGTGCCCACCTCTGTCTGTCAGTGGATCACCAGCTTCCTGACAGACAGGCAGCAGCTAGTAAAGCTAGGAAAATTCTCATCCAGCACCCATACAATCAGCACTGGCGCCCCCCAGGGTTGCGTCCTCTCCCCACTGCTCTTCTCCCGCTACACAAATGACTGCACTTCAAAGGACCCCTCTGTCAAGCTCCTGACGTTTGCAGACGACACCACACTCATCGGTCTCATTCAGGACGGTGACGAGTCTGCTTACAGACAGGAGGTTAAAGAGCTGGCTGTCTGGTGCAGTCTTAACAACCTGGAGCTTAACACGCTCAAAACTGTGGAGATGATAGTGGACTTCAGGAGGAACCCCCTTGCTCTCCCTCCACACACCATCATGAACAGCACTGTAACGAGAGTGGAGACATTCAGGTTCCTGAGCACCACTATCTCTCAGGACCTGAAGTCGGACAATCACATTGAGTCCATTGTCAAAAAGGCCCAGCAGAGGTTGTACTTCCTTCGCCAGCTGAGGAAGTTCAACTTGCCATCTGGTCGACGCTACAGAGCACTGAGCACCAGAACGACCAGACACAGGAACAGTTTCTTTCCTCAGGCAATCCATCTCATGAACACTTAACAATAATCGTGGAACACACAACACTAGTATACATTATTTATTTAACACACATACTTATTTACATTTCAAATTTGCACATATCATACCTGTACATACAAAATTGTCTATATTATATATTGTGTTTTTGCTTTTTTGTACATTGTCTATTTTTATATTATTCTTTTTATTATCTGTGTCCTGTCTTGTCACTGTCATTCTGTTGCACTATGGAGCTTCTGTCACTAAAACAAATTCCTCGTATGTGTAAACATACCTGGCAATAAAGCTCATTCTGATTCTGATTCTGATTATTCGCTTTGTTTTCAACAAGTTTATTTTTTTTTTATGTAAAAGCTTGACATTCTATTTAAATGTAAATGTAAAAATCACAACAAATATTGAAAACACACTGTAATAAGTTGTTCTACTACAGTACAACTTTAAGTATCGTTCCTAGACAATGTTGTTTCTAAAAGTTTCTAAAAAATAAAAACAGTTCAAATGAATTGAATGAGATGAACCAGTTCATGCTTTATTGCAGATGTTACCACCCTTGCGACCCTGATCCCAGACACTATTGATGTGAACAGACACTATTAATTACTTCTTATCTCAGTTTAAATTTGATTTTTGACTTTGTAGATGTTACAAGTCTTTCAACCCTGATCCCAAACACAGCTGAGAGTAAACAATAACAAGTCCTCCAACAGTAGAAACACAGAGTACGTGATCATTTCATTTTATTTACATAGCATTGTCACCAACATCTAAAATCTTTAGAGTTGTGTTTAGCAGTTACCATGTTTACTTTTTTGTTCAGTAGTTGCCAGGCAATATTCTTGACCTATTTTTGATTTCTGATATTGTAGATGTTACAAGCTTTTCAAACCTGATCCCAAATTCAGAGAGTACAGTAATGACCAGTCCTTCAACATCTACTCCAATAGCAGAAACAACTAGTAAGTGATCATACAATTCAATTTACATGTAACATGGTATCTTCACCAACACTTAAAATCTTCAGGGGTATGTTTAACACTTACCTTGATTTTGTAAAATTCACTAGTTACGAGACAATATTGTTAATTTGCTAGCTTTGAAACCAAGATCCTTAACTGTTAGGCTTGTACTTGTCAGATCAACAAAACCCTTGCTTTTCATAGACTTTATGATCTCTGCAACCCCCAAAACAACTGAGAGGACAACAGCAGTGACAAGTGCTCTGCCACTTACTCCAACAGCAGAAACAAGTAAGTGATTCTACAGCCCTCTTCATGTCAGACAGATGTTTCTGTGTGTACTAATCAGGCTCTGGTTTATGTTATTGTTTTTGTTATATTATTATTTTTAACATTATTGTTCATATTCATATTGCTTGTAATGTAAATTAGTTTTTTAAATGGTAGCTAATTCCCCACAACAACTGCACTTGTATCTCCAAATGATTTTATGATGCAAAATTAATGTAAACACAGTCAGAAAAACACCAAAAATGCTGAGAAAAAGAGAAAAATCCCTCACTGCCCTTGTCAGGAAAAGTTTCGCATACTTAAAGCTTTCTTAAACACTGAAAAAAATGTTGTTTATTGTTGTAATGTGATTCTGTGTTCCCCTTTACTGTGTGTTTTGACGCTAGTTAGTTAACAATTATTTACATATAATAGTTTTGAAACATTATTTGTAATTATTTTTTTAAAAGTACATAAGAATTGTACAAGTAATTTAATAAAAATGTACAAACCAATTTTCACAAAAATGATTTAGTACATAGTAAATTCATTAATTTATAAGAAAAATGTTGATCAAGAATTGTCTGAGATTCAGATCAGGATTCCCAGAATTGTCAGATCAGATTGTGAGGTGCCTAAATATTTACACATTTATGACATATACTGTAACACAATAGCATAAACACTGTAATGAGTCAATTAAATCTGTAAAATGTTGTATTGCAACTGCAAAATCTGTATCAATCTATCAAAATGTACAACATCAACAGATTATCATTTTGTAAAAGTATACTGTTTAAACATTTTACATGCAGATTGTTCTTACATATTTTATATATATAAGGGGTAATGGTACACAGAAGTCACGGTTCGGTACGTACCTTGGTTTTGGGGTCAAGGTTCAATACGAGTTCGGTACAACAGGAAATGTATTTTTTCATTTCATTTGAACAGACATTAGTGCTATATACATGTAGCAAGAGCAGTTGTTTTGTGACTTATGAATACATGTACCGTTACACCCCTAATATATATATATATATATATATATACACTCACATATCCAGTATATATGGTATGTACACTTATATACACACACATATATATATATATATATATACACTCACATATACAGTATATATGGTATGTACACTTATTTTAATGGAAAAATAAATCCTCTATCCTTAGGTCAATCTACCACAACAAAACCACCTCCAACAACAGAGCTAACAACAAAAGCAACAACAGTGCCACCAACGGCATCATCACCTCCACCAACAACAACACTGGCACCAACAACAACAGCGACACCAGCAACAACGACGGCACCAACAACAACAACACTGGCACCAACAACAACGGCGGCACCACCAACAACAACAATGACAGCACCAACAACAACAACACTGGCACCAACAACAATGCCAAAACCAGTAACAACACAGAAACCAACAACAACAACAATGCCAGAACCAGCAACTATGCCAAAAACAGTAACAACACGGAAACAAACAACAATGCCGAAACCAGCAACAACACCAAAAACAGTAACAACACCGAAACCAGCAAAAATGCCAAAAACAGTAACAACACGGAAACCAACAACAACGCCGAAACCAGCAACAACACCAAAAACAGTAACAACACGGAAACCATCAACAACGCCGAAACCAGCAACAACACCAAAAACAGTAACAACACAGAAATCATCAACAACGCTGAAACCAGTAACAACACGGAAACCAGCAACAACGGCAAAAACAGTAACAACACAGAAACCAGCAACAACGCCGATACCAGTAACAACAACAAAGCCACCAACAGCAAGACCGGTAACAACAATACCAACAACAACACCAGAGCCTGGTAAGTACCTATTACAATATTTTTAATGTAAATTTTGGATGACTGCAACTAAAATAAATCTAAAGACAAAGATGTTTACCTCATAATGAATGTTATAAACATATTTATAATGCCTGAAACTAATTGGATGGTGAACAGACATTTTAAATTGAATTCTGATTGATTTAATAAACATTTTTACATTCAGTTGTCTGTGAATCTTAACATAGAAGCATCACATAAGACATATTCTCTGGCAGAAACCTATGTGCGTTAATAACCTGAAAATGACTTTAACAACTGGACTTGGTAAAAAAATGTCCAGAAATTTTGTATGCAATATCTTTGACAATAATACTGAGCGGATAATAGGACAATATATTGAAAAAAAATTCTGCCATCATCTAGTCACTTTTTAGCAGTTATATCGTTGAGATCAATATGGACAACCCAGCCAATAAAGTTGCATGTTTTATCCATTAGTTCGATTCATTTAGGCATACATGAATATATGAGCATCATGCTTTGATCCGCTCTAAAATTAGCTTGTGTTGAGAAAGCAATCTGACACAACAGACCAACAAACCAAGGTGTATTATAATTCATAATGACAAATGTGTTATGTAAAATGCAGCAGTGTCTAATTTTTTGGGTGGGTACATTATTATTGCAGTTGAAAACCAAAGAGTATACCCTAAAATGCCATTGCTCTTCTCTGAAACAGCTGCATTGCAAGAATGCTGTCCTAATGAAGCTTTGAGCCCTGCTCTCACTGATAAATGTATTTCAGTCATGTAGTTTCAGAGTAGTTTGTAACACACATTTTATTAATGAACAGTATTAATGTAAATAGATTTGGTTTTGGCAGACTAGATCTGCTAGGCTGCTGCTGCTGTGAATGTGGAGCGAATATGCTAAGCCAAAAGAAATACAGAGAAGAAAACTTGCCGATGCTGCTGCTGTGGCAGAGCAAAGTACGAACCCCTCTACTAAACCCCAAGAGTGTATCATAGTAAAACATGCTGCTGCAAGACAAAGGACAACCACGCAGTACATCTAGACAGCTAGTGCTGGGGAAGAGAGGTACTGTAGACTTAGCATGCAGACTGAGCTCTATCTAGTCGGACAGGAAAATAAAGGTGAGCGTAGATAGAAAGAAATGATTGATTGGCTGCAGAACTATTGAAGAGACAGCCAATTGGTGGCTTTTTAAAGATTTTTTTAACACACACACACAGGTATTAATATCATTATGGGGACATTCCATAGGCGTAATGGTTTTTATACTGTACAATCTGTATTTTCTATCCCTTTACCCTAACACTACCCCTCAAACAAAACATTCTGCATTTTGTTCAAAAAACTTAATTCTGTATGATTTATAAATCTTTTCATGCTTATAAAATCTGATTGTATCTATATGTTCTTATTGCATTTTTTTCTCTATTTCACTTCAGTAAATCGTCAGATCTCACTGGCAATAGATGAGACTTGCGATGCAAGCCTGAATAGCCAAAACAGTGACAAATTCAAGAAATACAAAGCAGATATTGAGGAGGCAGTAAGTGTCAAATAAAATCATCTTCTACCTTATGAAATTTGAATGATATATAATCAACGTTTTTGTTATGGTATTAATTCAGTCATGTAGTAAAATTCTCATGTATTTTATTTGAAAACTATTTAAGTCAAAACTGTAAATAAGTGGATGAATGTAAAGAGAAAAGTGCTTTACATTTAAAAAATATAACGGTAACTTTATTGTGATAACCCAATATTAAAAGCAGTTTAAAAATTTTTTTTAATAATTCTGACACAGCTTTGTCTCATGTATCCGATCCGTAACAGCTACAAGAATGTAAAAGGTTTCCTTTCTGCTACTGTCACTGGTTTTAGGTAGGATATTTTTTCTCCCTAAAATTTCTGCTTGGATATGGTCATTATATGATTTTTTGTTAAAATGCATTTGTTTTTGTGTTTGAGCAGGCCTGGAAGTGTGATTGTAGAATTCAATGTTGCATCATCTGAGGAGATAAGGACTTCTGGAGAGATAAGCCAAGCAGTTTACACCAACATGAAAGCCCTCAATTTCAGTGTTGATCCACTTTCAGTCGTTAAAACTGGCAAAAGAAAATGCTGTACTTTTCTTCAGTGCAAATATGCAAAATTATGTCAGATATGCAAGAGACAAAAGAGCTGCAACATAGAGCTGCAACATCTTCGTAGAGCTGCAACATCCACATCTGTCCGTATGTTCCAGATAAGAAAGACATGCGGAAAAGAGACACAGTGTTTCCTGAACAAAATATGACACTCTCCTGCCCTGCCATCAACCACCTTGGAAATATAGACTGAAGATTTCAAGGAGAAAAAATACAGCCAAGCAGTCTTTATAGGTATTTTCACAACAGGCCATCTTAACCTCACAGTAAAGAGTGTTAAAATCAGTAATAATGGTGAGTCTTTGCACCCATGGCAGATCAAAGTCACTGAAAGGTCTTGTATATTGTCTCATTTGTGCTAGATAAACATCTGTATGTAGACTTCGACAAACCAACAGCATAAAATAAAAAATCTGTGACACCTCCATAAAGATCATTATGAATTTGCAATTCTGCAAATACATCAAATATATGCATATAGTTGTGCCAATGTATTTATTAAAAAAATGTATTCATTTTCCAACACTGGTATAAAATTAGTGATATTCTAAGTTAGTGAAATGTTTGAAGTCCTACATGAATTGAATGTGACATAAAATCTATAAATATATCTAAATGCAATGTTTATGTATGATTACATTTTAAATGTATTTTGTTTATATGTTTTATTACTTTGTAGAAGCTAAGGCTGCAATAACTAATAGGTCAAATCAATAATGAAAATAATCGACGATTAATTTGATGATCAATTAATCATTTCTGTGCACTGTGCATAGAAAACATCCATCAGTCACTTCATTTTACAGTAAATAATGCATTTCCATGGACAAAACACATGTGAAATATAGTGGAGGACACAGAGTGAGTTCCTGTGGGAACCAAGTTGTCCTAATTAGAAGAATGCTTTATATTAATCACTTCAAACAAAAACATTTTGATGCAGCTTGCCCTGTCAAGTGCTTTGACAGATATGTGTGCTGTTTAATGCATTTAAGACACGTTTTTTTTTCTCATTGAATAACTTATACTTTATGGTTGTATCCTTATCTGTATATTTTAGACATATAGTCACGTGATTATTTCCATTTTGCAGAAAGGCTCGTCCTGACAGCAGTCGAGTCTCTGTTAAACTAACTTAACATGAACGAGCAATAAAATAGAAGCGCAATAACTCTGACAAAAATACACATTCTGCTGAAATGTAGATTTAAAATTCTACATGTATCTCAAGTAACTTCTGCTTTAAAATAGCAAGCATTCATCCTTTTTTTTTTTTTTTTAGAATATAATGTTTACATTTTAACTTTTTTGCACATTATGTATAGCATAGCCTACATCACAGGTTCCCAAACTCTTTTTTTCAGCTGACCAACTTAGATGTAAAATATTTACTTGAAGTACTCCCTGAGATTTTAAGTTAATATTTCAATCATTTAATGACATTTTCACATTTTCATGGTTCTCTGATGTTGGTTAATGGTCACGTGACATTCGAGTAAACGGATAAAAAATCGAATCCTTTTTTAGTAGGTGTTTTATTTTGATATTGAACTGCAATATGACTTTCATTTAATATGAAAATGTTTCATATCGCTACTGTTGAGACACAGAACACAGACTCGGCTGCTAACGGAAAAAGTCACTTTTTCACACTTGGTTCACTCTTTACAAGAAACAATCAACACTACAAGTTATAATATAAATATTTATGTCTTTTTTTTTACTTTCAAATGATTTTTTTAACAAATTCTCAAGTTTTTATTTTAGTGAACTACTGTCCACAAAAATGTTGTAAATGTAAATGAACACAGTGAATGACACAGTATGGCACAGTCTGAAAAATAATCAACAGAATAATAGATTATCGAAATAATTGTTAGTCAGCCCTACTAGAAACTATGAATAAAAAAAAAATATCTGCATTGGAAGATTGGAAGACCCGTTTTAACTGTTCTCATGTCTTTGAAACTGAAATTAAATGTATGTCTGTTTGTTTTCGTAAGTCGTTATGAATGTTTGTACAATGCAAGCACAGGGCCACATATTACCTAGGACAGAACTGACTATATTAAGCCATATCCTAGTATGCAAGTGCCTAGTAACAAGACATACAAATATGAAAATAAGGAGTGTGCACTCAACTGCTGTGTACATTCTAGTGGGTGCCGGTCAAAAAAAAAGCAGCAGTAAGTGTTTTTTAGAAATGCAAAATAGTAATTTTCTAATTCTATAAATCGAGTCTTGAAACAGCAATATGACAGTTGTTTTGAGGTATGTCTAGCCACATCTGTGATGTCTTTTGTCTGCATCTTGTATTTCCAGAAATTGATTCACTCAGATGTAAAACAGACCAGTTTAATATCACAACTGAAAGTTCATGTGCTAAAACTATCATATACACCTGCAAACTGGTCAACGAAGATCTACTTGGGTTTTCATATAGCTCAAGGGCTGTGAAACTGGTTGTTTCCCAACCTATACACCAACTCCCAAACAATAAATTCAAATTCCGTTTTTACCTTAGTGGTCCCTGTTTTCATTACTGGTTCATTCCCCACACAATGTCAACTCTGGACCATCATGTTATCAAACTCAAATATATAAAATATTATGTTTTTAAAACCAGTTAGTACTATTTACATTCTTTTCTCTCATTTTGTCATAGCTGTCACATGCTACAATGACATATATGGTTTTGGAGAAGTTGGTGGCAAGGCTGTAGGAGACTGTGAGAAAGAAAAAGTTGGCTTCAGAGAAGGAAAGTGTGCTTCTGATGGCTCTTGGGTAACTGTAAAGGACGCCTGTGTGCTTCGTATCATTGATCAACTGGAACAGGAATCACAGGTTTGCGTTTCAGTTTTACTGCCTTTCCTGTTGCTTATAACGCATAAGATTGCCCATGCAACACAATACCACTTATTTGGTGTAACCTTTTAGAGAAGCACATACAGCTGTTCATTTTTGTAGTTACTTATGTTGTATGTTGAATAGATCTGTAAGGTGATATAGGGGAAGTGTTAATGACTTATTAATGAATTATTAAGATTTTGACAAAGACAAAATACAAACAGCAAAAAAATAATAATAATCTGCTTATCTTTGTTTATTTGTTTCACTTTTCAGGGTTTAGATGCTGAAACATTAACAAATTTTGTGGATAAAGTGACCAATGCCACCAAAGACAATGAAGGAGCAATAGTTCAATCTGAAGCTACAGTTTTAGCAATGGTGGAAATACTTAACAATCTTGCAGATGTCACTCAAACTGTTCTAAGTTAAAATTTAGATTAGATTACATCCAGAACTGCTCACTGTTAGAGTTGAATTGCCGTAGTATTATGTAGACTGTACACACAAGTTGACTTGAGTTTTTAGTGGCAGTGTCTATGAATCTATATGTATTCTTTTTTTTTTATTTCATTCAGTTGTTCCCCTTCAAGTTGAGAAACTGCAATAGTATAATCTAAGTGTGATGCCTCTTAACATCTCACATCATTTTTCTTACAGAATTTCCTTAGTATAGTGGATGTCATTTCATCAGAGACAGTGAAACCTGTATGGGAACAGCTAAATTCAAATGGCGAAAGCCAAGGCAACAGCTCTCAACTCCTGAATGCCATTGAAAGTGTTATAAAAGCGACATCAGACACCAATTTCAACATAACCAGTCCAACCAACTCATTCCTGTTCAAAAAAGTAACAACATCCTAAGACTTCAGGGAAGTATTGTACAGCTGAAATAAACATCCCGAGTATTGCGTCCAGTCACATAAACGTTACAATCACAGCTGTGGCCTTCTCCTCCCTGGGCAATGTTATGCCTGCAAGAAATCGTACCGATGACCTAAACACAACTGAAAATGTCATCAACGGACTGATTGTTGTAGTGAATACAAGCATATATCAACAACATACAGCTGAACTTTGAAAAACTCAGAAATGTGAGAAATTAAACCATAAACCTATGGAACCCCCAATGTGTTTTCTGGGAATTCAACCTTTTTAATAGAACTGGAGGATGGGACTCAGCAGGATGTGAGGTCATACAAGTAAACGGCAATGTCACATGTTCAATACTGATGTCCCCTTTTGCTCCTGAAGATCTTGCTTTGTCTGTCATTACGCATGTTGGTGTTGCTATTTCGCTAGCCAGCTTGGTTGTGTGTCTAATCATCTAAATTATCATCTGGAAGGAAGTATCTAGAAACTCTACATCACATGTTCGCCATGTATCCTTAGTCAATATTGTTCTTTCTCTCCTGATCTCTGACATACAGTATGCTTCATTATCAGTGCTGTTATCGTAAAGCCCGGAACGGACTATACTAACTCATGTAGCACTGCAGTGTTTTTCACCCACTTCTTCTACCTGCCGCTGTTCTTCTGGATGCTGGTCTCAGCCGTTCTGCTCCTCTACCGCACCACTATGGTCTTTCACATTTCCAAATCGGTCATGATGGCATTAGCCTTCATTGCGGGCTATGGCGCACCTCTCCTCATCTCGGTTATTACTGTCGCCTCCACTGCTGGAAATAAACACTACGTCACATGGAATGAAGCATGCTGGCTGAATTGTGACCAGTCCAAGGCCCTTCTGGCTTTTGTCCTACCAGCTCTGGTCATTGTGGCTGTCAATATAATTATTGTGATAATAGTTGTGGTGAAAATGCTCAGGAGGGGAGTGGGAGAGAGCAACAGAGACGAAAAGAACACCTTGGTGGTCATTCTCAGATGTGAGGCCATTTTGATGCTTCACTTGGGGTCTTGGCTTGGGCATCATGATAGAGCCTAACGCTTTGGCATTACTTGTTTGCAATCTTCAGCTCCTTGCAGGCATAAATATTCACTTCAATAAAAATTTTCTACATCAACTTTAAAGGGATAATTCCTTCATAATTTACTCACCCTCAAGTTGTCTCAGACTTGTACGAATTTATTTCTTCTGCTGAACACAAAAGAAGATATTTTAAAGAATGTAACCAAACAGTTCCTGGTCCCCATTAACTTACATAGTATCTTTTTCCATACTATTGAAGTTATAAATATTCACTTCAATTAAAATTTTCTACATCAACTTTAAAGGGATAATTCCTTCATAATTTACTTACCCTCAAGTTGTCTCAGACTTGTACGAATTTATTTCTTCTGCTGAACACAAAAGAAGATATTTTAAAGAATGTAACCAAACAGTTCCTGGTCCCCATTAACTTACATAGTATCTTTTTCCATACTATTGAAGTTAATGGGGACCAGCATTGTTCAAAATATCTTCTTCTGTGTTCAGCAGAAGGAAGAAATTCATACAGGTTTGAAACAACTTGAGGGTGAATAAATGATGAAAGAATTTTCATTCTTGGGTGAAATATCCCTTTAAATTAATATTCTGTGTTAAGCTTAATCAACATAATTTGTTGTATAGTGTTGATTATCGCAAAAGTTAATTTCAAGTTTAAGGTGCAGTCACATTACCAGGGTTTTTTTTGTTTTTTTTTGGGTCAACAGTAAATTTGCGGCCAGTTTAACCCGTTTTTGCTTTTTTTATATTCATCATAAAATGAAAATATATATTCTAAATGCATGTTATGATCTTATTATGATTTAATATGAACAAATCACCCATGTATTTTTTATTTTTTTTGGTGACCTTTCAACTTGAATCGAAATAAAATAACTCGAACTTCAGATGAAAAATCTCAGGTTACGCATGTAACCATGATTCCCTGAGAAGGGGAACCAGATGCTGCGTCCCCTACAGGGCGCTATGGGGAATGCCTCCGGCATGACCGGTGTCTGAAGCATGAGTCTAAACAGAGCCCAGACAATTTATATGCTGAGTGGAGTTTGAAATTCTTTTTCATCAGGACAGAAATGACAGTTTGCACTCTTCACGCATTCTTGCTCCTGTGTGCGCTGATGGCAGCGGCGTAAAACAGCCTGCTGTCAGTGTGAAAATTAAAGCAAGTAATGTTATTTTTTCCCGTCATCTACTTCTAGCATTTCTACTCTGTTTGTTTTTATTTATTTTTTTTTTTTTATGTATGTCATATGTGTTTTAAATATTGATAAAATTAATGCATGAGCTCATGTGGCCATCCAGAAGCAAGAGTGTCACAACATGGCAAATTTACATTGATAAAGAGCTGAACACTGATATAAATTATAAGGCATCTGATTAATATTCAGGTGCCATCTAGGGAATATAATCCTATGCTATTCATTTTCAGTGCCATGGCACAAATTCCCATAACTCATGCCAAAAATGAATCAATAAATCATGACTCATGACAGCTATATGGAGGCCAAATATTGTGCGGCCACTAGGAAGCCTTTCATGAGGTTATTTGGCACAGACGGATCAAATAGTACAATATGTTCCACGGCAACATGACTGCGGTACCACCCACAACATTTCAAAGGTCTCAAACTGAAGTCACAACAAATTAAATCTCTAATACCAACAAAGAAAAACAATAAACCACTTTTTTCACTAAATCAATACTTAATCCTTCACTAAAAGATTTGTGAATATGTGAAAAATGCCACATCAGAAATTGAGTGACGAATCATTAAATCAGAGTTCTGAAATAAGAACTGATTCATTGAAACACACAATTTGAACTAATTCACTGAAATTAATTTTATGTGCAATTCAAAGACACTATTAAAACATTGATAAAAAATAAAAAAGTTATTTAATGAAACTCTAGATGGCACAGGCTGATAGGTTCTAACTCAATCTGATATAATTACATCATCGTTCACATGGCGCAGATGATTGGTTTCTTTTCACATCAGCAGCCAATGAACTTGCTGCTCAACATTCAAGTACTTGGTTAGTGCTTGCTGTAGCAGTTGCAGCGCGCTTCAGAAAGCATCTGAAATCAACAACTAAGATAAGTGAACGCTCTTTTACTCTGCTTCACTGTGCATATTGCGTAGTCTGCCTTATTAATTTCTTTATCTATATCAACCATAAAACAAGTTTTAAACTATGTGTCATGATTAACAGTCTTGCATTCGTATGCAGGAGCAAAATACTAAGCTTACAACCATTTATGTAACTGTGCTTCTCTTTTGAAAGGGAACTCGCGCTGCATCCTCTAGTGGGCACTATGGGGAATGCATCCGGCATGACCGGTGTCTGAATCATGAGTCTAAACATGACAATGAACTTGACATTGGCAGGCGGCATCTGTAAAATACGTCATCCACTTCTTGTCTGAAGGAGACTTGCAGGAATGTATAAGTGTAGTAGGAGGGTAAGGTATAATGTAATGTTTAACCCTCTACCGCACGCATTATGATAGACCTATAGAAAAAAATATTTGAATCTTTTTCTTTTC
>NW_015539914.1:151134-164279 GCF_001515605.1 Sinocyclocheilus anshuiensis
AGAAATGTTGTTTGTGTTGATTCAATTGGTGCTATTATAAGCTTTAACACAGTACTTACTTATAATTGACACCTTATACATACTTTCCAACAACTTGTGCTTTTATTTATTCTATTCTTTTTTCGCTGAATAATGATTTATAATTGTTTTAATATCATTACATTTTTCATGAATATTATTTAAACTGCAAATTTATACAGTTAAAACAAATATAATACTGTATATAATGTATCATATCAGCAACTACCGACAAGAGATGGCAGTCTGTCAGAAATCTCGCCACAGAAAAAAACTGCATGTCATGTGACTTAATCAAAGCACATCATTGGCTAGACTAAGGTCTTCTCTTTCCAACAAAAAAAACGAGAATGTTCTCTTAAAGAGACAGTGGCAAGGAAATGAACACAAAGAGTATGTTGCCATATGGCTACACCATGCGGTAGACGGTTAAGGGAGTGTAATGTATAATGTGTTTTGTTCTTGTGTGGATGAAGTGCATGTTGTTGTTTTAAGGATGTTGATTTTTGTAAACATAGATACTGTCATGCATAGATACTGTCAAGAACGGAGGCCTCAACAGGACATAGGAAGCCTAACTATGTCCTTATTGAGGCCAGCATCCAAGAAGGCTCACAGAGAGCCTAACATTCAGAGCCAACTGGCCCGCGAAGCTCTGCAGAGTGGAGGCCTAAATACAACACCTTTCAAATGAGAGGCAGCCTAGCAACACTCCATACTACCTAGCCAATACCTAGCCGATCTCTAGGAGCGGAGGCCTGATGGCTCTCTAAAAAGAGAGGAGGCCTAACCACACCCCATGTTCGGGACATCTTTTAAGGAGGCTTACAGAGAGCCTACAACTCACAGATGCTGTCTCAGCGTAGCTCTGGCAAGCGGAGTCCTCAACATGACGACTCAATAAAAATGAGAGGAGGCCTAACTACACCCCACATATGGGATACCATGAAAGGAGGCTCACAGAGAGCCTACAACCTGCAAAATGATGTCCTAGCGGAGCTCTGGCAAGCAGAGGCCTCAATAAAAATAACTCTCTGTATGGCGAGAGAAGGCCTGACGACAATCGCAGTGGCCAAGGAGGCTCAAAGAGAGCCAAACAACTTAGCAAGCTGCCTAGCTGAGCACTAGGAGCGGAGGTGTCAGCATAACGACTCTCTAAATTGAGAGGAGACCTAACTACACCCCACATTCCGGACATCTTGCAGAGAGGCTCACAGAGAGCCTACAACACTTACAGTAGTACCAAAGGCAGTAACTGAGGAGACTCACAGAGAGCCTACTACTCAGTAAACTGTCAAAAATAGATGATGACGGTTTCACAACTAGCCTCTAATGACGAATCATCAGTAAGGCAGATGATGGAAAGAAACATGCTGCAAAGGAGGCAGATGTTAATTACTTCCCTGAGATCTTTCCTTCTCCCTCTAGCTTCACGCCTCCTCCATGCTCTACCCTTCGAAGGAGGGGCAGCGCGAGAAGCTGTGTTTGCCTTCTGGTCTTGCTTCCAGTCCTCAGACTTGGACAGGCCAACCCCCTTCATGGCTTGAGGCTTGGACCTGGGTCGCTATGCTATAAAGTTTTTAAAAGCCACAGAGTGTGCCTTCGCCTCCCGGAACTTCCCAGCCACCATCTTGACGGATGTACCGAAAAGCTCGGAAGGTGAAACTGGCACATCGAGGAGAAGGTTTTTCTCCTTCTCCCCTATGTCCACCAGGTTTACCCAAAGATGTCTCTCCGTAGCCACCATGACCACCATGGATTGACTGATCACAGCGGCCAGTTTGTTTTGTGGCATGGAGAGCCAAATCTGTGGTATGGCACAGCTCCTCCACCATCTCCGGGGGGAGTCCCTGACCCTGGTCCAGGTCCTTCAGCAGGTCAGCCTGGTAGGCTTGAACCATGGCCATCATGTGCAAAGCCGCTCCAGCCTGATCCGCTGCCGCATATGCTCTGCCATTCTGGCGTGATGTCACATGCAGCAGAGACGGTGTCTTCAATGCGGCTGCCTCACCAACTGAGAGATAGCTAGCCAGCGTCTCTTCAATCGGAGGCATCAACGCATAACCATATTCCTGCAACCCCTCCACATCAGCATAGTTTACCTGTTAATAATGAATGCGGGCAGAATATGGCTTTCCCCAAGATCTCTGCACCTCAGTGTGAAGATCTGGGAAAAGGGAAGTCTTGTACGAGCTGGGTGGAAGCATTCCCCATAGCACCCTCTAGAGGACACAACGTAGAGTTTCCATTCGAAAGGGCATGACAGACTTCTCTCTGGTGACATATTTAGGACTTCTCCAATCATTTAGTCTGAATAAACCCCTTTCTTACAATCGACCACAATCTCACATTCAGATCTGCCTCCATCCAATCAACAACCGGTTTGATAGAACAAACCTCCACCATCCATTACACTTAGAAGAAATCAATATTATACCACACATGCCGTTGGTCAAGCATAACTTGTACTAAACCTAGAACATTTCTTCAAAGATTTATGCATTTCACATCATTATCACAGATTATCAGATAAATGACAACTAACTCGTCTGACCTGTTCACTAATTTCAGGGCTTCTTCATACTGGTTCTCGGAGTTTCTGAGCTGAGTTTCCTTATGAGCTGTGCTTGGCGTTACTTTCTAGGTATTTGGTGTCTGAGATGTTTGTTTTTCTTTCCTAACAGGTTTGGGAGACACTTAAAAGAAAATTGAGAATCACTAGACTCACTGGATCCCATGCCACACATATAAACATGTTTCGCTCGTTTATTTCCTTCAAGTTTTTCATGCCAAAATGTTTATATAAAACACAATTGCATCTTTCCTATCATAGACTTCAAGCTCTGGAGCCCATATCTATGGCAGAAGCAGTTCTTCCAACAGAACGACTCTTAACGATGTTTTCAACACCCTTATGAGAAGAGGGAGGCGTACGTACAGTACTGCACTGTATCATGATTTCTTCAGCATATTGCCTGAACATTCAAAGTAATATTCTTACGTTTTACAGATGCTGGGGAATATTCCTCCCACAACTCTGGAGCATCAGAAAGTTTTCTAAACGGACAGTTTTCTTAGCTGGACAGACAGGCGCCTTAATTTCCCGTCAGAATGTCTTTGTAATGCTGGTTCCAGTGCCACAGGCACAACTTCATGCTGAAAATGTTTGAATTCTGTCTAGTACAATGCCTTTCCAAATGCTTCCATTCACAGTAGATTACATCTTGAATATTCAATACTTTTGTCCTGTTTTCTATTGGTGTTTCAATTTAGATTAAAACATATGTTTGTACCAACATGTACACACTGTTTTATGAAAACAGAAATTAAATTCTGGTTTCTGTTCGAACACTGTTTAGTGTGCCAACACCTTTGTCCTTCCTCTCTATTAAATCCATAAATGAAAAACAATTGTTTCTAATTGTTATTATTAGGGGTGCCTGCTAAGTATATAAATAAAGTTTTTGAAAGTGTATTCTTCAGAATACAGAAAAACATTTATTCTACATATTGAACATCTTTATTAAAATAATCGGATCTGCTTTTCATTTTTCAAGCAACTTACAAGAAGAAACTCTGCACTATATTGACAGTTATTGAGTTTAATATTGCTTGAGCTGAGAACAACGTGTCAACAATGTGACAGTAATTTTAAACAAAACACATTTTCACGTTTTTTTTCTCTTTTTATTTTAGGTGCAAATTTTATACAAATTTGTCAATAAATAAATATCTGATACAAATACATTAGCACAGTTTAGGTTTTATATTTAGTATTATCATGTTTATAGCTGTGCAATAAATACCTATGTGCACTTACATAATACATTCATAACAGAGGCAGCATATGACATTTGCTAATGGATAAAATTCCATCTGATTGATTGTTCTACATGCAGTTTTTCAATGCTTGTAGTAAATTATTTTTACATTACAGTGCCCAAGTTGTAGTATAATTACAAGAACTAAGTAGCAGAAACTTGTAATAAATATAAAATGATTCTGTTGAACAACCTGCATTTTCCCAATGTGATGAAATCGTGATGTCACAGTTTCTTTGCAATTCTCGCTCTGTCCTCTAGAGGGTGTTGTGTCTCTACTCCACAGTCTGGCCTGTCTTCCTTGTCGAGTCAGTCTCGATGTTTAGTCCTCCATCCTGACTTATGCCTTTTTTTTTTTTACACCTGTCTTAGGCCTAAAAGCACTTTATTTAAGAGCATAAATGTGACCCTGGAGCACAAAACCAGTCTTACGTCGCTTTGGTACATTTTTAGCAATAGCCAAAAAAACATTGTATGGGTCAAAATTATCGATTTTTCTTTTATGCCAAAAATCATTAGGATATTAAGTAAAGATCATGTTCCATGAAGATATTTTGTACATTTCCTACCATAAATATATCAAAACTTAATTTTTGATTAGTAATATGCATTGCAAAGAACTTTATTCAAGGCAATTTTCTCAGTATTTAGATTTTTTTGCACCCTCAGATTCCGACAGTTAAGCATGAAGGATTGTGATTTTAATGGATAGGTATTCAGACTTGTGTCCACATGCCAAAGAACCGGCATTCTTAGCACAATGCATATTTGAAATTACAAGATTGCTCATTTCATTTAAAACAAAGGGTTACTTCAGGTAGAGTTATTACAGTAGTCCACTTTAGATATTATACTAACGAAAAGTAACTTGGCAACTACATGTCAACAAATGCTAATTAGAGTATTAGAGTAGAGGGAGAGAGATAATAAATTATATTAAAATCGAAAACAGTTCTTTTAAATCGAAATATTTCACAATATTGCTGATGTACTGTATCTTTTTTATCAAATAAATTCAGCCTGGTGAGAGACTTAAAAAAAAAAAACCTTAAAGACTGCAGTCTTTCAAAATAATTATGTATAATTTTGAAGTACTTACCATTACTGTGTGTTGTGTTGTATAGGAGCGCATCCTCCGACTTCTCCTTAGTGTCTCCAAGTCCAGAGAAGACGGCTATCACCACCATCAATCCAAGTACTGATGGAGTTTTAGGATTACATTATAGTAACTATATATTTCACTTTTATCGTCTTTAACGTAGAACACAGTCATTTTGTTGTAAGCTCATCAGTCTATTTTGTTTTATGAAAAGTATTATGACTCACCCTGATAGTGCAAACACCTTTTATCCACTTCTTGTGTCATGCTGCGGCCCAAGTATAGATTCAGTTATAGACTGGAGATTCTGGGTTTGTCCGATTTTCGTCACACTTCTGCTGCTCTCCAGATGAAAGTGGTTATTCCCCACAATTTATACCATCCTTCTATATCCTTTTCTGCGTCACTAATGGCAGCCAATCATTTTAACTAGTGACAGGATGTGCAGTAAATCCAGTCCTTTACCCATACCTGTACAATGCTCCACATCACTTCCTGGTCCACAGGCAAGCAGCATGCACAGGCGTGTTTTTGGCCCCATGTTTTTTTGTTTTTTTTCAGTGACCAAAGAATTTGCCTGCAGCTCCGAAAACAGGCTTTTGACATAGTTACTTATTGGCACAAGAGATATTAAAGAAAATTCTAATTACAGATATAGCCAAAGTATTATTTTAATTGTTAACTGTTTTACTGACTGTCATATCCCATTACCCTCCTGTCACATAATGAAAGCAAGTATTCCAAAAAAGCATCCTATTTTGGATGCTTTGCACATTTTCTTCTTTTTTGGGTAGTCACTCTTGTGTTTTTTATTAATTACAATAAAAAATGTAAAAATAAAAGTATTTCTCATGTACTAAACTCTGCAGTCTACATAACATTTGCCTGTAACTTGTAACCAGTAATTTGATGTAATATGTTGGACACAGTGTAGATATAATCTAATTGCCAAGAACCTTGGGGCATTGAAAAAAATGAGAATCAGAAATTTCATATTTTTAAGTGTTTATGTGGAAAAACATAATTTAGCTTTTCCAAATGATTTTGGAAGATCGATTTGGAACATTCATCTCAACAGCAAATTGGTATATCACATAACAAGCCATAATTTTAAATTATTTGCATGGTCAATGATCTAACCGATTACCCATCTTCTAATTTTGTTGTTTTATAACAAAAAAAAGAAAGAAAAGAAAAAAAATCAAATGGGGGTTTGCCATTGGATTGATGCCATTTGGTACATTATCCATTGCAATGTTTTCCAAAAAAAAAAAAAATTTTGGATTACACAAAATCATTTTTTTTTTTTTTAACTATCATCATTTACTCACCCTCATGTCATTCTAAACTTACTTTCCACTGGGGAATGCAAAAGAAAGAAGATATTTTTAAGAATGTTGGTAACCAAAACATTATGGTTATTGACTTCCATTGTATTTCTCAAAATGTCTTGTTTTATGCTCCACATGAGAATGTCATACCGGTTTGGAACGACATGAGGGTGAGTGAAGGATGACAGAATGTTCGTTTTTGGGTGAACTATCACTTTAAACTTTCCATAAACCGGTTTCTTAATGAAGACTCTTTCATACATGGCTTCTTCTTGTAAACCACCAATATTTAGAACAGTAAGAATCAAATCTCTTTTTAGAGAGTCGCAGATTGTAATAGGTATACTGATCTCTGAAGTGAAATCTTTAGCAACACAAGAGCCTTAAAAGGGATAGTTTACCTAGCTAACCCAAAAATGAATGTTCTGTCATCATTTATTCCCTCTCATGTAACACAAAAGATGTCAGTCAGAATATCTGAGCTGATCTCTTTTGTAAATAAAAGTGTATGGTGACCAAAAATGATAAAAAGCACTGTAAAAGTAGTCCATTCGACTCCTGCCATATCTCAAATCTCATTCACATATATTTCCATGCCATGACATGTCACGCCAAGTTTGACGTCAGTGGCACCAGACGTCATGGTTTTTGCTTGCTGTTCCTGAGTTTTGAGGTTTACACCGGAAGCGATGATTTTCAGTGAATAGTGACTTAAAATTCTGGACTGATCCTTATACAAACATATTATATTAGTCACAAACTACTGTGACTATACTTTCAAAAGTCATTTTTATATTTCACAGCTTTTTTATAGCGCAAAATATATGTCCACATTATGAAATGTCTCAGGGAAGCATCAGATATATTTAAAGGGTTAGTTCACCTTAAATTGTGTTCCGAAGATGAACGAAGGTCTTACGGGTTTCGAACAACACGAGGGTGAGTAATTAATGACAGAATTTTCATTTTTGGGTGAACTAACCCTTTAAATTAATGTGTTTGATGTCAAGACCATGCCATAAATCACACTAATAAATAAAGCAGAAAAATGATATTAAATACTTCATGGTGATAAAAATCATAAATACAAGCTATTTATAACAAATCTAGGTTTTTTTGTTGTTTTTTTTAAACAAAAGCATAATAAACAATGTATACATAATACCTTAAATAGGTAGATGAATAAATAAATATTAAGGACAGCAGCATCCTTGTGTTATTTTTTGCCATTTTGTTACCGAGTTCAAACTACTATTCTAAAATAATTTCCTGAGAAAATGTATTAATGTCCCATTTGTCTCAGTGCCAACAGATTCATCTGTCAGATATCTGAGAACCATCTATTACCCTGCTATGAGGCCACCTGTTGAGCAGCCTGTCAAGTCCTACCGAAACTCTCCTGTGAGGATGATGCAAGTAAGACTTCCGGCTTCACTCATGCATCGTCAGGGAGGTAATATTACACTTGCACAGTAAACCCTCCTTATTTTCTTGGCTCCGACAAAATAATAACACTGTAGCAAAGGCGACAGCTCCTTAGAATCATTGAGGAGGCATCTCTCTCATTTTTACAGCGTTAAGAAACGAATTAGGGTGTAGTTACTGTCATGGACATGCATGGCTGCCGTGCCAGCTAGAACAGCCTGTTACAGCTTGCCGACAGGCAGGGAAGGATGTTGTAGAGGAAGCTTGCAGGGGCTTGCGCTTATAATCAAGATATATGGACAAATAGTGCCAATTAAAGTATCCAGACTGAAGTGCTTGTCTCTAGTCCAACCGTAATGGCAGGTTTTGTGTTTGTTCAGTATGTTGGAGCATTTTTGGCAGCAGTGACTGTGTTTTTCATCACCATGGCGATGGTCATTGGGCCGACTCCTCCAGGCACAGGAGTGATGAATCCAGCCTTCACCTTCACAGCTGATTAGGGAGACAAAAACAAACCATGTCTTAAATAACACTAAGAGCTCTGCCCAAGCCAAGAACTTCTTTTATACTACCAAGAGAAAAGAAATCAACCTATAAATCGTGTTGCTAAGTGGCATCCAACCAACGAACACACAATGAGCCAAACAGTGCCTTAGAGGGATTGAGACATGATATCAGATACACTAACTGCCGCACATGCAGAATTATTGCTCATTTTAAACGAACAGATCACTCAAAAATGAACGAAATTCTGTCATTCCAAACCCATACTATTTATCTTCCTTCTCAAGACAGATCGAATTATAAATCATTATTCACTGAAAATCTTGTCCCAAATCGGATCTTTGAAATGAATTCACAAAACCAAACCAAAGGATTAATTTATGAATTGCACTGATTCAGTTCTCAAGTTAAACTCACTGACTCGCTGACTTAACAGCTCAGTGAAGGGATAAACTGTTGGTGAATAATGGCTTCACACAAAGCTATCATTTCATTTCAGCAGACTTGTAAAACAGAGCACACATTGTATGAACCACTTTTATGATACAGTACTTTTACGGTGCTTTTGCGTCCTTTTTGAAGCTTGAAGCTCATCGCCTTTTGTGACGGTCATATGGATTTGGAATGACATGAGGGTGAGTAAATAATTGCAATTTCCAATTTTGGATTAACCATATTGGTGTTACTGTTTACTAAAACAAAACCTAAAACTATTAAAAAATAATGTTTTCATTAACTAAAATAATGCTGAAATAAATAAAATATAAATATTAGATGAAAAACTTCCTTTGAAAAACGAAAAAAAGCTCATTCAAGACATCAATATATACTATAATAGAACACTAAACCTGATTCTGAAACGGGTACTGTAAGAACACTAAAGCAGTCGTGTGTCATTTACCTTCAAAATCCACATCTCCAACAACACGAAGTTTACCAGTGACAGGGTCCTGCATGCGGTTGATGCCGACATCAATGACCATGGCTCCCTCTTTTACCATATCTGCCGTTATTAAGTGAGGCACACCTGTTGTTACAGATTAAGACCAACCGTTCACAAAGACACATTCTCTTAAGAACACAATACATTCTTTATCTTATTAAATTATTAATATTTATACATACTGTAGAATACAGTTTCGAATAAAATACAGATACAGTTCAAACTCATTCAAACTTAATTCATTTTGTATTTCTGTAAAAAATAAGTGCACATTTGACTTAATATGTTGCATAACCAAAGTCTAAGTAAAGTATAATACACTCAGCTAGTCATTATTACAAAATGAACATGGCTTACTGTACATTATCCAACTTATTGCACTGCTACTTACCAAATAAGTAAATACATGAATGTAATAAATGATACAGTTTAGCAGTCATTACACAATGATATCTGACCACAGAATGCAGCTATTGACCAATCAGAATTGAGTATTCTAGACAGCTATGTAATAATATTACAGAATACCTGACCAAGACACAAAGAGCTGACCTGCAGCCGCAATCACTATGTCAGCCAGACTGGTAAGTTCCTTCAGTCGTGGTAGAGGAGTGCATCTATGAGCCATGATAACTGTGGCATCACCTGAAAGATATAATACGCATCAGGAGTATTTATTTAATTGTTAGTTTATTCCATCGTTGATATATGAAATATAATGTAATATCTAATATAATGTTCTTAGTTAAACAGTTTCAGGTTTAAAATTTGATTGCCATGCACATCTTTCCAGTATACAATTTCCAGAAAATCAATGTTAAAACATTTAAAGGTACAATATGTAAGTTTTCACCGCTAGAGGGCGCATATTCAAAACAAACAAAGAAACAAAGGCGTAGTTTGATGACGCTGTGACTGAGTGTGGAATCATGGGAGTTGTCGTCTTCAACCCCACAGCCGATGGAATCTGACAGGACTCGGGCAGAAATCATGTTCATGGATGAGCTAATATATTAAAGATTTCTTAACATCGTAGTATGAAGCAGAGTGAGGCGGAAAGCCGTCGAAGCGAAACGAGGCCGCTGAAGCAATTGCCGAGAGACGAGAGTGACACACGGCTCGAAAGCAGCGGAGCTTTTATTATGCCACAGACGACCGCTTCCGCTCCTTCCGGTCGTGCATATGTGGGGAAAAAAAGCAGCGCTGTTTTATCGTACTAGATACATTTGAAAGTTCTGTTATAATGCTACTCTGTGCGGTCGTCACCGGTCTATTAAAACGCACAACATATTAAAGCGTCTTGATGGTGTTTCCGTGTTTTCTACAAAACAAAACCGGAAATCGAGGGGTTATGACGTCATTGGCAGGCCACACAATGACACTATGGACACGGTCCGTGTCACTAGTTAAAATTGCTTATTTCTCTGGATTTAAACATTCTTCGAAACATTTGGGATAATGTAAGTACACAAGTCAGCAAAATATATAACACTGTTCTAGTGGTTTTTTTATATTTTAATAAAAAATCTTACATATTGTGCCTTTAAAAATTTCAGTCTTTAATTGTGTGCAGGCACCAGGAAATTCATGTCATTTTTAAAGCGCCAACTCCCATTTTTTGTTCATTCCACACATTCTCTTAAAAAAAATGTACATGGATGGTGGTTTCCCCTCACCAGCAAGATGATAACATTCATAAGCAGAAATTCCCAGAATGTGTAACTGTACACCACCACAAAAACCGGAAGCTATCAAATTTGGCTAATCAAAGGTTACATTTTGTGGAATTGACATAACTACTGTAAGTCCACGGGTGTAGCAACTAAATATTACGGGAATAATAATTATAATGCAGTACTCATCACTGTCACAGAACTTCATCATTAGACATATATAATAAGAAGTTTTGACAAAACCTGGAGGGTTCTTCAGGTAAGCACAAGTTCACCTTTATTATACTATGAGTCACAAAAAAAAAAAAGAAGCAGAACTGATTCAAGGCAGCTTCTTTCATTGTGAAAGGAATTTCGTACATGTTAGAGCGCAAACCTACTATAAAAGTGATGTATTTCACAACTCAATTCAAGCATGACTTGCATTTTACCTGTTGAAATCATCAAAATCTTGCACAAACCTAATCCTAATCATTGATACCTAAATAAATGAATCGTCTAACAATTATACAGTTCCAGAAAAAGAAAAAAAACATCTGGTCCTTCCCTTTCCTTTATTCCAAGAACCATTACAAAAAAGTCAAATCTTTAAACAAGACTTGAGTTAAAACATGAACTGATCATGTTTCCAGAGGCATGCCAATGCAAGTGATGATGCAATATCAAATATTTTTAAAGGTAAAAACTATAAAAAATAAAAAGATAAATATGTTCAAGCTAATATTTTAATAATTTAATAACTGTTTAGTTCAAAGCAAAGTAATAGGCATTTTTGAAAACAACATGTTTACTTTGCATGTCTTCATTTGTTTTCTATTTTCTATTTTTCAAATGCAGTTTAAATGGATTTTAAAACATAAAAATATACTACCCCTATTATATATTTTATATATAATATATATAACTAGATGGTTAAGGATGAAAGATGTTTATCAGCAGCTTTCCATTAAAGGTTATTACAGTTTACTAGTAAAATGTTTATTTTTGATAGTAATGATGTGACAGCTTCATCAGCGGCAACATCCAGGGTTCATTCTGTGAATTTTCTGTGTAATTTGCATTGATCTCACTCCCCTTCAATAAGCGAGGTGACTGGGTTGTTGATCGAAATTTTGAAAATGTGCCTTTTGAAAACATATCTTAATAACAAAACAGAAAAATAAAAAAAAGTTTTCCTTTTCACATAATGATCAGTTTGCAGTAACTATTTGTACTTCCAAACCAAACATTGTTGATAGAAAAAAAAACAACGCTACAGTCTAGTCTTAAAATCATCTCAATGCATTCTGCTTTTTTTGGCACAGTTTCCTTCTCTAGGTCTTTGGGAAATGTAATTGTTGGTGTAATTTCTTAAACTTAAAAGTTAATGAATCTTGTAACAAGAAACTTAAATAAAAAGGGGTTAAAACTGAGTATGTGAACTGTAGGATAATGCTTGGCACTTCAAAACTCCAACTGCAAGCCCATCTATTTATACTATAGGATTTCAAAAGTAAAACTACAAAATACTACAAAAATAAAACAAAAAAATTGAAAGAAATTACAGATCTCACCTCCCGGTCGTTCATGGTTTCTATCCGAATGCAGCAGCATTGCAATAGGCATTCCTACATTCTTGGAGCGCCCAACAACAAGCACATTTTTTCCAACTGTTTCAATGCCTGAAAAAAGGGGCATACATTAGCTGTCAAAAGTTTGGAATAATTACGATTTTTCAATGTTTTTAAAGGAAGTCCCTCATTTTCACCAAGGCTGCATTTATTTGATCAAAAATACAGTTAAAAGTGATATTGTGAAATATTATTACAATGTATATATATATATTTTAGTTTTCAGCAGCCATACTCCAGTCTAATCATTCTAATATGCCATTTTATTCGCTGACAATGTATTGCCTAGATCACTTAGATCGAAACAGCAAAAGTTGCTTATACTTATCTGCACACACACCAAACCATTCTGATAAATCTCATTCTCCAACTTCTTAATCTCCAAACTTTCCAACTATTTTTGAGATTTTTTACTTTTTGAACTACAAAAACTGATCATTTGTCCCTGTAAAAAAATCTTTCAATGCCTCCCAACAAACCCCAGCCAAGGTTTCGGATAATTTTGTTTAAAAAAAATTGCAATTTGTTTACCTAAAAAGTCAACAAATGATTGATCACCCAGCCATCCAGGTTGAAACCGTCATCTTGGAGGGTCCCTAACCAAATCTGTATTAACGTACATCAATGACAATGCTGCGTGGCCAGAAATTACAATACTATGATATTGACAGTCTTTGATCATAAAGAGCATCTGAGCTGAAAAAAAAAAAAAAAAAAAAAT
>NW_015539914.1:164336-200889 GCF_001515605.1 Sinocyclocheilus anshuiensis
AAACTTTAAAGGCTGAACGAATGACTGACAGCCACAGCGGAGAAAAGAGTTTGTGTGAACTTTAATGTAAGGACTTAAATATTCATATGTAGCTCACATTAAGCTATCGTATGGCTTAAGAAGTAACACAGAATAATTCGCACAATCGGATAAAAAAAAAAAAAAAAAAAAATCAATTCGGGAATACGTTTGATGTGTAGCAGAATAGTAGGAGTAGGAACTTAGAGTTTGGTTAAGATGTCTCCATATATCCAGTAAGTTGAGTTCTGTCATAAAATGTTGTATATGTTTCCTAGAGTATACATGAGTACTGTCAACACCAGTAGACAATCCCTTTTCTGGATCTAGGGTGCAGTTCATATCACCTGCTATGATATTTTGATCTAGCAACCAATCTAAATATATTACTATAAAACCTGGGACTGTTTTTTTAGGACCATATATATTCACTAAATGTATTCTCTCTGTCAAAAGTACATCCTTAATAGTTACATATCTGCCAGCTGGATCTTTGATAATATCCTGAACTTGAAAAGGCACAGATTTATGTATTAAGATCATAACTGCCCTGGCTTGTGTAGTATAATATGCAGAGAAAACCAGTCCATGCCATCGCCTCTCTATTTTCACGAAACCTTCCTTTATCATGTGCGTCTCTTGCAAGAACACCACCGTTGCATGTAATTGTTTAATTCTATTCATCACCTTTTTTAATTTACCCAAACCTCTGCAGTTCCATGATAGAAAATTAATTCTACCTATTTGTGACATTTCTTTATTGTTACATCAAATATTGCCTTAAAGCAGTCACGGTTGTCAAGTAGCAGGAAGCCAAACAAAAAATGATTACATTCCACCCCACGCAATCCCCATATTTTTACAGATAACCCCTGTATCCGTAATAACCCATCTACCCCCTCGATTCACTTCTAGTATGGTACTTACCTGTACACACTATTATACAAACCTATTAAACTCTCCAAATTTCTCTTCATGCTATTTCAACCCCATTTGCTTTGTTATACCCACATAGAACTATACTCTTAACCAAATTCAAATTTCCCCCTCCTGATGCCACTCTGCCAAAACAGAATCAAAAACTCTATCTTGTCCCCATAACATATAGTAACCACTATAACGGTGCTCTCATAACTTAGAAAGAAAAGGAAGAAGAAAAACAAAAACAAAAAAGCACAGTTTCTTTATACATTTACATTTAGAGCCACTACATGTGGTTTTCCACCTCTTCTGGACTGTTCAGTGTCACGGTACAGTCTCCATGCGTGAGAAGCAGTCGAGCTGGAAAGATGATCCTGTGCCGATTAATTCCCTTGTAACGTAGCTTTTGATGAACTGCATCGTGGCTTCTCTGCTTTCTGTGGACCTCAGCAGATAGATCAGGGAAAAAACTGAGGTTGTGATCTTTATACTTGATGGTTCCCTTAGCCCTAGCAGCCTTCAATACCTGCTCTTTCTGCTTGAAGTCAAGGAACTTTATGATGAGTGTTCTCAGTGATGCTTTACCATCTCGCACTCTGTAGCCTTGACTAGAGCTGGGTATCCGATGTGCTCTCTCTATGATCAGTGAGGTGCAAGAAATCTCTGGCAGCCACTTTTCCAAAAAGGCACATGCATCCATTCCCTCCTCCTTCTCTGGGAGACCAACGAACCTGAGATTATTCCTCCGACTTCAGAATTCCAAATCATCCACTTTATCTCAAAGAGTCCGACTCTCTAACCATTAGGCCATGACTTCCCCCAAATTATAATCTGAAGAACCTTCTTTCGCCACAAAGAACCTTTTGTGAAACAGAAAGGTTCTTCAGATGTTAAAGGTTCTTTATGGAACCATAGAACCTGAGATTATTCCTCCGACTTCAGCATTCCAAATCATCCACTTTATCTCAAAGAGTCCGACTCTCTAACCATTAGGCCACGACTTCCCCCAAATTATAATCTGAAGAACCTTCTTTCGCCACAAAGAACCTTTTGTGAAACAGAAAGGTTCTTCAGATGTTAAAGGTTCTTTATGGAACCATATAAACAAAAAGGTTCTTCTATGGCATCGTGAAGCACCTTTATTTTTAAGAGTATAATTGCCTTCATTATATCGGCATTACTAGTATTCTTAGTGACAGAGATATCTCTGCCATCTTCTTCCCCTGTCTCGTCGTGTTCATTAGAACTCTCAGGATCTGAGGGTAGATTTTGCATTTCAGTGTCCAGTTTTCCTTGACTTTTAATCTTCTTCTTCTACGGCATAACTGCGACAGTTATTATACCAATCTCACCAGTATTAATAAAGTGGGTTTGAAAAGGATTAAATTACGATTAATTCAAGAGGGTTTGAAACTGTGACCTCTCACTCCGAAGCCAATACCGGAAGACCACAACATTAATGTTTTATTGTAGGGATGCACGATATTGGATTTATGCCGATATTTTTCAACTCATTTTGGCCGATACCGATATATTTTCTTTTGTTTGGAAACAACACCAAGTCTCTCCTGTGTGGAAATTATAAGCAAATTATTTTTAATTTTGGTTAGTTTTTAACAAGAACTTATTTGTTAAATTAAATTAAGAACAATGAAGTTCTTTTATAATGACAGTACATTGAAACTTTGAAAATAACTATAAGTAAACTATATATCAATCGCTGCATTTTTTATTTTTATTTTTTTCAAAAAGATGCAGTAGTCACCTTAAGATTTATTATAAAAAAAAAACTCAAAATTCAAACAAACTTTAAATACTTTATAACTTAAAAGAAAACCCTCTGCTCAATTCTAACTTTTTAAAATAAAAATAAAATATATATATATAGAGTTAAAGCTCCTGAATTCTTTACTTCAGACATTCTTTACGACTTCAGAGTACTTTTTCTTAAATAAGTGAACCTGTCATACCAAACAGGACAACAGGGAGATGCCAAAAGACCACTCACTAAACCCGTCCCTTTGAACTAGAATAATGACTGAATATCTACTGTTTGTATCCATTAAACAAATAAACATACAAATGAAAAATACAGCACTAAATCTGTTGAAATACATCGAGATCAGAGCCCCGAGAGCATGCATAGTTTGTGAATCAATGATCAATCATGCATAACTAATGTACGACTATAAATAATTAATCAGAAACACAGTCTAAATGTTATTTGTGTATTTTACTTTAATTTTATTAGAAGTAGGCCAACAGCGCCCCCTATGGAATTAAAACTCGTTACCTAACTAGCATTAGGACCCAGGGGAGGCTGCCGGTGCTCATGCTATTACTGTTTAGTCTATTTCACACCGAACACATTCTGTACTGCATTCTCAGTTTAAATGCAGTGATCCAAAGCAGTGAATCTGATCACCATTCAGGCAAAACTTTGCTTCAAGAATGAGCCACACTGCTGACCTGATCTAATCGCCAGCACACCCTGAGCACATGTGAGTTAACCTATTCCTCTTATCGGCAAGACATATCAACATAATTTTTCATATCTGGCCGATGCCGATATTTACATTCAAAGCCATTATCGGCCGATTCCGATATCAGTCCGATAATATCGTGCATCCCTATTTTATTGTATTTTTTAATAAAAGAAAATGTAGCCTTGGTGAGCATAAGAGACTTCTTTCGTAAACATTAAAAAACTGTTAAGTATACCAAACTTTTGACCGCTAGTATAGAATTTGAGTAAACATTTATAACTCAATTTCCCAAATGCCCATGGTATGGAAAAACCATCAAAATACAGATACGATTGCAAAACAATGTTTCAAAATGTGCAAGGATTTGTGTAAGGAATGGAAAAGCAATAAACTGACATCAGATACTGTTGTTATACCTGCTGCTAACCAATGTAATCACGGACAACCCACTCACATCTCTGCAGGGGATGCAATATGAGATGGCTGAGAAACTGAGTGTATTTACAACTCAAAGAAAATTGTGATCTCAAAGTCACAAACCCGTTCTTCTGATGATTTCCCACACTGCCGCTGCTGTGGCTGGCACCATGCACCTCTGGTCCAAGCAGAGTTTCCCAATGTTTACTATGTGGAATCCATCGACGTCTTTTTCTGGGGCAACAGCATTGCATATGGCTCTCTCGTTGATGTGCTCTGTAAGAGAGAGAGATATTCAAAATATGAGTTCACTATTGCAAACCTGATTCAGATACAAACACAGTGAAGATCCTAACTTCGAATGACTCTATTTTTATTTGCAATACAGCATTTTACATGATCAGTTTCACAGTTTGATCCAGCAGAATCCTACAGTACCTGGAAGAGGGAGTTGGACCAGCAGCCCACTGATGCCCCTGTCTCTGTTGAATTTGTCTATCAGCTCCAACATCTCTTCCTGAGATACTGATGCTGGCCTGAAGATTGTGCTGCTTGACATGCCTTTTAAACAAGAGCACATGTGAGTTAACCTATTCCTCTTATCGGCAAGACATATCAACATAATTTTTCATATCTGGCCGATGCCGATATTTACATTCAAAGCCATTATCGGCCGATTCCGATATCAGTCCGATAATATCGTGCATCCCTATTTTATTGTATTTTTTAATAAAAGAAAATGTAGCCTTGGTGAGCATAAGAGACTTCTTTCGTAAACATTAAAAAACTGTTAAGTATACCAAACTTTTGACCGCTAGTATAGAATTTGAGTAAACATTTATAACTCAATTTCCCAAATGCCCATGGTATGGAAAAACCATCAAAATACAGATACGATTGCAAAACAATGTTTCAAAATGTGCAAGGATTTGTGTAAGGAATGGAAAAGCAATAAACTGACATCAGATACTGTTGTTATACCTGCTGCTAACCAATGTAATCACGGACAACCCACTCACATCTCTGCAGGGGATGCAATATGAGATGGCTGAGAAACTGAGTGTATTTACAACTCAAAGAAAATTGTGATCTCAAAGTCACAAACCCGTTCTTCTGATGATTTCCCACACTGCCGCTGCTGTGGCTGGCACCATGCACCTCTGGTCCAAGCAGAGTTTCCCAATGTTTACTATGTGGAATCCATCGACGTCTTTTTCTGGGGCAACAGCATTGCATATGGCTCTCTCGTTGATGTGCTCTGTAAGAGAGAGAGATATTCAAAATATGAGTTCACTATTGCAAACCTGATTCAGATACAAACACAGTGAAGATCCTAACTTCGAATGACTCTATTTTTATTTGCAATACAGCATTTTACATGATCAGTTTCACAGTTTGATCCAGCAGAATCCTACAGTACCTGGAAGAGGGAGTTGGACCAGCAGCCCACTGATGCCCCTGTCTCTGTTGAATTTGTCTATCAGCTCCAACATCTCTTCCTGAGATACTGATGCTGGCCTGAAGATTGTGCTGCTTGACATGCCTTTTAAACAAGTACCGTTTGAAGAAGAGATTAGTGAACACATGATACATTTTGTACTGTAAAATCACAGTGATTTTATGTAAAATTACATTTTCATGTTTCACAACATTAATGTAAGCATTAAATGCAGGAAAACAGTTGTCTTTACTTTTGACAGCAATTTGTAATCTTAATCTTTCCTATCTAACGTGATATGTATGGAAGTCTGTTTCTGCCACAGAATTTAAAAAAAAATAATAATAATGAAGGTAATTATGACTTTTTATCTCACAATTCGGACTTTGCAAAATATAAACACAGGACTATGCAACAGAAACTCAGAATTGTGCATTTTTTTTCACAATTCTGAGTTTACAATTTGCAATTCTGACGATTTTTCTCAGAATTGTGAGTTTACATCTTGCAAATGGACCCTTTTCACAAGACTGTGATGACGAGTTTCATCAGCATCGTAAATCCTCCAAAGTTCAAATTGCATCAAATTACAAAAAAACTAGTTAACGCTAATGCGAGGGTGTTTCTAATACAGTGTCTATGGGAGTGATGGTAAATTTGACATCAGTCTCTCTCTCTATTTTTTCCTTTTTTTTTGAAAGTTATGAAAACACTATCATGGATTTTTTTCTTTTGCTATTTGAGCAAATGGGAATGCAAAAAATATATCTGTGGTAGTCTCCCATTCACTGCTATAGAAGTTTCTGCTGCTGAGAAACCCGGAAATGTGAAAAATGTTTATTCTGTTTATTTGTTTTCGCCATGGAAAAAAATATAAAAGGTAATTGCAACTTTTTATCTCACAATTCTGACTTTCTTGCAACTGCGAGTTTAGATCTCAAAAGCCAGACTTTTCTACTCAGAATTGCTCATTTTATATCTTTCAATTGCAAGTTACATTTTGCAATTTTTATATCTCAGAACTGAGATTTAAAAAGTACAAATTGTGAGATAAAACGTTGCAATTACCTTAATTTCTTTATTCTGTGGCAGAAACGGGCTTCCGTAGATATGTTACATCTGCTGTAACAAAACAAAATAAAAAATACCAACTAAAAAAATTATGATATTAGTTAAAAGTTGTATGTGTTTTTTAGGATTTTTATTTTTTATTAGAATTATGTTAATTTAACTACATTTAAATAATCTTAATACTTACTGGGGCCCTGTACAAGTTTGCAGAGGCCTGAAAACCACTGCTTTACATATTAAAACCTTAAAGTTTGTATTGACTTTGTGTGTTGCTCACCAAGCAGTGAAGCCGTTCGGGTTTTGTTTCTCACATAAGTGTGGCTGGCATGATTATCTCCCACCAGGATGACACTCAGATGAGGTCTCCTGTTGCCTTGGGCCACTAGTTTTGCTATATCACTCTGGACTTCTTTATGGATCTGCCGAGCAAGTCCTGTCCCTGAGACCACCGTGGCAACATGTCTATGTGACAAACATCGCATATATGTAACAATACACCGAGCTAGACACATGAAAAAATGAATAAAACCGTTATAATCCATCAGCAATGCATGTAAAACTCTGCTTAAGCATCTCATTGACAGTTATGACACCCACACGGTGGCGGAATATTCAAACACAAAATGTATTTGCTGAATGAATCGACCTTCTCAAACAATGACTATATGCCCTGTACGCCATGTTTATATGAATACAGACTCTACAAACCGGCGGATATGTTGCTCCGGTAAGAAAACACGCGTGTTTTGCATATTAACGCATGCAAGCTTTGTTTCTCTGCACCAAGGGGGAAATTCAGTCCTAACCTTTTCAGTGACTGACAAAAGGGGCTTCTCCGGTTGACTGTTTTCAGATTAATCCATCGTTTTGATCGTCGACAATGCTGGAAATAGGATGTTAATGTCTGTATTCTAATATAATTCCCTGTTAATGCAGTGGGAGCTGCCATAGTAACTGATCACCTGCTCCTCCTCACAGCTCGCGCTTCTCAACGCGTCACACTCACAACAAAACTAGTTCCGGTTCTGTGGTAAGCGCGTAAAGCGTCTGCAAAACACAATTGTGACCCTGGTCTGGACCACAAAACAAGTCATAAGGGTCTTCTTCTTCTTCTGGTATTAATGGCGGTTGGCAGAAGTCATAAGGGTCAATTTTTTGAAATTGAGATTTATGCATCATCTGAAAGCTGAATAAATAAGCTTTCCATTTATGTATTTTTTTTTGTTAGGATAGGACAATATTTGGCCGAGATACAACTATTTAAATCTAGAATCTGAGGGTGCAAAAAAATCTAAATATTGAGAAAATCGCCTTTAAAGTTGTCCAAATGAAGTCCTTAGCCATGCATATTACTAATGATAATACATTTTTGATATATTTCCGGTAGGAAATGTACAAAATATCTTCATGGAACATGGTCTTTACTTAATATCATAATGATTTTTGGCATAAAAGAAAAATCAATAATTTTGACCCATACAATGTATTTTTGCCTATTGCTACAAATATACCCGTGCTACTTATGGTTTTGTGGTCCACGGTAACAATTTATGCCGTTGTCTCTATGTGATATAAATCTCCAACATCAAAATAACAATTTAATGAATACACGTCTATAAACATACCATGAAATTCCGCAAAATTCTTAACACAGTCAGAGCACACAGAAAGCCAGGCATGTGATATAAAGATCATGTAAATGTATAATAAATTATCTTTATTTGACCCTCTAACTCTAGCACTTTCTATTCTATTTTAATTCTACTTTATCTATTTATCTTCTTTTTCATTTAAAAAAAACTAGCTTTCTTTTTTTTCTGTTCTATCTACTTGTTTTTCTTTGTGTGTGTGTGTGTGTGTGTGTGTGTATATATAATACCTTGCTACGTACTGTGGTTAGATACCCGAGACTTGTCATTTGCACTTACATATTGTTGCTCTTTTGTTAGTTTTGACTGCTTTTATTGTCCTCATTTGTAAGTCGCTTTGGATAAAAGCGTCTGCTAAATGACTAAATGTAAATGTAATCTCTGAATATATTCTGTTTATAATTTAATAATAATTTAATAATTAATTTGTAATAATTTAATAATAATTTATGCATTTAGCAGATGCTTTTATCCAAAGCGACTTACAGTGCATTCAGGCTATACATTTTTTACCAGTATATGTGATTTTTAGTGTTTATAGATTATAATATATTCTGAATATATTCTATCTCAAAGTATTACATTTCCGACGTTATTCAAATTTAGTTTTGTAGCTCATTAAATTAAATTAGTTATTAATACTTATTTTATTATAGACTACATTTGTAGTTGTAAAAAACAAATATCTTTGAGTTTTTAAGATTTTATTGATTTCCTTGACATGGAAATCCACTGTTTTAGAATTTAGAACCCATATTTCCAGGGTTTTCCATGATCGTGGGAAACCTGTAGGCTATCATTTTAGCTAAACTTTAACTCTTTTCTGTTGCTGTCTTGTAAGCACTAGTATTTCCTTCAGGAAATGCAAATCTGGATTGTATTATGTGTTGAAACTCAATAGGCCTACAGTGTTCACTTTCCAGGCCATTTACCAAAGTGTAACATCCTGGAACAAAAGGATTAGAACCTTTTAAACTTTTTGTTGCTCTAAAGTAAAACATAGCTGTGCCAAATACACAAGACTTTTAAAGAAATTGAAAAATGGACCAAATGAGTTTTGTAATAATCTAACCCAAATATATTCTTACCTAGCCCAGGGCAGATTGCAATATACTCCCCTGAAACAAATTGCGTTGTGCACAGATTCACAGCTGACACATTCTATAAGCTTGTATGAGATGGTATTCAGCCCACTGAATAACTGTTGAAGAAAATGCTACATATATCAGTGTGTGTACACACATGTGTGTGTGTGTGTGTGCGCGCTTTACTTTTAGAATTATTCCATGTCCTGATCATTTGATTAAACACTAAGTTAATAGTTCAATGTTTCTGATGTCCAAGTGTTCTTCTATGACACAGAAGGTGGCTGATGAATGTGTTTTTGTTAAGCTCTATATGCTCTTTAGTATGCAGCCCTAGTCTTCTATGGGTTTTTTCTAAAAGAGAATCCACTATATAAATGGAAGTAGGAGGCCAAGGTTTTTCTATATGACCCACTTGGATTTCACCAACATCCAGTAGTCTGTTCGAATGTTATGTCTTCTTAACACTTTTGAGCAATGTCTTATGGGCAACAAGTTGGTTTAGTTGTTCTAGTTTTGTACAATTTTATTTTTCATCACATAAAGCTTTTGGTCTTGATTAAGAAAGGGATCTTTTAGCCTTAACAACTAAGAAGAGGCAGTTTCCCAGTGACTGTATTTTGGAAATATATTGCTCATGTGCATATTCAGTTTATGTATAAAACAAAGCTATCCACCCATTTTTTCCCAAAAGTTTAGTCATTGCATGTGACTTTCTAGGTACATGTGTACCAAGACTATTCCATACAGTTTAGTCTAAAGCTTCCTGTCATAGAGTTTCAACTGTTTGAGTGTACAACTGTTTTATTTTAGATAGGAACTTTATAGTTAGTTAGATAGTTTCACTTCTGATATCAGAAAATGAGGGAGACTTTACACTCCAGTGAATATTTCTCAGAGTAGGTTTGTTTTTGAAATTCTCTAAAATATATATTGTATTTTTGACAACAAAAAAGCTAATGAACATTTCCAATGTTATTGCACAAGAAGTGAGACAATTCACTCAATACATAGTGGGGCATGTTGTCCTATTGGGCATGTTTTATTTAAAACATTAAATATTATTGAGTTATTGTTAATGTGAAAAATAGCTTTTTAATTTGATAACATTTCATCTTCTAACAATGAACTGTATTTTCAGGGGAATTTTGTTCACATTACAATTTTGGGGTCAAAAAAGTGAAAACAATAAAACCACACTGGCATAATTCTAGGCAAGGGAGTAGGTCTACCCCAAAATTGCCTACAAATATAAAAAAATGTAATAATATTGAAATTTTAGTTTGGAGTTGTAGAATTCTCAAAAATATCTAAATGTATTGCCATTTTGAATAAAGTATTTGAAACCAACAACTACTTCATAGAGAAAACAATCATTTATACAAAACCTAAGGAGCGCAGTCTTCCCTACATTGCAAAATGTGAACAACAATAACCCCAAAAGACCCACGTGTTCGCAGCTTTAACATCGCATGTTTGTGTATTTGTAAACAAACACAGTCATGTGCACTGCTGAAGGCTACTTAGCCTTTGGTATGCTCAAGTGCGTCAGCGTGCATAAGCACAGGGTTAACAGTAGCGTGAGAATTGTGCCAGTCTAAAACTCATTCAAACTTATATGCCACGCCCTCGAAAGTAGTTCCAGGGGATTGACCAATTAGAAAGAAAGAATTTTGTCGTAGGTATCTGCCGATGGTCAGATGACTGAAAAAAAAACTATTTAAAACTCTAATGAGCAACCTGAGACAGGTTCATACACTCTGCGGGCACCTCTTAGTGAAGGATTAATACGTTAAACTTCCTTAGTTACTCCAGTTTGTCAAAAGAATAACGAAACGATTTTAAGCCCTGAACATTATGGTAGAAAAATCAATAAGAATTGCACTTTGCTTGTTATGTTCTATTCTGTGCCATTCATTCAGTGCCTTAGCCGCTACACCCGACCAGAACGTGCAACTAAAAGGTAAGAACATTTTTATGTTTGTTAACTAACTGCTGTTTAATGCTTTTAAATGAAGCAAGTGGTTACTTTAGTATGCAAAATTCCTCAACGATTTACATTTTATGCATTTCTGTTTACAATCATTCTTTTCACGGACAATGGCTAACAATAACTCCGATTCCATTCAAACTGTGAGAAACATAACATTCTCACATTATGAC
The DNA here is from genome assembly GCF_001515605.1 of Sinocyclocheilus anshuiensis. NCBI lineage: Eukaryota > Metazoa > Chordata > Actinopteri > Cypriniformes > Cyprinidae > Sinocyclocheilus > Sinocyclocheilus anshuiensis. The sequence goes on from NW_015539914.1 coordinate 175,585, forward strand.
TACGTGAATGAACCTGTCAAAAAATGATCTGAACGTTAAACTATCCGCTTTCTTGATGTGTCGGCGACTCACAAAAGTAAAACCCGGACAATCCACTTTGTCTCGGATGTGCCTTTTAAACTACCGCCCAGAAAATTCCACGCGTTGTCGACCGCAGTGACTTTGTGGTGAAAACTTTGACTTTTGAAAGACTTTTTGACTTTTGAAGGATTTTTAAAAAAACTTTTTTTTTTTTTTTTGTAACTTTGTGAAAAATAAACGTTTGGAATACCGGGCAGAGCTGTAACAGAATTTGTTAAAACGTTTGTTATTCTGTGTTTAGCTCAATAATATTCACACACATATTGTTAGATATCCAAATCTCTAATTGAAACATGCCCGTTTAACGTACACATACATTTTCATTGGTAAGCAAATATTATTCCATCACCCGCCGCGTGAATAAGTGAAACCTTTAGCAAACATTCGAAAACAAACCAAATTGAAATAAAATATAGAAGAAATGCATAAAACAACCCTTAAAACATGAGATCATGTCTGTATGCATTAATCCTGTAAATCCTTTTTACAAGGACTTAAAATTTCTGCCCACCTCACCTCAGGAGGGTTTTTATTTTTGATTTATTGGTTAAACGCATGGTGTTGCAGAACTACCGAGTTTTTCCTTACTTGGGTTGAAAAGTCGCAGGTTTCCTCCACTTGAAAGTATGTAGACTGTTTGTAAACTGTTAAATCCCAAATCAAGACTCCATTTGGCATTCCTGTAATGCCAGCTGGTTCATTAGAAACTGGTTCATTAGAAAAAGTGTTCTGCTTTTCCCTCTCTGTACAGTAGCTCAATTGTTCAAGCTAGCCATTAAAATGAGATGTTGTCATAAGGCTTACATGAATAAACTCAAGCTTAACCCCTTATGAAACAGTTAAGCACTTCGAAATGCCCCAAGAACTTGGTCTGACCAAAATTTTATGTAGAATTTTGAGATTTCACAAACATATTCATTGTCTTACTATTTATTCTAGATGATTCTGAGGATGGCTTCTCAATGGAACCGGTGCTACTTCATGACCGAATCAAGTACAACATGCGAAAGTCTTTGGATCTTGATGACGACGGCTGTTACCTCCAACCTGGGAAAAAGGAAAGCATTGAGGAGTGTGGCTTCACTACCTCAGTCAAGACCATTCTGATGTGGCTTCAATACCTCAGTCAAGACCATTCTGATCATCCACGGCTGGACGGTGAGATATTCCAGATGATCATGAGGCTCGTTTTAATATTTGGTTGGCTTTTTGAGATTTCGATACCCAAGCCCTTTGAATCTTCAGAAGGTTCCTCACATTTTATCTTTGATGCAATGCTGGAGGTTATCCAGAAATAGTGTAATGCAACTGAAATGTTCTTTCTTCAGTGTGACAATACATTCACTTCCAAGATGGGAAGCAAATATTGGAATTTCACAGGTGATTGCTGGAACATTGCCGGTTGAGTTTGGTAAAGGGTGTGGTGTCTTTCACAGATGAGTGGGATGTTTGAGAGCTGGATGCACAAGCTGGTGGCTGCTGTTCAGAGACGAGAGTCGGAGGCTAATGTGGTGGTGGTCGACTGGCTGGGCCTGGCCCACCAGCTTTACCCTGATGCCGTCAACCATACCCACAGGGTTGGGCAGAGCATCGCTACTCTTTTGGACTGGCTCCAGGTATGTCTATATTATACATCCCACTGGGTGTGTTTGTTTCTCTTTGTGTGCGTTTGAGAGAACTGGCAACCGTGAAAACTCTGCTTGTGGCCTTGTACATTGTGTCATTGTTGGTATTATTCATCTTTTCTCAGAACAGCAGATGTCCTGGCGAAGTACAGTTTGTCTTTTCCAGATGGATCTGTTTTGTTTTTTTGTTGTTTGATATGTCAGGAGTTTGCTCAAGGCATTATGGGTACTCTCGTGGAACAATAAGTATTCATGCATCGTAGCTGGGTTCCTTAGACTCTGAAGTACTTGTTATACAGGAAAGATGCAAGCAAGTGTAAATGAGCAGCTGAGCATATTAGCCCCCCCACACACGCACACGGATGCCCCAGCTGGCACTGTGCGCGGTACAGCAACATTGTGCATGAGGGATAATGACTTTTTTTTTTTTTTTACATCTCAAAGCTGCTCTCATCAGTCTTCCGGGATATAAAAAAAGTTTAGAGCCTCTTCAGATGAATAGTAGTTTCTTTTCTTTTTAGAACATTTCACCTTTTGAATTTAGTGCGACGTTTAGTTGGACTAAGGGAACAAATAAATAATAAATAGAAAAATATTAGAGAGAGAGAATAGAGAATGAGCTTTATTGCCGGGTATGTTTACACATACGAGGAATTTGTTTTAGTGACAGAAGCTCCACAGTGCAACAGAATGACAGTGACAAGACAGGACATAGATAATAAAAAGAATAATATACAAAATAGACAATGTACAAAATAGCAAAAACACAATATATAATATTGATTAACTTTATTTTAATGTTTACATAAATAATAATAATAATAATTATTATTATTAGTAGTAGTAGTAGTAGTGTCGTCATTATCATAATCTGATTTGCAGGATCTAACAAATAAAAGTTTAGAGATATTCCCCTGGATAAATAATCATTTTATGTTTTGAATTTAAATATACATAGCATGAATGAACGAATAAATATTTTTCTTATTTAATATTTATTTTATAATAATTTATTAAAGCTATTCCCCTCATATAATAATAATAATATGGTTAATCTAATGTGTGTCTGTTTTGGATAGGGAGAAATGCAGCTACAACTTGAGGACGTGCATATGATTGGATATAGTCTTGGTGCTCATGTTGCTGGATATGCTGGAACTTTTGTAAATGGAAATATTGGACGCATTACAGGTGAGATTTAGATTTCTTTATGTTGGACACTTTGATTTTTGAAACAAAGCAACAAAGAAATTGCTTAGTCTTTTTGCACATGTGGAGGCCACATCTAAACATCTGTTCTTTTTGAGTAGGTTTAGACCCAGCTGGTCCCATGTTCGAGGGGGCAGAGTCCCACAAGAGGCTTTCTCCAGATGATGCGGACTTTGTCGACGTCCTGCACACATACACACGGGGAGCTTTGGGTGTCAGTATTGGGATCCAGGAGCCTATTGGGCATATTGATATGTATCCCAATGGTGGGGATGTACAACCAGGCTGTTCCTTAGGAGATGTGCTGTCCACTGCTGCTGCAGGAAGTGAGTGCTTCAGTTTTGTTATTGTTTTGGCTATTTCCAACTCTTCCAAGTCATTGTTGTCAACCATCATTTTACCAAATTTGTCTTGTCACCACACAGACTTTGTGGAAGTCATGAAGTGTGAACATGAGCGGGCAGTGCATCTCTTTGTGGACTCGCTCATGAACATGGACCACGTGAGTTACGCTTTTCAATGTACCGGCCCTGATCGCTTCAAGAAGGGCATTTGTCTGAGCTGCAGGAAGAACCGCTGCAACAGTATTGGTTACAACGCCAAGAAAATGCGAAAGAGGAGAAACAGCAAAATGTACCTGAAGACTCGCGCAGACACACCTTTTGGTGGTAAGTAATTATAACCTCTTTGTTTCGAAATAGCATGCTGTAATGGTGAGTCACTGAAATGTGGTTATTTGCTTAATCCTCTACAGGTTACCACTATCAGATGAAGATGCATGTGTTCAACAGGAAGAATGCAGATGATGCAGATCCCACTTTCTACGTCAAACTATACGGATCCCATAATGATACCGATAACCTCAGTGTAGACATGTAAGCACCTCATGATTAAGATTACATTCCCAATATATTCTCCTGTAAATATCATTTATATGGGTTCTTTTGAAAACTAAAAATAAAAAAAAACCTGTTTTCACAGTGCCGATGGAGTTGGTCTAAACCTCACAAACACATTTCTTGTCTTCACGGAAGAGGACATCGGTGACCTGCTGAAAATTTCTCTTCGCTGGGAAGGCCCTTCTGATTCCTGGTCATCTATGTTGAAACACCTTAAGTCATCACTTTGGTCATGGTCAAGTTCACAGAACAACAAAGTTCTGGAGGTTCGGAGGATCAGAGTCAAAGCAGGAGAAACGCAGAAGAAGTAAGAGCTGTCATGGTTGTGAATTGGTGAATATATATTTATTTATTTTTTTTTAAACTGCTTGCTAATGTCACAATGTTTCATTCACAGGTTCACCTTCTGTGCTGATAAGACTGAGATATCGCCAGGGCAAGAAATTACATTTATTAAATGCCGTGATGGCTGGGAAGTAAAACCTAGAAAAAGGTATATATGCATGTCTACTGTTTATATTTATACATCCTTACTGTGCACATATTCAGATGCCAGACTATTAGTATTTATACATTTTATCTGCTATACTTTTAATTAATTAACTAATTTTATTTATTTATTTGCAGATTCCACTACTGAGAGGATCGCTGTTACCTAGGGACCCAAGGTGGTGAAGGGCCTGAGCACTTTTGATTGTTCTGGTACACATTTGGTGGGATAATGCACCATATTTGTTTGGGTGGGTAGAACACTACTTGTACTGCTCAAATGGCCGGCTCAGATGGGTGATGGCTGGTTACTGGACTTGCTCAGGGCATTTTTTTTTTTTTTTTCTACCGTTGGGACGTTCTGAATTGTTTGAGATGTGAGCTCTTCATCTTTTGATACAATTTGTATGTTTTCTATTGATGCATTCAAACCTCTGTTTTGTGGATCTCAGACTCTTACTTAACAACGCAATGCTCGTTATATATATATTTTTGTACGTTTTTAATTTATGAAGGAAAAAAAAGCACTGTAAAACCAAGCTTATTTATCAATCTAATGCACACCTTGTACCAAGGCATAAATTCATTCTCTCTCAAGTTACCTGGTGACCACTTTTACATGTGTATGTGGATTTCAATAGGAAGAAGGATTTTATGTGAATTCACAGTATTATTTAAGGTCATAAGAATGGAGAGAGCTGCTCTATTTGTCTTCATTAAAATGTTGCACATTTTGTGCCTTGTTCTGTACATGTTTTATGTATATGATGTGTATATAAAACGTAATAATAATTTGTAAAAAAAAATTATAATTTGGATTCCATTGTGTCATTAAATGCAGGTTATATTGCTGTTTTTTCTCAGGATATTCTTAGCACCCTATTACAGGGCCTCTAAAAGGACCTTTGCAAAAATATAAAATATGCCAACTTCCGTGTGTACACAAGAAAACCATATAGGAAAATGCACACTGATCCATCTATTGTGCCATCAGCCCATTTCGCGGTGTGGTTTCTTGGCTGCCACAGAGTAGTCTGCATTAAAACAGACCTAAGGCCTTGAAATATGATGTACTCTCTGACAGTACCAGTCTTTTTATAGACCATTGAACTTGGTAAATAGGACAATCCACACAGTCATATCGCGTCGTCAGCCCATTTCGTGTCATGGTTTTACTGCCGCCACAGAGGATATGTTCAATTGGCTCTTAGGCCATGATATTAGAGGTACTACCCTAAGGAAAGCCAAATTTTGAGCAAATAGATCTCCATGCTCTCGTTTTCTTCACAGTAAGATGGCAGTGATACACATAGGAAATGGCTTATAGTATATAAAACTAGAAAATGTAATGCATAAGCATGCAAAATATTCCTGTACGCATGTGAATAGTTTCTCGAGGGCATGGAAAATAAAAATATTTACAGATGATATACCAAATATAAAGTTTAAAATAATGCTGTATGAACCATTTATGTTAAATATGGTCTGAAAATCTACTGAGATTTGAACATTTGAGTCTGGAAAAGTATGGAATTTTGAAAAGGAAAGTGTGTAGGAACCCTGTTAATATAACTTAAGCTGATTTGTATTTGTGTAACTTAAGTTATAAAAAATGCTTCAAACAAAAATCTGTTGGTTTGCTTGCTTAAGGAACAGTCTTGCAATGGAAATGATTTAGCAACTTCAGCTGCAAATCATCTCATGCCATTCCAAACCGGTATGACTGACTTTCTTCTGTGGAACACAAAAGGATAAATTATGAAGGCTGTGCTAGTTGCTCTTTGCAACTACAGTGAATGTGGACTGAAGCTTTCAAACTACAAAAAGATGCAAAAGCGCTGTAAAAGTATCACAAACATGGTTCAAATTCAGTTTTCTGCTGTATATTCAAAGTCTAAAATCATACTTCCCTACTATTGACGAAAAACAGTATGTGAACAGAGTACACTTTATTATCCCGTGAGGCCATGGGAGAGGAGTTGATGAATGATTTGTTTGTGAATCAGATATAATTCGTTTATGATGCTTTAGCAGCTTTTTTTTAACCATTAAACTTCAGACCCCATTCATTGAAATTGCATGGAAAAAAAACTTTAAATTCTCATTAAAGTTTCTTCTTCCAGGAAAGTATGTCATACAGATTAGGAAAAACACAAGGATGAGTAAGTGATGTCAACGTTTTCCTTTGGACCCATCTACCATAAATACTAATAGTATTTTTTTTTTTAAACCTAGAAAAAGTATAGTGTTTTCCGAGAATATTCCTTATCTTCAGAGGAGTAATCTAGAATTTTCTTGGAATGCTGTGTGTGTGTGTGTGTGTGTGTGTGCGTGTGTGTATCTGCCTGTTTACATGTGCTGTTTCAAGAATGTATTTTAACCGTGAGGGTTTGTTAGACCATTTAAGTACTTCTGGTGACAAGCCTCTTAGAAATGTTGAAATCTTTCCAGAAGGTTTGTCAGTCACTAGTGTAAAGAGGGAAAGAGGCACCAAACAGAATGAGATGATAAGAGACAGGAAATAGCTGTTATCTGACACAGTGGTTTCAGTGGATTATACTGGTATATTACAGCAGGAAGTTCTAACATTCTCACTGATACATCCTACATACAAGGAAATAGTGTGATTAATATCAATGTATTACTATGGCTTTTCCTATGCTAATTAATTAACTAACTAATTCATTTAATCATTAATTAGCTTTTCTTACTCAGTGGTATTTGCCCTGGGGATTGATTTTCAGCCCCTAGCCCCCCACCCCCCAAAATATTTAACACAATGTTTAACACATAATGCACTTTTTATCATCATCAACATGTCAAAAACTTTAATTAATTAACTGAAATGTTCACTGTGCTGGCTAAGAATAAAACAGAATAGAGAAAAAATATGATAAATTATCTAAAATATTGATTTTACAAAACAGAAGACATTTCAGACCTCACATTTGAGCACTTCTGTCACTTTCAGAGGCATTTTTGGCCAAGTAAATTTCTGACCCTGCTGTCACTCCTAAAAATAAATGTTCTTTATTGGCATATATGGTCCATGAAGGACATTTAACATCTATTCCCCAAAAGGTCCTTTATGGTGGAAAAATGTTCTTTAGATGATTAAAATGTTCTTCACGCTAACCAAAAAAGGTTCTTTTGGGAACCCAGAATGAATTCTACTATGGCATCACTGAGAAAAAAAACATTTTGGAACCTTTATTCTTAAAAGAGATTCAACTCGCAATCGGTCATAACTCATAATTCCCATCAATAACTCATAATCCTAAAATAGTTTATTTAACCTGAAGGGCCTTGCCCTCACAGTACCAATCCCTTTTTATAAACAAACATATATGGTTGACTTTTAAAGATGATCTTTTTCTTAATTGGTCAGCTTTAAAAACAAAATGTCACATGATCTGTCTCATAAATGTGTTTACAAATATAAATGGACCTACCATGACCCAGTCAGGTGACTCTGCCCATGCTTATATATTGGCACACAACTACTGTGACTAGCAGTGCACATGCCACAAAAGTCAGCTGTCAAACAATTTCCAGCCCCCTTAAAATAAAGCTTGAAATTCCTATTGTAATTGTTGGCAGTGCTCTTGTTATTGTGTATAGGCTGTGAGCAGAGCATGCTCCAGTGACTGTATCCTTTGATGGCAGAGGTGGACTGTGCAGAATGTTCCATTCGACCTTCTACGAATCCATTGTTACGTCATGCAGCAGGCTGTTGTGCAAACACAGCCAGAGGAGGTGTTGTCCAGCTGTGTGCAGCAGAATTGAACTGCCAAAAATATCGAGAAGGGTCTGGCTGCAGCTTGGCGCTTTGCACTCTCAGACGTGCATTCTCAGGCTTGCACTCTCAGACACTTATAAGCCAAGTGGCAACACCTGTTCTCATTGCTATTCAAACCTGTGAAAGTACAGATTACGCAATATGTATACATACACGATTGACTGGCTGTAATGCTACTCAAGTAACTAGAATCAGACACAATGCACTCAGCCTAATATGCCAAACAATGTATGAAGTAAATTATGAATAATTATGAATAATTATTCTTTGTACATAGTCTATGAATAATTATTCTTTGTGCTGTATGACCTATATTCAAATTATATTTAAAGTTACATAATATATCAATTTGAATATCTATATAAAAATAAATATTTGAAAATCTATTAAAAATATTTGTCCCGAATATAACTATAAATAAATCTTTCTGTATTGCTATAAGACAAATAAACTTTTTTTTTTTTCAACTAAAAAGGTTTCTTATTATTTTGTACAGTGGCCCCCAAATGTGTTTAGGTGCTTTTGGAATGTAAAAAAAAAATTCAAATGAATCAGAAATTAAATTAACTTAAAACATTAATGAATCAGAATCAAGACTATGATATGATTATAGTCAAATATGATTGTCAACCAATGAAGAACTGATGCAGGATGATTCATCTTTTTTATGAAGCTATCTCACAGATTAAAGTGCCAAAAGAAATTTCCACTACAGACTTTTCACATACAGTTGTCACGGATCGGCCAAGTTCACTCACCACCCAATCACAGCGCACACCTTCACCTGAGTTCTGATTGCACGCACCTGTTCATGATCATCACCCTCATCAAGGCACTTCATAAGCACACACCTCACCTCACTCCTGTGTCCGATTTCGCTTATACGAAGTGGACTCTCTATGCTACTCCAGCAAATGACTGCTATCCTTACCTTCCTCGTGTACCTACCGCCTGTGTTCTACTCCAACGCCTGTTTCCTCCTATGTCTCCGGGAACACCCCTCCAGTCCTTATTACGGCGAGGTGTGTGCCACCTTCCATTCCACCATCTGCTCTTCCACGGACTCCTGCAAGGGCAAGCATACTCATTCCCACACCTCAATTACTATTGAACATTTCCATTTGAACTGCTTACTCGTCTACCATCAGCATCTGTTGCCACAAATAAACCTCCTCTGTTATTCCTAACCTTCTGTGTGAGTCTCCTTCCATAACAGAAGATCGGACCATAACAGTAGGCAACATGAGTGATCCAGATCCCTTCCAGGGGCTCGTGGATTCCCTCCGGCGGGTTCTCCTTGCCACCGCAACCACATCTACTCCGGTCACTTCTGTAAATGGTAGTCACCAGTCCCATGGCCAGACCAGCGCCCTTCTCTGGTGCGGCGGAGGAGTGCAACGGATTCCTACTACAGTGTTCGCTAACCATGAATATGCAACCGCATCTCTATCCTTCTGATAATGCTAAGATCGCCTTTATCATCTCCCTGCTAACAGGACGAGCGCTCCAATGGGCGGAAACCATCTGGGCCCAAGCCGGTCCCGTTACTCAGTCCCTTCAAAACTTCCTGGAACATTTCCATGATGTTTTCGTCAGACCAGCGGGTGATTCATCAGCGGGTGAGCAATTATACCACCTCCGTCAAGGTTCCATGTCTATCAATGACTATTCCCTCAGGTTCAGAACCCTCGTTGCGGCTGGAATGAGCGCTCGCTCCTCACCATGTACCGGCTGGGACTCGAGCCGAGATTGCGGTTGCAGCTGGTGACGTATGATGACTTGTATGGCCTGGAACGTTTCATCCAGTTATCCATCAGATGTGCAAATCGGATGCAATCCTGCTTTGAGGACCATCCACCACCCTCAGTCTCTCCACTCCTCCGTCGGCCAGAAATCACCAGCACTCCAGAACCAGGCAACGAACCCATGCAAGTGGATACTAGTCGGCTCTCATTGGCTGAACGGCAGAGGCGGCTGACCCAAGGATTGTGCCTGTATTGTGGTGTTGGAGGGCAGGTGATCTCGACATGCCCAATCCACCCTCCTCGACCCTTGGTGAGTGTTATCAAGCCGGCTACTGTTAATATGCAGCCTCTCTCCGCTGTTGTAATCCTTACTGCCTCTAAACTCTCTATTCCAGTACATGCTCTTTGACTCCGGGTCAGCTGGGAATTTCATTTCCGGGAGCCTCTGCCGTCAGCTCAGCCTCCCGACCACAACAATGAAGACCATCTACCAGGTGCAGTCGGTAACCGGAAAACCTCTCAGCTGTAAACATGTTCGCCTTAGTGCGGGTCCCATCCATCTACAAGTTGGACAGTTACATGAAGAAACAATTCATCTCCTGGTTCTGGAGGGATCTACCGCTGACGTGATCCTAGGGCGCCCGTGGTTAGTGCAGCATGACCCTGTCCTCTCCTGGAAGACCGGTGAGATCCTGAAGTGGGGCAGTAAATGTTTCCCTGACTGTTTCCCTCACATTCCTCTACCCTCAGCACTCCGTCCCGAGACACTCTCCATTAATTCCACCTCCATCGAGAGCCCTGTGGATAAAGTCAGTGGATATTCCATCCTGCTATGCCCCCTTCAGAGATGTCTTCTGCCCTAAGAAAGCCTCACAGCTGCAGAGATGTCTTCTGCCCGAAGAAAGCCTCACAGCTGCTGCCACACAGGCCATGGGACTGCGCCATTGATCTGTCACTGGGTGAGCCAGTACCCCGTGGAAAGATTTATCCACCTTCACTCCCTTCCAGTGTGTACTCTGCTACCAGCCTCCCCTATTCCCCTGGTCAGGGGAACCAGCAGACGTCCCGTCCGTCGATTACTGGTTCTGAGAGGGTCTGGGACACAGCTCACCATCAGCTCCAACGGGCAGTGCGCAGGCAGAAGATGACAGCGGACCTTCGAAGATCAGAAGCTCCATCTTACCAACCTGGTCAGAAGGTCTGGCTGTCAACCCGGGACATCAGGCTGCGCCTGCCCTGCAAGAAGCTAAGTCCCAGATACGTTGGTCCCTTCACCATCAAACAAATAAATCCAGTCACGTACCAACTTCAGCTTCCTCAATACAAAATTCACCCCACATTCCATGTGTCACTGCTCAAACCTCACCACCCTTCTGTTTCTGCCTCCACAGAGCCTGGCCCGACAGAGGAACCCCCTCTTCCCTTGATTCTGGAGGACGGTGCCGTCTACAAGGTCAACCAGATCTTGGACTCCCGCCGCCATGGTGGCCAACTGCAATACCTCATAGACTGGGAAGGATATGGCCCAGAAAAACAGTCTTGGGTCCCCAGGGATGACATTCTTGACCCCACGCTTTTGGAGGAATTCCATTCCACGCATCCCGACCATCCTGCTCCCCGAGGAAGGGGTAGACCACCACGATGTTGGGGTCCTCGGCCCTCAGGTGCGGGCCGTGGAGGGGGGGGGGATACTGTCACGGATCGGCCAGGTTCACTCACCACCCAATCACAGCGCACACCTTCACCGGAGTTATGATTGCACGCACCTGTTCATGATCATCACCCTCATCAAGGCACTTCATAAGCACACCTCACCTCACTCCAGTGCCCAATCTCGCTTATACGAAGTGGACTCTTTATGCTACTCCAGCGAATGATTGATATCCTTACCTTCGTGTACCTACCTGTGTTGTACTCCAACGCCTGTGTCCTCCTACGTCTCCGGGAACACCCCTCCAGTCCTTATTACGGCGAGGTGTGTGCCACCTTCCATTCCACCATCTGCTCTTCCACGGACTCCTGCAAGGGCAAGCATACTCATTCCCACACCTCAATTACTATTGAACATTTCCATTTGAACTGCTTACTCGTCTACCACCAGCATCTGTTGCCACAAACCTCCTGTTATTCCTAACCTTCTGTGTGAGTCTCCTTCCATAACAACAGTAGCACAACATTTAATTAGGTTGCCTTGAGATGCCGCTTATCACCTCAATCAGTGAATGAGGTGATAAGACAAAGGAAATAGCTATAATCTGACACAGTGGCTTCACCTTTTTGGTAAGTGACACATTACATCATTCACATTAGTGTATTGTATCTCCACATGATTTATATACCATCAAATATTTAAAACTAACTTTCCAATGCTTTCTAAAATTAATTTTATTTTATAATTAAGTTTAGGTGCATTTTATTTATTTATTTATTTATATATTTATATATGTGTATGTGTATCTCAATAAATTAGAATGTTGTGGAAAAGTTTCATTTATTTCAGTAATTCAACTCAAATTGTGAAACTTGTGTATTAAATAAATCCAATGCACACAGACTGAAGTAGTTTAAGTCTTTGGTTCTTTTAATTGTGATGATTTTGGCTCACATTTAACAAACCCACCAATTCACTCTCAACAAATTAGAATACTTCATAAGACCAAATTTATTTAATACACGAGTTTCACAATTTGAGTTGAATTACTGAAATAAATGAACTATTCCACGACATTCTAATTTATTGAGATGCACCTGTATAAAAACAAATCAGTTCATTGAAATTCATTCATTGCAGTGTCTAAACCCATCATTAGACTGGCCTAGAAAAGAATATTATGATATGAAATGTTGGATACCAGATGAAGAATTCAACCCATTGTTGAGCTTTCGAGCTCTCTGTCGAAACACTGACTGAAAAAGCAAACATAAGACTTCTTGAGAAATCTTTAGAAGGGCTTGAACTTTCATCACTCTTACTCTTTCATTATGGTTTTAGAGGCAGTCACTTTGTTGTTGTTATTGTTGTTATTATTATTATTATGCAAACAACAAAATTGGCCAAGTAAAGTAACAATGTTTTTTGTGCAATACATTGTTCACAAGAATAGAAAAACATGGAATATGGGTGTGTGAATGTCAGTATGGGTGTGAGAATTATATATGGATTATTTTACAAAATTCGTGTACCCTTTGTGCCTCTTTAAATAAACTCTATAAACATTCTTTATTTAATAAAGTTTTTTTTAAAGTAATTTAACAACTGCTCATAGATTTGGAGTGTGAAATCTGTGAAAAGTGAAAGTATATGTCAATGACATTTCTTGCTAAATGGAAATTTATTTGAGCACAACCAAGAGTTTCTCCACAGTTTCTTAAGTTAATTGAACCTCTGTGAGCGGTTGCAGTTCTTGAAACTGTATAGCTGCGTAAGAGTCATACATCATGCTGCTTACAGTAAATCAAGTACAAACAAGCAACCATCTGATTCTGCAGGATTTCTTTTTGGACCTGCTTACCCTTGAGCTTAGCCTTAGGTCTTTCAGATGCTCAAGATTGATTACATTTTCTGACATGGTGTTAATTACAAAAGCCTCTGAGGATATTTTGTAATTTTTTTCATGTTTTGGCCAACTGTACCTAACGCTTTCTGTTAACACTCCTTTCAGGAATTGTGTCATGTCAGATTGAGTCATTCTTTCACCTGGTTTTACCTGCATGGCTCTAACACTTCCTCGTAGCACACTGTACAAAATGATCTCGCATTTTAGTTGTTTCGGTGATTTTTTTTTTTTTTTTTTTTTTTTTTTTTTTGATTATTTTTTTTTTTAAGTTGACACAACTTGCAACTTCTGAATTTGTTCATTCAGCTTAACATTTTAAGTTTTCACTGTCTCACCTAGTTTGTAAGTTGACTGAACTAGAGTATTTGTCCTCTCAACTTAAACAAATGTGTTGAATCAATTCAATACCGATGTCACGTGCTCAACATCACTTATCGCGAGAACTGTGGTTTACAGATACGTATTTTTTAGTTAAATGTATGCCAGTGTTAGTTTCGCGGCACTATGAAGCCTCAAAAATACACGCGGTTCCACAGTATTTTCCACATAAATATTATAATAAATATTCTCTATTGTGGTACTGAGCTGAATTTATCTGAAGAACGATAAAAATACAGTTTGATATATATTTGAGCCCAGTGCTGCGTTAGAGACTGTTCAAACAGCGCGACACGGAGCACTACAACAGACAACTGTAATTTATGGATTTAGAACGGCGGGAATTTAAAAAAATGAGCTTCTAAAAACTTGACAACGTTTTATAATCCCTAAAAGACGTCCGTCATATGCATTATACATAGATGAAAAATTAGGTGGAAAAAAAACAAGATAATTGCTCGAACTGTCCGTTTTCTTCAAGTTAACGTTGTAAGCAAAACGCATGAGCATCTCCCTCAGAGTTATTATTGTTTTTTTAAAAACAATGAATGTTTAATTAATTTTTCTTGACATGGTACTTTATGCCGTACCAATGTATGTAACTGATGTTAATGAACTGAACTTGTTTTAGTGGAAAAATACAATTCAGATGATTAAACTTAAATTGTTTATTGCACTTGATTTATAAAGTCCTGTCAACTTTATCCTCGGTTAAGACAAATTCACAATTTAAGTTCACAAAACTTAAAATTTTAAGGCAGCACGAACACTTACTTTTTTAAGTTGAAACAACAAATTTTGCAAAACTGCACATGCATCATTGTCTGCTTAGAGCTCCAAACAAACACGAGTGAGGAGATCGGGAGCATTGCTAAAAACCCATATACTAGAATTTTACGTAAACATTTTAAAGATAAAATGTAGAAATGATAAAACAAAGTTTTGATTGGATGAGTTGTGTTTTATGCTATAAACTGAGACTGTGCATACTAATAATATATGTGACCCTGGACCAGAAAACCAGTCTTAAGTCGCTTGGGTATATATAGCAATAGCCAAAAATACATTGTATGGGTCAAAATTATCGATTTTTCTTTAATGCCAACAATCATTAGGATATTAAGTAAAGATCATGTTCCATGAAGATATTTTGTAAATTTCCTACCGTGAATATATCAAAACGTAATTTTTGATTAGTAATATGCATTGCTAAGAACTTAATTTGGACAACTTTAAAGGCAATTTTCTCAGTATTTTGATTGTAAAAGGAAAACTTGAAATCGCATCATATGACCCCTTTAATATTATACAGCCTAGTAGTATAATAAACCTTTATTGCTTGGTGGAAGAGTTTTTTATTCCTATAATTATCAGTTCAAGTTTATGCTTTTATTGAACATTGATGTTTTTCTGCTGTTGTTGCCATTTTATAAAAGGTGTTCACAATGCGAAATCCCTTTCCAGCTAACAGGGAACATTATCTGAACATTCTGGCAAGGTTCTCTCAATGTTATGAACGAACGTTCTTCCAGTAACATTAATACAACATTCGTGGTCTTCAATAATGTTCTCAAAACGTTAGCACAAAAACATTATTTATACGTCGTTCATGAAACACTTTTTCCTGAAACGTTTTAATTGGGATGTTCTTCTAACGTTTTTTTAAATGTTAATTATTTCAGTCACACTTTACTTTGGGGTCCAATTCTCACTATTAACTAACTATTAACTTCTATTAACTATTGCCTCAATAAAATCTTAATGGCTGATTATTAATGGTAAGGTTGTTAAGTTTAGGTATGGAGTAGGATTAAGGGATCTAAAATATGGTCATGCAGAATAAGACATTAATATGTGCTTTATATGTATGAACAGCCAATATGCTAGTAACATGCATGCTAATAATAGTGAGAATTGGTCCCTAAACTAAAGTGTTGCCCTCATTTCGAAATGTTCAGAGAACATTCAAAAGTGAACATTCGAATGATGATTGCAAAACGATACAATGGAATGTCAATGATCATTTAACATCCACATAACCAAGAAAAAACTTTCTTGAACATTTAAAAAACTGGCCGTTTTGAACATTCAGAGAACATTCAGACGTAACATTTTTATAACTTAAGAGGAATGTTAGCAAAACATTCTTAAAACATATTTAAGATGTTTTAAGAACAGCAAACAGCCTCTTATGGTTACCACAACTGTGACAAGAGTCAGTAAAGGTCATTATGACACTAGATCTGCATCTTTAGAAATCCTGTATTTCTTCATGCCTTCAAGAAGGTAACAATCATCTAGATTTTATGTGCAAAACGCCTTGCAGTTGATTTCTTGAGTGTTACAGAGATCTATCTGTGAGTCTGAACAATACCAGATTCATAACCATCTCTTTGTTCATTCAAACGAATGGAGTCTCCCAGGCTTCATAAAACTAGACATCACACATTAGACTTCGTCCCATTTGTGCTGTGAGACTTTCTCGTGGGAAACAAGTGGAGGACATTACGAATGTGAGAAGAATGTCCTTTGAATAGAAGATGTCTTGCATGAGTTGGATTAACAGGCCTACAACTATCATAATAAATAAAATCATTCACATTTTGACCTTTTAAATATGATTTGTGTGGCCAAAATGTCCTTAAAAAAACTGCAAAGAGGGCTATGTAGTGGTGATATTGCTTCAGAAACTGGTAACAAATGCTTGAGCTCCTGACAATAAAAAATGCTAATAGCTTATACTATATCTGCCCAGATCAAATACCTGAAGCTGAATTGACAATAGGAAAGTTCCAGGCGGGGGGTGGCAAAGGAAGTAGCGAGTACTCATAATGAAAACCCTGCTCAATCACTTTCAGCAAGGCATGAATGCACCAAGGGCATGTCTCTGTACTCGGTGTACTATAAGTGATCTGGCTGAAAAGCATGTTCAAAATCATACCTAATGGAACATAACATTTCGGGTATCTGTGGAATGCCTGAAAGCATAATGAAGCTTCATATGTAAAAAGAAAGTATTGGTAACTCCAACTAGAAGCGCACATTTCTCATTATTAAAAACTTTAGCAGGGCTTAACTGTGGATCTTTTTTTTTATTGCATTATCCCCCACCCCCCCCTTTTTCAGCAATTAAGAATTCAGAAATACCGTAATAACTCCCAAAACATTTAATTGCTTCAAAACCTTATTGTGCACACTGGCCAAAATAAAAAGCATTTTTGTTATTGTATGAGCCACACTGGTGTGTCATGTGCATTTAGTGCAAATTGTAGTCAATCGTACTTACTGTTTTGCACACATGTGCCAAAACACATGCAATTTGCTTAAATCAAGAAGAAATTAAAATTTGATGTGAACAAGAAAGTAATTGTTCAGACATCTGAACTTATTGTTTTGAGGGGGAAAAAAATGTAATTTGAGAATTAAGCGATTGTGGAAAATTGAAGAAATATAGCTGGCACACTTTTCAAGCAAAACATTTCACACAAAAAAATGGTTAAATTTCAGATTCTGAAACAATAGTTTTCTTGCTTAAAACGTTTTGTTTGTCAGACTTTGTGGCACATGCCCACCGTTGATGTAGGAGTATCTGGTAATTGATGTGATTAACACCTTTGGTTACTTTAAAATTCCTGTCACTTCGAAGCAAACTGATACATCCACCTACAAATGAGCTTTTAACAAGACCGAGGTTAAAAGACACAGGGGAAAAAAAAACCTTTTCTGAATTATTTTGTCAGTTGAAAAAAAGTTGAAAGAAATGAATGAAAAGTACCGTATATATACGTTTGTACTTGGACTTTCTGAAAAATCAACTACATTTTATTGAAGATATTTACAAAACATGTGACTTACTCTTGCATGTTTAATGATGATTGCTGTTATGGTGAAATGAGCTGATTTTGAGATGTGGGAAATGCTTCTGTGCGTTTAGTGCATGCTGGAAGAGTGTGCCAAGCTGCGAGCTGGAAACAGCAATTGTGTGAAGAGTTTGGGAAAAGTGTACTCAGTAGTATTCAGAAATACAAGTAAGAAACAGTGAAAAAAAAAAACAATCTCACACTACAAAGAGCCAAAGACTCTACTGAATCATGCAAAGAACATGATTCAATAGAGTCATACTTTACTAGAGAGATCATTCTGGGCCGTCTGAGAACTTAAATGACTACAGCTGTGGAATCCCATTATGGTTAGTAATTGCAACATTTTGCTCTGCAGAAAAGTGGCGAGACAGTACAGAGAAAATCGCTATGAATCACATTCAATGCAGACTGTACTCCTAGTCAAGCGATGTTTGGGGGGTCAAATCATTGTCTTATGACTCCTCTTTTTTCCCTGTAAATCACAAGGAGCTAAATCCCACTGAGGGTAGACTTTTCCCACAGACATCAAAGTGAAATAGCCCCTTCTCACCCTGGAGTGGCGGGACAGTGAAACTACGGGGTTACAGCAGGCTCTCTCATCTGAAAACGGTCGTGGAAACGTTTCTCAAGCTCCATTAGAAGGAGACTATTTTGCACTTGTTGGAATGGGAATGCATGAATACATACAAGTGTTTTATTGTTTTAGAAGAAGACTTCATTGCAGAACAGTGTACAATGCGGCCTATTCTGAAGTGCTGGCAGACAGATAGACAGTCAGACAGATAGACAGTCAGACAGACAGACAGATAGACAAAGAATATGAGAGTAAAGGTGGCACGTGTTGCTTTGTTTAGTCAATACACGACACCCCAGCAGTAAAGTGAGAAGGAAGAATGAAAGAAAAGTGAAGCGATGACAGAAATAAAAAATGAGAGGTGGTTTAAAGCGCCACGGATGTTAACCGTTTTTTTTGGGTGTGAACTAGGTCTACTAAAATAGTGTTTGCAAGAGAATAACTAAAAGCAGGCTGTTGATTGGTGCACAGCAGCGGCATGATTCTGCCTTGATTCCGATTGGTTGAGAGAGCGATGGTCTCACCTTGAACTGGGTTACTTGGGTTCAATGACATTCAACCACTATGGTGTGCGTGGCTTTGATTTACTAACCGGTCTGTTTATGGAAGGATTTTCTTCGGAGAAACACGTGTCTGCCGTCACCAGAGGCTGGCTTCTCTATAACAGAGTTAGATTATTGCCGAGCTGAATTTGATCAGTTCTTAGTCTGCTGGGCAACATTTGCTTTCTCATAGTAAATCCGGCTGAACTTGGACATTCTTGCGCAGTTGCCATGGACCGTCCTCAGACCGGCCACATTGCGAGCTCAATGCTGACCACTTACGCATGAAAACCCCACAAACCTGCTCATTAAACAGCGCGCTGGCACATGTGTAGTAGGCTACATCTGGGCAACGCGAGGAACTGCGGAGTCTCTGAAATTCAGCCTTTAAAGTAAAGACAGCACTAGATGTCATGACACTTAAAAGCCGAAACGTTTGCACGCTACTTAATGGCAATAAAGAACTCTTAAATTTTCCATTTATTAAATTGCATAGTGGGAATTCAGTTGGTATGTACTCTGTGGAGTTTTTAAGCCACATGAAATTTGATGTTTTACATTTCATTCTTTCACCTATCTGGATTTTTTCCTCTGCATGTTTGATAAATTCAACTTTATATAACATAATGTAACATCAAACTGAACAAAGCCTATTGCCCTGAACCATGAATCAGACAGAAAGTCTTTTTTTTTTTCAGAAAGTGAAAATATAGTTCTAAAACAATATCAAAATGTACTGTAGGCATACATTTTAGAGCTGTGTAATATTCCGAATGTATAATAATAATCATCAAAATCATGTTGGTTACACTTTATTTCATTTGCTAATATTCCAATGACTGCTAGTTGACATGTTCTTTATAATAATAACAACACAATAATAGTTTAAATCATTTTGTTGCCTATTTGATATTGATTTGATTTCAATTAATATTAAAATGTATAAAATATTTTTATATAAAATATACAACATATTTCAATTAATTGATTCAGTAGTAGTATTTGACATAAACAGACAGTGTGATTTTATATGGTTAGAAGCAAAACAATGCCCTGGTAAACTTAAATGTCCATTCCAGGCTGCAAATGTTGTCCCTTAATAACACAAGTACATTTCTGAATCTGGTTTCATTTTCTGTGTGACCCACTTTGCTTTTCACTAATATTCAATCTGATGTTTTTTTGCAAAGTACAATCATTGGGAAACTAGTTTTGACACAGAACAGACTTTCAATCTCTTTGAGCCAAGCACAGCTTCAGACCACCCACAGTCTGTTATAGTCAGAAGTCTGACTAGACTAACCACACACCCAATGGGTGATTTGGGTTCAGTGTCTTAATGAGGTTTTAATCAGAAACCTCTTTACAATATAGGCTGCAGTTGACTGTAGAATTAAGTATTATGGTGGTTGGTTGTCACCTGCTGGACAATAAATGCAACTACAATTATGTATGATTAAATTATTCTCAATCTGATACAATATAGCATGTTTCAAGAATCATTGTTATTAATAATAAAAAATTGTCAGTACAATGCACAATATGCTTGCAAATTTAATTATTCAAGCCATGAAATTCAAAACCTTTTATTATTATTAAGAAAACATAAAATATGTATTTGTGTGTGTGTGTGTGTGTGTGTGTGTGTGTGTATATATATATATATATTATTTTCAATCTAATTTTTTTTCTGCATAAATAAATGGCTAAAAGGCTAAATAATAAATACACTAAAATTAAAAACATCATAAACAATATTTGCACAGCCTCAAAAGAATCATACACATCTAAACACAAAAACAGCCATATCTACAAAATGATCACAGGGGTATTAACAAAATATTATAATAAATTGTAATTATCATTTTTGTTTTTGTATTTTCAACTCCCAACATCAACAATCTCATTATCAACAATCACAAAATCACATCTTTTTCATTCTTTTCTTTTTTCTTCTTTTTTTTTTTTGACAAGGCTTTTGTACCAAATAATTTTTAAAGTCTACACACAGCAGGGAGACTTAAATATATACATTTGTGGATAAATTCCGAGCCAGTGAAAACATATTATTTATATTAGCCTTCTTCTAAATATTTTCCATATTTAATATATAAAAATTATATGTTCAAAATACCAACCTTTTTCTCAGATGATCAAAACTTACTCAACATTATAACAGGAGCTCAGACACAAAATAAAAAAAAAACTTCAAAACTTTTTTAATTAGTATTTCAAAAAACAATACAATAGTTCAAACACATATTTTAGGAATCAGAACAATTCCAGCAAAAGTATATTAAACAAGAATAATAATTTTTGAACAATGTAACATTTCCAAATAGTACAAAACAAGGAACACAAATAAATAAATAAATAAATAAATACAAATAAAAAGGTATCAATCTTGGTACATGAAAAATCTAATATTTCTTCAAAAAAAAATTTTTTTTAATTTCTTTAAAAAGGTTTGATTGTAAAACTTTTTAATTATTAATTATTCTTAGTAATTTGTTTAAATGTTCTACTTCACATAAGAAATCTATAAGTGTGGGTGTTTTCTTAAGAAACCTTTGTTTGTGAAAAAAAAATCAAAACATGAACGTTTGGATATGTGATTGCGTCATTTTTGTGCGACAGAAGGCGCTGTGGATGGCGCCATCCTCACAACGTGCGCGCTGTGTTTAGAGCCGACTGCGAGCTGTTTTGATCTCACCCGGCATTGACATATTTGCGGAAGGTACGTCAACAAGAACAGCAGCTTTAAGGGATGTTTTGGTGCCTCAAAACTCTTCCAACTGAAGTAATTTGTGATGTTAAATTCTTCAATTTGCTCCGTAGGCCAACATGCGTGACAGTAGAGTTTCTTTAGCCACCAAGCTACATACTAGATGTTTCTCTGCTTTTGTTGGAGTGTGGATATTTCATATCACTGGGATGAATTCACATTCCAAAAGACTGATCATAATTCGCTTCATTGAGACGTTATTTTTAGCAGATGGCCGCAGACAGATTTGGCAGTATGATGATAAGAATGATTGGCATGTTTCCGTTTAATCTTATGCCGTTATTATGATACCGTAACGACTTAATGTTACACACATGCTCCATCCTCTATTTCACAGATCATGTATAATGTGTACAGTTTAATGGTTTCATACAACAGCAGGCAGAGAAGAAGCTCGAAGATATTCATAATTCTGCTGCTACAGTTATGAATGCATAATACAGATATGTTCACATGCACGTGGACATGTATTATTCCAGATCTGTCCACCAGTGCTGTTGTGTTTTTACCTACTGTTGAAGGTTGATGATACTTGGGTATAATGCACAATATGTTTTGGTTTTGAGGCTGATTTTAGATCAGCGAAGTCTTTCATGTTACATTATAGTCAGTCCACGTGTAATCTGTCAGTCATTTAAATCTGACATGGCTTCAAGTGATGTGATTCTGAACTATCTTCAGATGTTGGGATGTGTTTTAAGAGCACACACAGAGAATGTATTGACTGTTTGTGTTCGTTGTCAGCCTTTTCCCTGAAAGTACTTATAGATCGATATATCAGCCCGGTTGTTGGTTAATCATTTGATATATATTACTATTTGGTCAGCATTGGCTGAAAGCCATGCCCATTTGGTCACTGAACAGTAGTGATAGTAGTTCCTCTTATGTCTGTTTCAAAATGTTCCAATAGCCTTGTTAAAGCAGAATAAACATTCTCTTTTCAAGATTTTTTAAATGAATTATAGAATATGTTAAATATTAATTGAATATCAGCAATTTGTGAATCCTGTTTACACTAGCATTCAAAATAGAGCCCGACCGATATATCGTTTTATCCGATATTATCGGCCGATATGAGCCTGTCGCCGATATATCGGTATCGGCGAATATGCCGCCGATATGAATTTTTTTTTTACAGAACATATAACGCAGATTAAATGCTTCTGAATGGTGTAATTACTTAGTTTGTCCAGCAGAGCACACTCCATTGCTTGCTACTGGCGACCCAGGTCAGTGTAGTGTAGAAATGCGCGGATGAGCTCAAACTTTACCCGAGTCCGCTGCTTCAAATTATCCGGTCGCCACCCACCCGCACCTATATTTGATCGTCACATTACAATGATTCTAATTCTTAGTTTTGCATGATGATATGATGAATGGATGGTTCATTTTAACAGCAGATTCTGTGACGTTAGACACTAGATCTGATCTGCGCATCACGGCACGCGTCTGCAGCACATTAAAGCCTGTGTTACGGCCACTGAAGCTGATCGCGGCCACTCAATGCTGGTGTTTACCGACCGCGCCGCGGCCCAGAACTCGTGCTTATCACATCGGTCACATCACATCGCGTGGCGCGACAAAATACAATAGAATTCTATTGTATTTTGTCGAGCCGCTCGCATCCGGTGTAGAATAGAACCATTATAATCAGTGATGTTGTCTACACCGGATTCAGTAAACTGATGCCTCGTTCTATTTATGACGTGCTGACAAAAGTTCAAATGATTTAACAAATCATTAACGCTACGTTGTCACCTAGTCGGAGAGACTCAATGTAAATAAAAGGGGAAGTCGTGGCCTAATGGTTCGAGAGTCAGACTCGTAACCCAAAGGTTGCGGGTTCGAGTCTCGTGCCGGCAGGGATTGTAGGTGGGGGGGAGTGAACCCCCACGACTGAGGTGCCCTTGAGCAAGGCACCGAACCCCCAACTGCTCCCTGGGCACCGCAGCATAAATGGCTGCCCACTGCTCCGGGTGTGTGTTCACTGCTGTGTGTGTGCACTTTGGATGGGTTAAATGCAGAGCACTAAGTCCAAGTATGGGTCACCACATGTCACGTCACTTTCACTTTCATAAACAACAATGTCCCCGTCTTTTACTCTCACAATGAGCTTATCATATTCGTTTGCTACATTAGTAGGGCCCTATGATTTCTGCGATTTAGAAAACATGGACAGAAACGCGGAATTAAAATTACAACACTAATATTAGTGTAATTTATTCCTTTGATGGCAAAGCTGAATATTCAACAGTCATTACTATGGTCTTCAATGTCATATGATCCTTAAAAATCATTCTAATATGCTGAATTGCTGCTGAAGAAACATTTCTTGTTATTATCAATGTTGAAACCAGTTGTGTTGATTAATATTTTTGTGGAAACCAAGATATGTTTCAGGATTCTTTGATGAATATAAAGTTCAAAATAACAGAATTTATTTAAATTAGAAATGCTGTCACTTTTGATCTGTTTACTTTGCTTGCTTTTATCCTTGCTAAATAAAAGTGTAAAAAAAAAACTTTACTCAACCCAAACAGTAGTGTTCAGTTGTTAAGCTCTGTTAAATGAAAACCTGCAAGTAATAGGAGATTTTAAAATAGTAATTTCCAAACCTGGAAAAAAATCATCCAAATGTTACATTTTTCAAACATTTTTCTACAAATATTTAATTGACTGGATGTGAAGTGTAGGTAGGTAGGTAGATAGTAGGGCTGGGCAAAAAAATAGGTTTTTCGATATATCGTTTTTTAAAATGTGGTCGATTCAATATCGATTCTCGAAGGCCACGAATCGATTTTTTTCAATATTCATATAGTAATATCGAATCGAGAATTTAAATCGAATCAAATTGAGAGCTTGAAAATCGAAATCGAATCGAATTGAAACATCTGAATCGATACCCAGCCCTAGTAGATAGATAGATAGATAGATAGATAGATAGTAGGGGTGCTCCGATCAGGATTTTTGAGGCCGATCGCCGATCACAGAAAGCAGTATCTGCTGATACGATCACCGATACTGATCTTTTTAAAGCCTTATTTTTATCATGTAGAATTATTTATATTAATATACTCCAATCAGGATTTTTAGACATTTATTCAGGGCTTGAATTTCATTTTTAAAAATGGAGGGAATTTCCCTCTTATAGGTGACTCTTGTGAGAGGAGATTTTTTTATTATTATTATTATTTGAGGGGTGGAGGGAAGCATTTTTTAGACATTTTTCAAAAATATATATTTATCTCACCTAAATGTTTGATCATCTGCCTTTTCTTTTGCATTTAAATCTTTATTACAAGCAATCCTGTTAAACTGTTAAAAAAACTTAGTTTTCCTAACTATTATTGCCTTATTTATCTAAAAGTGCTATTTTCCTTTAAAGGGGTCATATGATGCTTTTTTAAAGATCATTATTTTGTGTATTTGGTGTAACAGAATATGTTGACATAACAGCTTGTAACACTCCAAAGAGAAAGGAAAACTTGAAATCGCATCATATGACCCCTTTAAAACAAGCCAACCAACCAATGACGTGACCTGACATGTGGCCAAGTATGGTTACCCATACTAGGAATTAGTGCTCTGCATTTAACCCATCCTGACGTGAACAGACACCCGGAGCAGTCGGCAGCCATTTATGCTGAGGCGCCCGGGGAGCAGTTGGGGGTTCGGTGCCTTGTTCAAGGGCACCTCAGTCGTGGTATTGAAGGTGGGAGAGAGCGCTGTACATTCACTCCCCCCACCCACAATCCCTGC